>NC_135236.1:527555008-527858579 GCF_051348905.1 Ranitomeya variabilis
TACCCTTGCGAAAATAAAAAAAAATTGGGGGCTAAAAAAATTGTTTTTGTGGAAAAAAAAAATTATTGTTTATTTTCACGTCTCTGCGTCAAACTTCTGTAAAGCACTTGGGCATTCAAAATGCTCACCACATATCTAGATAAGTTCCTTGGGGGTCTAGTTTGCAAAATAGTGTCACTTGAGGGAAGTTTCTACTGTTTAGGTACATCAGGGGCTCTGCAAATGCAACATAACGCCCTCAGACCATTCTATCAAAGTCTGCATTCCAAAACTGCGCTCCTTCCATTCCGAGCTCTGCCATTCACCCAAACAGTGGTCCCCCCACATATGGGGTATCAGCGTACTCAGCATAAATTGCACAATAAATTTAGGGGTCCAATTTCTCCTGTTACCAATATGAAAGTAAAAATTTGGGGGTGAAAAGATCATTTTTGTGGAAAAAATATGATTTTTTATTTTCATGGCTCTACATTATAAACTTCTGTGAAGCAGTTGGGGGTTCATAGTGCTCACCACACATCTAGATAAGCTCTTTGGGGGGTCTAGTTTCCAAAATGGGGTCACTTATGGGGGGTCTCTACTGTGTAGGTACATCAGGAGCTCTTCAAATGCAACATGATGCCCGCAGACCATTCCATCAAAGTCTGCATTTTAACCCCTTCATGACCTTGGGATTTTCCGTTTTTCCGTGTTCGTTTTTCGCTCCCCTCCTTCCCAGAGCCATAACTTTTTTATTTTTTTGTCAATATGGCCATGTGAGGGCTTATTCTTTGTGCAACGAGTTGTACTTTTGAACGACATCATTGGTTTTACCATGTCTTGTACTGGAATACAGGAAAAAAATTCCAAGTGCGGTGAAATTGCAAAAAAAGTGCAATGCCACACTTGTTTTTTGTTTGGCTTTTTTGCTAGGTTCAATAAATGCTAATACTGACCTGCCATTTTGATTCTCCAGGACATTACAAGTTCATAGACACCAAACATGCCTAGGTTCTTTTTTACCTAAGTGGTGTAAAAAAATTCCAACTTTGCTAAAAAAAATAATAATTGCACAATTTTCCGTTACCCGTAGCGTCTCCATTTTTCATGATCTGGGGTCAGGTGAGGGCTTATTTTTTGCATGCAGAGCTGCCATTTTTAATGATACAATTTTGGTGCAGATACGTTCTTTTGGTCGCCCGTTATTGCATTTTAATGCAATGTCGCGGCGACCAAAAAAACGTAATTCTGGCGTTTAGATTTTTTTCTCGCTACGCCATTTAGCGATCAGGTTAACCTTTTTTCGTTGATAGATTGGGCGATACTGAACTCGGCGATACCAAATGTGTGTAGGTTTGATTTTGTTTATTGTTTTATTTTGAATGGGGCGAAAGGGGGGTGATTTAAACTTTTATATATTTTTTTATTTTTTTCACATTTTTTTCTACTTTTTTTTACTTTTGCCATGCTTTAATAGCCTCCATGGGAGGCTAGAAGCTGGCACAGCTCAATTGGCTCAGCTTCATAGCAGCGATCATCAGATCGCTGCTATGTAGCTGAATTGCAGGCTTGCTATGAGCGCCGACCACAGGGTAGCGCTCACAGCAGGCCGGCATCAGTAACCATAGAGGTCTCAAGGACCTCTATGGTTACTGTTCTGACACATCGCTGACCCCCGATCATGTGACGGAGTCGGCGATGCGCTCATTTCCGACCCGATAGCCGGAAGCGCCGGTTAAGTGCCGCTGTCAGCGTTTGACAGCGGCATTTAACTAGATAATTATTTTCATGGCTCTACGTTATAAACTACTGTGAAGCACCTGGGGGTTTAAATTGCTCACCACACATCTAGGCAAGTTCCTTACAGGGTCTAGCTTCCAGAATGGTGTCTCTTGTGGGGGGTTTCTACTGTTTAGGCACATCAGGGGCTCTCCAAATTCGACATGGTGTCCGATCTCAATTCCAGCCTATTCTGCATTGAAAAAGTCAAACAGTGCTCCTTCTCTTCCAAGCTCTGCCGGGCGCCCAAACAGCGGTTTATCCCCACATATGGGGTATTGACATACTCAGGAGAAATTGCACAACAACTTTCGTGGTCTAATTTCTCCTGTTACCCTTGTGAAAATAAGAATTTGTGTGCAAAAATATCATTTTTAAAAAAAAAATGTGATTTATTATTTTCACGGCTCTACGTTATAAACTTCTGTGAAGCACTTGGAGGTTCAAAGTGCTCACCACACATCTAGATAAGTTCCTTAAGGTGTTTTGTTTCCAAAATGTTGTCACTTGTGGGGGGTTTCTACTGTTTAGGCACATCAGGGGCTCTCCAAACGCGACATGGCGTTCAATCTCTATTCCAGCCAATTCGGCATTAAAAAAGTCAAACGGTGCTCCTTCTCTTCCAAGCCCTGCCATGCGTCCAAACAGTGGTTTACCCCCACATATGGGGTATCGGCGTATTCAGAAGAAGTTGCTCAACAAATTTTGTGGTTCATTTTCTCTTGTCTTGTTACGCTTGCGAAAATAAAAAAATTGGCTCTGAAGTAAAATGTTTGCAAAAAAAGTTAAATGTTCATTTTTTCCTTACACATTGTTTCATTACCTGTGAAGCACGTAAAGGGTTAATAAACTTCTTGAATGTGGTTTTGAGCACCTTGAAGGGTGTAGTTTTTAGAATGGTGTCAAGTTTGGGTATTTTCTGTCATGTACACCCCTCAAAATCACTTTAAATGTGAGATGGTCCCTAAAAAAATGGTTTTGTAAATTTTGCTGTAAAAATGAGAAATCGCTGGTCAATTTTTAACCCTTATAACTTCCTAACAAAAAATATTGTTTCCAAAATTGTGCTGATGTAAAGTAGACATGTGGGAATGTTATTTATTAACTATTTTGTGTGACATATCTCTCTGATTTAAGGGCATAAAAATTCAAAGTTTGAAAATTGCAAAATTTAAAATTTTCACCATATTTCTGTTTTTTTCATAAATATCACAAGTAATATCAAAGAAATGTTACCACTAGCATGAAGAATAATATGTCACAAAAAAAACAATCCCAGAATCAGTGGGATCCGTTAAAGCGTTCCAGAGTTATAACCTCATAAAGTGACAGTGGTCAGAATTGTAAAAATTGGCTCGGTCATTAAGTACCAAATTGGCTCTGTCACTAAGGGGTTAAGGCATAATCACAATGAAACATGCAAACAAATATTACATCTCTTAGCCAGCTTGATTACATGTGGGGATTCCCTAGCAACCAGGCAACCCCCACATGTACTTATGCTGGCTAACAGATGTAAATCTGCGGCGGCGATGAAAACTAAATCTCCGAGCACTAAAAAATACTCGGAAGACACCAGAGCGTGCTCGAGAAATCTCGAGCACTGAGTATATTCGCCCATCACTAATAATGACAGGTACAGTGGTCATCAGCAGATCTCCTGGCAGTCATGACAACTTATTGGTACCCCTCTATCACCTCACAGGTGAACCGATGGGAGAGTGTAGCAATGTGCCCCCTGCCTGTGGGTGTTAAATGATACTGTCAGAGATTTCCATTGTTAAAGGCATATAATGGCTAATTAAATCAGCCCTCATGTGCGGGGAAAAATGCAGGCCCTCCCAGGTAGTACAGGGACTTAACTTTTGATGTACAGAAGTCAAAAGTCATGAAGGTGTTAAAGCCCATTCGTGTGGACAGTCCAACCACCTCTCAGCAAAACCAACTACATTAAAGAGGTTGTCCACCACTCGGACTGCCCCTTCTGAATCCCTATATTCACCTCCAGTAAAATAATAACACTTATACTTGCCTAGAGTGGTGGCGCCAAAAATGGGGGGTCATAGGGATTCAGAAGGGATGTTCGAGCAGTGAACAACCCCTTTAATGTGTTCCTTTCATACTTAAGTGCTTACATTTTGCTTGCTATACTCCTGGCATGCAGGTTTCAATCAATTTTCCCACATTTACCTTCAGCAATCTAGAAATTTTGTGGGCTTCCCTGTTTATTTGTAACATATAGATCTCCTTATTCACTAACCTAATCTTTCCCCACAGTCCACTTCTCCACCCTCCTATAAAATCCAACCTGTTTCTAACCTATCTACCCTTTTACTTTCTGTCTTGTCCTTCTATTCTCATCCTTAGCTTTAATATTCAATTATTGGTTCTCACGTGAACCACGGTAGCTGGATCATCATTAACCCCATGCAGTAATTTATCAACATTAAACCAACCAACAATTTTGATCTTTAGACGACTAATCCAAATTTAATAATCAGTAAATTCTAGAAAATGTCACATAATATAAGATCCATGAAAAAAGGGGGGTTTGAGCAAAAATAGTACAACTTTTTTTTAAGCATAAATAACTGACAAAAAAGGATAATCAGGTAATAGATAATAATAACAGCTAAAAATGACTGATATGAGAAAATATACAAAGAGGTGATATCACATCCAGCTTCGGACTGGAGCACCTTGGGCTCACCAGAGAAAATCATTCTTGGGGCCCACTACAGTATGTAGCTACATAGAAATAAATACAAGACCATCATTTTTGTGGTAAAACACGTTAATATTAATTTACAATATAAGGTAGTACACATCTTAATTATGTAGCAGGGGTTGGGGTAGCCACCTCATAGAATATAAAGTAGCCCCCTTCATAGAATATAATGTAGCCTCTCTCATCGAATATAATGCAGCCCCACATAGAATATAATGTAACTCCCCTCATAGAATATAATGCAGCCCACTCATAGAATATAGTGCAGCCCCCCTCATAGGGTATCATGCAGCACCCCACAAAATATAATGCAACCCCCTCATAAGGTATAATGCAGCCCCCCATAGAATATACTGTAGCCCCCTCATAGGGCATAATGCAGCTCCCCTCCTATAGTATGATGTAGCCGCCCCAGAATATAATGTAGCCCCCTCAAAGTATAACGCAGCCCCCTCATATGTATAATGCAGCCCCCCTCATAGGGTATAATGCAGCCCATCTCATAGGGTATAATGCAGCTCCCTCCAGCTCCATCATTGTTCTCCCCCTCCACCCATCATTGTCCTCATCACCACCTCCATCATTGCTTTCTCCCTCACCACCCCCATCATTGCCCATTCCACCTCCTTCATCATTGCCTCCTCCCCCACCACCACCATTGTCCTTTCCACCACTACCATCATTGCTTTCTCCCCACCCACCCCCATTCTTGCTCATTCCAACACCTCCATCATTGCCTCCCTCCACCACCAAAATCATTGTCTTTTCCACTACAACCATCATTGCTTTCTCCCCCAACACCCCCATCATTGTCCTTTCACCACCACCATCATTGCCTCCTCCCCCACCACCACCATTGTCCTTTCCACCACCACCATCATTGTCCTTTTCACCACAACCATCATTGCTTTCTCCCCCACCACCCCATCATTGCCCATTTTGACACCCCCATCATTGCCTCCCCACCACCACCATCATTGTCCTTTCCACCACAACCATCATTGCCTTCTCCCCCACCACCCCATCATTGCCCATTCCACCACCACCATCATTGCCTCCTCCCCCACCACCCCATCATCCTTTCCACCACCTCCAAAATTGCCTTCTCTCCCACCACCCCATCACTGCTCTCTCCATCACGCACATCATTGTCAATCTCCAATACACACATATCCAATAGACACATACTTACACACACAGCACCGCACTAAACCACATACACACAAGAACACACACACAAAGCACCACACCACATGCACACACATGCAGACAGACAGAAACACAGCACCACTCACCTCTCTGCACGTTACCCGCAGTCGCAGCACATCCCAGCAGCATCTTCGTCACCAGCAGCTTTCTCTCTGAAACAGCCGCATGCTGAATGATGATGTCATTCAACCACGCTGTGTCAGACAGGAAGCACTGCTCTTTAAGGTCATGTGAGTTTGCTGAGCAATTAAGCACAGTGATACCAGGTATTTCATTTCTGATTGTAAAATCATTTTTTTTCAAGCTTGTGTTATAAAGTATTCTAATTTTCTGAGATAATGGTTTTTGAGGTTTCATTGTCTGTAAGCCATAATCATCATTAACAGAAATAAATATATGTTCAATGTATTGAAGAACTTAAATAAATTAACTTTTTGATGATATTCAAATTTTGTGAGATGCACCTGTACATTACCCCCCAACTACATACTTGCTCAGCTGTTCTCCTAGCTGTTGGCGAGAGCAGTATCCACTATGGTTGCCATTTTTGGACCGACACCCAGACACAAGGTCAGATGCTTGGAAAGAAGAGTAAACTAAAGCAAACAAATCATCTGACACACAATTTGACTATGGCATAAACGTCATCTGAAAATGGATTATCTAAGGATCCAAAACTATTGTATTGTATTGTATTGTATTGTATTGTATTAATTCTGAATTGCCTGCTTTTAACTGTTAGGCAGTTGTGATGCTCAAGTTGCTCTAAAATGAGCACTGTAAATGAACTGTTAAAGACTAAAAGATTTTTTAACTGTTTTGCATAGGTTCTTCTTTATAGGTACCAACTGGGCAAAGGCCAAAAAAAAAAGTCATTATTTTTCTATGTTTTATTAATTATCTTTCAAATAAGTTTGACTAGTTCAGTCAACATCAAATTTGCACAGAGTTTTACGTTTCCTATATCTCAGATGTTTAACTTACAAGAACTTTCTAGACATATTTATAAGATTTATTGATTTTAGTTTTTTGTCTAATATTTAATATGAATGTATGTTTGTTCTCCCTGAATTTACTGTCTTGATCAATACTATTAGTCCTAGAAGAAATAACTAAGCAAAGCAAAATGAAATACTGTGATATAGAATAAATATAACAAAGATATGAACATTTAATATATATTATTTCTGTAAAATATTTCATAGCAGAAAATCTGCCAAAATATTTGCTTAGGTATAAAATCAATATTTTGCAAGAAACCTAAGCTTAAAATATTTAAGAAATCAAAAATTGTGCTTGTGTTGCTGAAGTAATAGAAATGTAGTTTTCATTTATAACCTGCATTTCAGTCAGAAGGGAATTTTTGTTAAATTTCCAAGGATAAAATATGTTTATTTGGCCTAGACAATCTGTTTTCTTTTATTTATCACAATTAGAGCAGTAATAATGACAATTGGTGGCATAATGTCTACCACTTCCCAACCTGAAACATAGAGAAAAAAATCTAGTCTCAATATAAGACGGTGGTACTGTTATGGACAGTAAGGAACATGCTGTCACTTTAAGAGGCTGCACACCCTTGTCTGGCGTGATGGAATGTTCTGCTTCTCCCTTGCAATGATCGTTGTAATTAACTAGTCTGGCAGAGTGCAGGTGTGGAGCTGGAGCAGCGTGTGTGAACTGAGGCTGCTGCAGAGAGGACTTTTTGTGCTGATAGCTGAAAGAGAGAAGAACTGTGTCCTGACATAGCTGCAAGAGAGCCACGAAGATACAGAGAAAGGGATTTACAGTTTCCAGGAGCATCCCTAGGATCCAGAAGCAAGGAGAAGACCAAGTTTCACAGAGCTGACAGAAAGCCGTGCGCACCACCATATTAGACTGCTGGGGCCCCCCTGGGACTGGATCTGATTCTCCAACATCACCATGAGTCTGTTCCTGTTTGGTGCACCTGTCAGGGCCTAGTGTAGTCTTCAGTAGTCAGTACACGGGAGCCGTGTGGCCTGCTTAGTAAAGGCCAGGGAGGTTATACGTAGAGTAGCATCATCACTTTTTTATTGTTTACATTTGCTTCTTAGACATATTTTGAGTCTGTAATAGTTGGAGCACCGTGCTATTTCACGGGAAAGATAAAGTTTATAACTCTTGTAAATTGTCTTTTACCAATGCATACCCCTGTTTGCATCTTCCTCATTCACTTCGTTCCTTGCCTTCCAATAAATCTACCCTTTGTTGTTTGCACCTCATCTTGTGTACAGTAGTCTTCCTGCACCGTGGTGGTCCCCGGCCATCGCTTCAGGTGGCGCTGCGAGCAGGGTACTGTCACCAAGATGGAGGCAGCAGAGAGCAGTGGCGGGAATGCTAATGATAATGGAGATGCTGTGGGCATTGGTGGAACCCCTGCAAGGACACTCCCTATGTGCACCATATTTAGTGTGCTACCAAAGTTTGACAGCAAGAATATGCCACTGTCCGACTGGGTGTCCCGGCTGCTAAGCATCCTGAAGATTTATAACATCAGCCCAGACCTCGAAGTGGACATTGCATTAACTGCCCTAGAGGGAGAAGCCCGTAGAAATCTCTGCCTACAACCAGAACTCACCCGCAGTACCCTGAAGGAGCTAGTGAAGTTCCTGGAAGAGATCTACGGTGAGACTGCTAGCGCTGGACACCTTCCCGCCAAATTTTTCTCTAGGCTGCAGCGGGAAGAAGAAGGAATTTCTCAGTATGCAACAGCAGTGCAAGAAGTGTTAGCAGAGGTGCAGAGAAAGGAGGCGGATGGATTTGGCGGCATGGGCTCTAAAGACCGGATACTCCGGGAGCAATTCATTCTGGGACTGCACAGCACATCCTTGAGGCGAGCACTGTCAGAACGGGTCCGGGCAGATCCAGCTCTTACGTTTCGTCAAATCCTGGTGGAAACAGTGGCCCGAAGTAAAGAAGAGAGCTATGCGTCTGGGGTGATGCGTGTCCAGGGCGCCAATACCAGAGGGACCCAAACCATCAGGAGGTGCTGGTCCAGGTGGTGCAGGACTTGCAGCGGTCCCTTGTCAACGTGCAAGAGAAACTGACCCAGATGGAACGAAGAGTGGGGGAACTACAACCGTCTGACCCACTGTACTCATGCAACCATTCTTCAGCCCGACCGATAAGGGATTAGTGGGAGCAAGCCTCCTCCCATCAGGCATCCGAGGCATGAGGACAGGCTCGAGGTACCCCCCGGCGAGGAAGAGGCATCCAATGCTTGGAATGTGGAGGACGGGGGCGCCTTGCCAGAGACTGTCGGAACTATACTCAAGGTCAGCGGAAGCCGCCGTTAAACTACCAACCCCCACAGTAGTGCGGCACTCTGCGGGGGAGGCGAGAAGAGAGGCCGCTCCATATCATAACGAACACTTGGTTGCTGGGAGCCCCATCCTATGTGCTGAATTCGAAGGAGTTCTAGTGGATTGCCTGATAGATACCGGGTCACAAGTGACAACGATGCCGGAAGCGTATTTCAAGCAGCATTTTCAGGACCTGGCCAAGCCAGAAAAAGAGACATTGATCCGGTTGTTTGCTGCCAACCAACAACCGATCCCGGTTACAGGGGTCGTGTGGATGAATATTCACATCTGTGGGCAAGAAGTTGGAGGAAAAGGGATCCTGCTAGTTCCTGAGCCTATCAAGGAGGATGTGCCTGTAGTACTGGGAATGAATATCCTATGTGAACTCGATCAGATTATGCTTACCAAACGGGGACCTGGATATTGGAAGGTTACTACACATAAGCCCACGTAAGAAGCCCTTCAACGACTGATCTGCGTCTGTGGGACGCAGAAGAGTGTGCCATCTTATCAGATGGTAGGGTGTTGTGAATTCCGCTCTTGGGCTCCCTCCGGTGGTTGTAAGTGGCATTTTTGTGAATTCTGTTCTTGGGCTCCCTCCTGTGGTTTTGAGTGGTATGGCTGCTTCTGGGATTTAGCATCAGCAGCTGTTTTCACTGATCGTCTTTCTGGCTCGGCTATATTAGTGTGCCTGTTCCCTAATTCAATGCCAGTTGTCAATTGTTCCAGCCTGGAGTCACGGCTCTTTGGATTTCCCTGACACTCTGACCAGTTCAGCAAAGCTAAGTCCTTGCTTGTCCTTTTGCAGTTCACTTGTTGTGGACTTTGTTGTTCAGCACTTTCTATGTTTTGCTCATTTGTCCAGCTTATCAGTATGAACCTATTCAGCTAAGCTGGAGGCTCTGGGCAGCAGAGTTTGCCCTCCACACCTTTAGTCAGGTGTGGAGATTTTTGCATTTCTCTGAGGTGGACTTTTTCTAGTTTTTATTACTGACCGCACAGTGTTCTGACCTGTACTAATTCTATATAGCTAGAAGTGGCCTCCTTTGCTAAATCTTGTTTCATACTACGTATGTCATTTTCTTCTCCTCTCACAGTCATTATTTGTGGGGGGCTGTCCTATCCTTTGGGGATTTTCTCTGAGGCAAGATAGCTTTCAAGTATTCAAGATTATGTTGTTCAGACTCCGGCCTTAGAGCCTAGAATTCCTACTCCGGATTTGTTTTACGGGGATAGATCTAAGTTTTTGAATTTTAAAAATAACTGCAAATTGTTTTTTGCTCTGAAACCCCGTTCCTCTGGTGACCCCATTCAGCAAGTTAAAATAGTTATTTCTCTGCTGCGTGGTGACCCTCAGGACTGGGCATTCTCCCTTGAGTCAGTGGATCCGGCATTGCTTAATATAGATGCATTTTTTCAATCGCTCGGATTATTGTATGACGAACCTAACTCTGTAGAGCATGCTGAGAAAACACTTTTGGCCCTGTGTCAGGGTCAGGAAGCGGCAGAATTATACTGCCAGAAATGTAGAAAATGGTCTGTGCTCACTAAATGGAATGAGGATGCTCTGGCAGCAATTTTCAGAAGGGGTCTTTCTGAAGCCCTTAAGGATGTTATGGTGGGGTTCCCCACGCCTGTTGCTTTGAGCGAATCTATGTCTCTGGCCATTCAGATTGATCGGCGCCTGCGCGAACGCAAAGTGGTGCACCATATGTCAGCGTCCTCTGAGCAGAGACCTGAGCCTTTGCAATGTGATAGGATTCTGACTAGAGCGGAACAGAGGGGATACAGACTTCAGAATGGGCTGTGTTTTTACTGTGGTGATTCTGCTCATGCTGTTTCTGATTGCCCTAAGCGTATTAAGACGGTCGCTAGATCTGTTACCATTAGTACTGTACAGCCTAAGTTTCTCCTGTTTGTGACCCTGATTTGCTCATTGTCATCTTTTTCTGTCATGGCATTTGTGGATTCAGGCGCTGCTCTGAATTTAATGGACTTAGAATTCGCCAGGCGCTGTGGCTTTTCTTTGCAGCCTTTGCAGAGTCCTATTCCCTTGAG
Organism: Ranitomeya variabilis; assembly: GCF_051348905.1. NCBI lineage: Eukaryota > Metazoa > Chordata > Amphibia > Anura > Dendrobatidae > Ranitomeya > Ranitomeya variabilis. The sequence goes on from NC_135236.1 coordinate 527,566,085, forward strand.
GGGTATTGATGCTACACCGTTGGCCAAGAATAAACCTCAGTATTGGACTCAGCTGACTATGTGCATGGCTCCAGCACATCAGGAAGATTGCCGTTTTCTGGTGTTGCATAATTTACATGATGTTGTTGTACTGGGTTTTCCATGGCTACAGGTGCATAATCCAGTGCTCGATTGGAAATCGATGTCTGTGACTAGTTGGGGTTGTCAAGGGGTACATAGTGACGTTCCTTTGATGTCAATTTCCTCTTCCCCCTTTTCTGATGTTCCTGAATTTTTGTCAGATTTTCAGGATGTATTCGATGAGCCCAAGTCCAGTTCCCTTCCTCCACATAGGGACTGTGATTGTGCTATTGACTTGATTCCTGGCTGTAAGTTCCCTTAGGGCCGACTTTTCAATCTGTCTGTGCCAGAGCATGCCGCTATGCGGAGCTATGTCAAGAAGTCTTTAGAGAAGGGGCATATTCGGCCGTCTTCGTCACCATTGGGAGCGGGATTCTTTTTTGTTGCCAAGAAGGATGGCTCCTTGAGACCCTGTATTGATTATCGCCTTCTTAATAAAATCACGGTCAAATTCCAATACCCTTTACCTTTGCTCTCTGATTTGTTTGCTCGGATTAAGGGGGCTAGTTGGTTTACCAAGATTGACCTTCGAGGGGCATATAATCTTGTTCGTATTAAACAGGGTGATGAATGGAAAACTGCATTTAATACGCCTGAAGGCCATTTTGAATACCTGGTGATGCCTTTCGGGCTTTCTAATGCTCCTTCTGTATTTCAGTCCTTTATGCATGATATTTTCCGCAATTATCTTGATAAATTCTTGATTGTGTATTTGGATGATATTTTGATTTTTTCCAATGATTGGGAGTCTCATGTGAAGCAGGTCAGGATGGTATTCCAGATCCTTCGTGATAATGCTCTATTTGTGAAGGGGTCTAAGTGCCTATTTGGAGTTCAGAAGGTCTCTTTTTTGGGGTTTATTTTTTCTCCTTCATCTATAGAAATGGATCCTGTTAAGGTCCAAGCCATTCATGACTGGATTCAACCCACATCTGTGAAGACCCTGCAGAAATTTTTGGGATTTGCTAATTTTTATCACCGTTTCATTGCCAACTTATCTAGTGTGGTTAAACCCCTGACCGATTTGACGAAGAAAGGCGCTGATGTGACTAATTGGTCCTCTGAGGCTGTTGAGGCCTTTCAGGACCTTAAACGCCGATTTACTTCTGCCCCTGTCTTGCGTCAGCCAGATGTTTCTCTTCCTTTTCAGGTTGAGGTTGACGCTTCTGAGATTGGGGCAGGGGCCGTTTTGTCACAGAGGAATTCTGATGGTTCCTTGATGAAGCCATGTGCCTTCTTTTCCCGAAAGTTTTCGCCTGCGGAACGCAATTATGATGTCGTCAATCGGGAGTTGTTGGCTATGAAGTGGGCATTTGCGGAGTTGCGACATTGGCTTGAGGGAGCCAAGCACCGCATTGTGGTCTTGACCGATCATAAGAATCTGATTTACCTTGAGTCGGCCAAGCGGCTGAACCCTAGACAGGCTCGGTGGTCCCTGTTTTTCTCCCGTTTTGACTTTGTGGTCTCATATCTTCCGGGATCTAAGAATGTTAAGGCGGATGCCCTCTCTAGGAGCTTTTTGCCTGATTCTCCTGGAGTCCTTGAGCCGGTTGGCATTCTTAGGGAAGGGGTGATTCTGTCTGCCATCTCCCCTGATTTGCGGCAGGTGCTTCAGGAATTTCAGGATGATAAACCTGACCGCTGTCCTGTGGGGAAGCTGTTTGTTCCTGATAGATGGACAAGTAAGGTAATTTCTGAGGTCCATTGTTCTGTGTTGGCCGGTCATCCTGGGATTTTTGGTACCAGAGATTTGGTTGCTAGGTCCTTTTGGTGGCCTTCCTTGTCGCGGGATGTGCGTTCTTTTGTGCAGTCCTGTGGGACTTGTGCCCGGGCTAAGCCTTGCTGTTCCCGCGCTAGTGGGTTGCTTTTGCCTTTGCCTGTCCCGGAGAGGCCATGGACGCATATTTCCATGGATTTTATTTCAGACCTTCCTGTGTCCCAGAGGATGTCTGTTATCTGGGTGGTTTGTGACCGGTTCTCTAAAATGGTCCATTTGGTGCCTTTGCCTAAATTGCCTTCCTCCTCTGATTTGGTTCCATTGTTTTTTCAGCATGTGGTTCGTTTGCATGGAATTCCAGAGAATATTGTGTCTGACAGAGGTTCCCAGTTTGTTTCCAGGTTTTGGCGGGCCTTTTGTGCTAAGATGGGCATTAATTTGTCTTTTTCTTCTGCGTTCCATCCTCAGACAAATGGCCAAATGAGCGAACTAATAAAACCTTGGAAACCTATTTGAGATGCTTTGTGTCTACTGATCAGGATGATTGGGTGGCTTTCTTGCTGTTGGCCGAGTTTTCCCTTAATAATCGGGCCAGTTCGGCTACTTTGGTCTCGCCTTTCTTTTGTAATTTTGGTTTCCATCCTCGTTTTTGTTCAGGGCAGGTTGAGCCTTCTGATTGTCCTGGTGTAGATTCCGTGATGGACATGTTACAGCAGATTTGGACTCATGTGGTAGACAATTTGACTTTGTCTCAGGAAAAGGCTCAGCGTTTTGCTAACCGCCGTCGGTGTGTTAGTCCTCGGCTTCGTGTGGGGGATTTGGTCTGGTTATCCTCTCGTCATGTTCCTATGAAGGTTTCTTCCCCTAAGTTCAAGCTTTGGTTTATTGGTCCTTATAAGATTTCTGAGATTATCAATCCAGTGTCTTTTCGTTTGGCCCTTCCAGCCTCTTTTGCCATCCTCAATGTTTTCCATAGATCTTTGTTGCGGAGATATGTGGTACCCGTTGTTCCATCTGTTGATCCTCCTGCCCCGGTGTTGGTTGAGGGGGAGTTGGAATATGTGGTTGAGAAAATTTTGGATTCTCGTTTTTCGAGGCGGAGGCTTCAGTATCTTGTCAAGTGGAAGGGTTATGGCCAAGAGGATAATTCTTGGGCGGTTGCCTCCGATGTCCATGCCGCCAATTTGGTTCGTGCTTTTCATTTGGCTCGTCCTGATCGGCCTGGGGGCTCTGGTGAGGGTTCGGTGACCCCTCCTCAAGGGGGGGGTACTGTTGTGAATTCCGCTCTTGGGCTCCCTCCGGTGGTTGTAAGTGGCATTTTTGTGAATTCTGTTCTTGGGCTCCCTCCTGTGGTTTTGAGTGGTATGGCTGCTTCTGGGATTTAGCATCAGCAGCTGTTTTCACTGATCGTCTTTCTGGCTCGGCTATATTAGTCTGCCTGTTCCTTAATTCAATGCCAGTTGTCAATTGTTCCAGCCTGGAGTCACGGCTCTTTGGATTTCCCTGACACTCTGACCAGTTCAGCAAAGCTAAGACCTTGCTTGTCCTTTTGCAGTTCACTTGTTGTGGACTTTGTTGTTCAGCACTTTCTATGTTTTGCTCATTTGTCCAGCTTATCAGTATGAACCTATTCAGCTAAGCTGGAAGCTCTGGGCAGCAGAGTTTGCCCTCCACACCTTTAGTCAGGTGTGGAGATTTTTGCATTTCTCTGCGGTGGACTTTTTCTAGTTTTTATTACTGACCGCACAGTGTTCTGTCCTGTACTAATTCTATATAGCTAGAAGTGGCCTCCTTTGCTAAATCTTGTTTCATACTACGTATGAAATTTCCTTCTCCTCTCACAGTCATTATTTGTGGGGGCTGTCCTATCCTTTGGGGATTTTCTCTGAGGCAAGATAGCTTTCCTGTTTCTACCTTTAGGGGTAGCTAGTTCTCTGGCTGTGACGAGGTCTCCAGGGAGTGACAGGAACATCCCACGGCTACTGCTAGTGTCTGTGTTAAGTTCAGGAATTGCGTTCTGTATAGTTACCACCTGCTCAGAGCTAGTCGCATGTCGCTCCTACATCACCAGACCATAACAGTAGGGGTCATCAGGGCCCCTGGCAAAGAACCTGTAATCCTACCTCCCGAGCAAGAAACTATAGTATACCTTCCAGTGGGGACTCACTGCAACCTTGATGGGTTGGCAGTGGTTGTTGGTTGTTCAGCCTGTGGTAGGTGGAGGGGTGGACCAAGAAGTCATGATAGCTCGTACAATAGCTGTGGTCCAGCGAGGACATGTCCTCATAAGAGCTTTGAATATAGGCCCTGGGGAGGTCACCTTGCCACGAGGGACAGATCTGGCCCTGGTGTACCTACATAAGGGTGAAGTGGTGAGTCAGAAGGAGATGTCTTTATCACCAAAAGAAGGTGCGGGGTGGACCCTAGCAGTTGCTGCAGGGGACAAAGAGATGCCATCCCCGGAGTGGAGTGGATGGGTCATTCTTGATCAAATGGAAGTGGATGTGAAGGCTCTGGGCCCTGAGCATGTGAAAGCAATAGAAAATACGCTGTGGGAAAATCAGGCTGCATTCGCCCATCACACCAAAGATTTCGGCTGTACTGAAGCCATCACGCATGAGATACCGACTGGAGAAGCTCGTCCAATTCGAGAACGATACCGGCAGATCCCGCCCAAGATGTATCAAGAAGTGAAAACATTACTGAGGCAGATGCTGGATTCAAGAGTGGTGCAGAGTAGTCAGAGCCCTTGGGCAGCCCCGGTGGTGCTCGTCAAGAAAAAGGATGGGACCATCTGGTTCTGTGTAGATTACAGGAAACTCAATGCCTGCACTGTTCGAGACTCGTATCCATTGCCCCGCATCGGGGAATCCGTGACAGCGTTGGGGAAAGCAAAGTACTTCTCCACCCTGGATCTAGCAAGCGGATACTGGCAAGTAGCCGTGGCAGAGAAAGACAAAGAGAAAACCGCCTTCATCCTCTCTATGGGACTGTTCGATTTTAACCGGATGCCCTTCGGGCTCTCCAATACTCCAGGCACATTTCAACAGCTGATGGAAAAGTGTTTGGGAGACTTAAATTTTGAGGCTACCCTTATCTATCTGGATAACATCATTGTGTTTTCGGCCTCATTCAAAGAACACCTTGCCCGGCTTGGACAGGTACATAGAAGACTGCGGGCTCATAACCTGAAGGTGAATCCAAAGAAGTGCCACCTCTTTAAGAGAGAGATTGAGTACCTGGGCCACATAGTGTCACAAGTTGGAGTTCTACCCTCGCTAGAAAAAGTGGCTGCTATCCAGAAGTGGCCAATCCCTCGAACAGTGAGAGAACTCCAGGCCTTCCTGGGACTCGCTGGGTACTACCGCCGGTTTGTTAAAGACTTCGCGAAGGTGGCGGGTCCTCTTAATGAGTTTTTGATGGGAACCGCTGTAGTGCCAAAGACCCAGCACATACCCTGGGCACAGGGACAAGACAAGGCCTTCCAGGCTATAAAGAATGCCCTTACCTCAGCCCCGATTTTGGCCTACGCAGACTTTGATCAACCATTCCTGTTGTACACAGATGGTAGCCTTCATTGACTCGGTGCAGTACTTTCTCAGATACAGGATGGTCATGAGAGTCATCGGGTATGCTAGCAGGTCCCTGCGAGACAGTGAAAGAAACCCTCACAATTACAGATCCTTCCGGTTAGAGCTCCTGGCCCTGGTGTGGGCCATGACAGAAAAGTTTTCAGGCTTCCTGACAGGTACCAAGGTTCAAGTTTGAATAGACAATAATCCCCTGGCCCACCTTGAGAATGCTAAATTGGGGGCCTTGGAACAACAGTGGGTGGCTCGCCTAGCCAAGTTCGACTTTACCATCCGTTATCGCTCTGCTACCGAAAACGCAAATGCTGATGGGTTGTCAAGAGTGACTATGGAGACTCCAGTGGGGGATCTTGATGAGCAACTCGAAGAGGAGGAGACCCCAGACTTTTGTAAGTTTAAGCCCCCAATGGTTGAAACCCAGTCAAGAAGGGAGGCCTGCGCATTACCCCGATCCCTGGGTAGAACCAATGAGGAATGGGGACACATTCAGGATGAAGACAAAGGGCTGAGACAGATGAAATGGTGGTAACTCAAAAGCGGAAGCCTGGCAAACAAGAGAGAGATGATCTGGACTCTGAAATGAGGAGTGTGTTACACCAGTGCGAGAGTCAGTGCTATATCGTAAGAGGCAACAGCCAAAAGATATGGAAGTAAGGTGGCAAGTGGTCCTCTGGAAGATAGTCAAGCCTTGCCTGACAGCCAAGAGCTTCGGAGGTCCCAGAGGTCTAATGCAGGGGTTCCACCAGTCCGATATGTAGAACAGTGTGCTCTGTCTGTTTTTACACCTTTGTTGCCCCCTCTGTAGGTGCTGTTTCCGCATTGCATGTTCCTCCATTACACTTTGACCCTGATGCTGTGATGGCCGAGGACGACCAACATTAAGAAGGGAGGCATGTAAGAAGGTGGTGCTGTTATGGACAGTAAGGAACACGCTGTCACTTTAAGAGGCTGCACCCCCTTGTCTGGCGTGATGGAATGTTCTGCTTCTCCCCTGCAATAATCGTTGTAATGAACTAGTCTGGCAGAGTGCAGGCGTGGAGCTGGAGCAGCGTGTGTGAACTGAGGCTGCTGCAGAGAGGACTTTTTGTGCTGATAGCTGAAAGAGAGAAGAACTGTGTCCTGACATAGCTACAAGAGAGCCACGAAGATACAGAGAAAGGGATTTACAGTTTTCAGGAGCATCCCTAGTATCCTGAAGCAAGGAGAAGACCAAGTTTCACAGAGCTGACAGAAAGCTGTGCGCACCACCATATTAGACTGCTGGGGCCCCCCTGGGACTGGATCTGATTCTCCAACATCACCGTGAGTCTGTTCCTCTTTGGTGCACCTGTTAGGGCCTAGTGTAGGCTTCAATAGTCAGTACACGGGAGCCGTGTGGCCTGCTTAGTAAAGGCCAGGGAGGTTATACATAGAGTAGCATCATCACTTGTTTATTGTTTACATTTGCTTGTTAGACATATTTTGAGTCTGTAATAGTTGGAGCACCGTGCTATTTTACGGGAAAGATAAAGTTTATAACTCTTGTAAATTTTCTTTTACCATTGCATACCCCTGTTTGCATCTTCCTCATTCACTTTGTTCCTTGCCTTCCAATAAATCTACCCTTTGTTGTTTGCACCTCATCTTGTGTACAGTAGTCTTCCTGCACCGTGGTGGTCCCCCGGCCATCGCTTCATGAACATACACACAAATTCTCAAATGACATAACAAAGACATCGGTCAGCACAGTGCACCATAAAAGTGCACCTTAGCTTAATATGTATGCAGACTGTACCTTGCCATCTGTCACCATCACACTCTAATCAGCATGTCTATTTACCTATTCTTCCTACAGGTACATCTTTCAGCTTTTTAATCTTGATTTTCCCTGCCTCTGCATTTTGCATTCACTTGGTACGTCATTCAGCTTTTCCATCCTGATTTTCCCTTCCTCTGCTCCTTGCATTTAGGGTACGTCATTCCACTTTTCCATTCGGATTTTCCATACCTCTGCTCCTTGCATTCACTGGGTATGTTTTTCAACTAACCACTGCTATATCCCCAGTGTTATTTATGACCGTCTTGTTTACTCTGCCTTAAAAATCCTGCATCTGGCTCAGTCTTAGGGTACTGTCACACAGTGGCACTTTGATCGCTACGATGGTACGATCCGTGACGTTCCAGCGATATCCATACGATATCACAGTGTCTGACACGCTACTGCGATCAGGGACCCCGCTGAGAATCGTACGTCGTAGCAGATCGTTTGAAACTTTATTTCGTCGCTGGATCTCCCGCTGTCATCGCTGGATCGTTGTGTGTGACAGCGATCCAGCGATGCATTCGCTTGTAACCAGGGTAAACATCAGGTTACTAAGCGCAGGGCCGCACTTAGTAACCCGATGTTTACCGTGGTTACCAGCGTAAAAGTAAAAAAAACCAAACCGTACATACTCACATTCCGGTGTCCTTCAGGTCCCTTGCAGTCTGCTTCCCGCTCTGACTGACTGCCGGCTGGAAAGTAAGAGCAGATCACAGCGGTGACGTCACTGCTGTGATCTGCTTTCACTTTACGGCGGCACTCAGTCAGAGCGGGAAGCAGACGGCAAGGGACCTGAAGGACACCGGAATGTGAGTATGTACGTTTTTTTTTTTTTACCTTTACGCTGGTAACCAGGGTAAACATTGTGTTACTAAGCGCGGCCCTGCGCTTAGTAACCCAATGTTTACCCTGGTTACCCGGGACCTCAGCATCGTTGGTCGCTGGAGAGCGGTCTGTGTGACAGCTCTCCAGCGACCACACAACGACTTTCCAACGATCACGGCCAGGTCGTATCGCTGGTCGTGATCGTTGGAAAGTTGCAGAGTGTGACAGTACCCTAAGTTATCTGACCAAAATGAGCACAGACCACTCCTCTCTCTTTCATACCTGAAAGCATTTTCTAGCAAATATATTGCAAAAAATATGTCTGCAAGACGTAAGTCTGCACAGTGGACCATAAAATTGCAATGTAGAAGTGTGCAGCTACGAGTTATAGCAGAATTGATCCTTAAAGGAATTGAAGGTAACTGGATACCTAGTCACTGTAAGCAATGTTTCTGTTTGTTTTCACTCTCACCCCTATATTCCTCCATTTCCTACTAACTCCCCTAATCCCTACACCTAATAAGGAACTGTAATATCTCCCTCCATTCTCCCCATTCAACTTACCTCCTCCTAAAATCTGTTCCTCAACATACAATCCCTTGTGTCCAAACACAAACAGCCACCTCATGCCCTCTCCTGCTCCCACCTGCTAACACTTTATTTGCTCCATCTCATTGCTGGCTATATCTCTCCAAATCCTGGTCCTCCTCACCACATCCCCATAGTCACTTCTACCTCTCATCCAACATCTATCACAACTTTCGGTAACCCTTCTAACCTTCTACCTATTCTCCCAACCACCGCTTTCCCAGTCCAACTAACCGGAGTTCTATGGAATGCTCGCTCTGTCTGCTACAAACTTTACTACACCCATGATCTTTTCATTACTAACAACCTTACCTCCCTTGGCATCACTGAAATCTGTCTCACTGTTAGAATCTGTTTAGTTTGTGACTATCTGCCATTTTCTTGTGGAATTTTGGCTGCTGGTCTTTTTCCTCTGGTGCTGGGTTTGTCTTGGGTCAGGTGTTTGTTTCACTCTTTATTTAACCAGCACCTGCCTCCCAGTCCTTGCTGGACAACAGTGTTTATCTGCTTGAGCTCTATCTTGGTGCTTTGCTTTGTTTTCTGTGTGTGTTATTTGAGCAGTGCTGGTACCTCTGGTTCTGCTTGCCTTAGTTTCTGTTTTCTATTGGTTTCTGCAGCCTTCTCTTTGTTTTCTATTAGGAGGTGCCCCATTTTTGTACCCAGTCCTTAGTTCTTTTAGGGAACCCCTTCCCCTTATCTATAGGTCTTCGCTTGAGATTAACCTAGGATGATCGGTGGGTCTATTCGCAAGGAATAGGTCACCCATTCCATCGTAGAGTTTCACCCGAGTCATAGTGCAGGTCAGTTTTCCCCCTTCTCCCTTAGTCCTGTGTTGCAGACCCATAACACTCACCCCCTCTCACACAGCCTCTCCAGCTCCACTGAGCCTGACCTGACTAAAGTCACGAATGACCTACTAACTGCCAAAGCCAAATGACATTACACTGCCCTCCTCCACCTGGACCTGTCCTTGACTTTTGACACAGTGAACCATTCTCTATTACTGCAGATTCTCTCATCTCTTGGCATCACAGACTTGGCCCTATCTTGGAACTCATCATACCTAACAGACCAGACATTCAGCATCTCCCACCCACACACTACCTCCTCACTTCGCCACATCTGCTGGTGTCCAGCAAGGTTTAGTCCAAGAGCCCCTGATTTTCTCAATTTACCCTTTTAGCCTGGCACAGGTCATAGAGTCTTACGGCTTTCAGTATTACCTCTATGCTGATGACACACAGAGCTACCTCTCTGGACCCGATATCACCTACCTACTAAACAGAGAGCCACAATGTCTGTCTGCTATTTCATCCTTCTTCTCTGCTAGATTTCTAAAGCTTAATATGGACAAAACAGAATTCATCATCTTTTACCTATCTCACTCAACCCCCCCCCCCCCAATGGACCTAATCACGTTGTCTTGGGATTACCTTGGACTCTGATCTCTCCTTCAAATCACACATCCAAGATGTTTCCACTTCCTGCCAACTCCAACTCAAAAATATTTCCCGGATCTGTAAATTCTTTAATCAAGAATCTGCAAAAACCCTAGTCCATGCACTCATCATGCGAAGGACTCATCATGTGAAGGACAATGGCCATTTAGTGCAAATGCACTTCTATGGGTCCCGTAGAAGCGCATAAGCTCGAAATGGCCATCGTCCTTCACACTCCACATGAGACTCTCCTGTCCTGGATGTTCTAAATTGCCATAAAAAAGTGGATTTTATGGGATGGTGAGTGCAATCATTATTCTTCTGTTTTTGCACAAATATATTTGCTAGATTTCCATTGGGTCGGCATCCCAGAGCCCTGCATGGTTGCTAACAGCATTTCTGACACCTGAATTTGGTGCATGGACACAGGTGATGCAGCAGTGCGGATCATTTTGGTGCTTTAATCATGAACTCATTAACAACGTTATGATGCTGTCCTGTACCTATATGTAGCCAAATGCAGCAAAGAGTTAATTATCTTTATTCTCCCTGCCAGCATTCGGTATTCAGTCATAGGGGTGGGGTAGTGCCAATTCAGTCACTGCTCTGAGTATACATAGAGGCTGATGTAACCACGCCGCCAGCCCCGATTGACACTGTCACTACATTGTGGCCGGCTGTCAGTCAGGGACGTGGGCATGGTTACAGCGGCTGCTCTGTATACTCAGAGCGGTGACTAAAGCAGCACCTTTGCCGCCCCCATGAATGAATAGTGAATGCTGGTGGGGAGAATAAAGATCATTCTCTCCCCGCTGCATTTGGCTAAATGCAGGTGCCAGACAGCATCATAACACTGTTAACCTGCAGATATGCGGTTAATCTGCAGGTTACCAGCGTTGTTTCTGGTGACAGGGTCCTTTTAAGATATAACATGGGTGAAATTGTTATGCAATTTGACATATTATTGTTATGAATACAAAGATACATGTTAGCATACATTTCCAGCATCAGAATAGTTAAAAATAAAATTATTTCAATTCACTGAATAATATAACACAATTATTGAACAATGTGGAGTAAAGAAGGAGAGGAAATTGTAGAGAGGGATGAAAGGGGAAAGTAGAAGAAAGAAGGGATTGGAAGGGGGAAGAAAGGTTGGGTGGCGAGGGGAGAAGTTTGTGGGCTGTAATAAAGATTTGGGCTGACTGCAGATAATACAAAGTACATTTTTTGTTCCTTTTTTTATTTGTGCACCTAGCGAGGGCTAAATAATTGTATAGGCTTGTTTAAGGAAAGGTTTGAGCAAATTATCAACTATGTTGATGTTTGGATAGTTATTTGGGGAGAGAAAAAAAAGAGAAATATGTAAGAGGGAATATAAAAATAATAGTAACATATATCAACCAGGGCAAGTTTAGGAGAAATGTTTAAAGAGGCACCAAGGAGAACAGATCTCTCTGAAACATGAGTGTCACTGCTGTTCACAGTTGTCAATTCCTAAAATCTGCATACAGTGGGGCAAAAAAGTATTTAGTCATTCAGCAATAGTGCAAGTTCCACCACTTAAAAAGATGAGAGGCGTCTGTAATTTACATCATAGGTAGACCTCAACTATGGGAGACAAACTGAGAAAAAAAAATCCAGAAAATCACATTGTCTGTTTTTTTTATCATTTTATTTGCATATTCTGGTGGAAAATAAGTATTTGGTCAGAAACAAAATTTCATCTCAATACTTTGTAATATATCCTTTGTTGGCAATGACAGAGGTCAAACGTTTTCTGTAAGTCTTCACAAGGTTGCCACATACTGTTGTTGGTATGTTGGCCCATTCCTCCATGCAGATCTCCTCTAGAGCAGTGATGTTTTTGGCTTTTCGCTTGGCAACACGGACTTTCAACTCCCTCCAAAGGTTTTCTATAGGGTTGAGATCTGGAGACTGGCTAGGCCACTCCAGGACCTTGAAATGCTTCTTACGAAGCCACTCCTTCGTTGCCCTGGCGGTGTGCTTTGGATCATTGTCATGTTGAAAGACCCAGCCACGTTTCATCTTCAATGCCCTTGCTGATGGAAGGAGGTTTGCACTCAAAATCTCACGATACATGGCCCCATTCATTCTTTCATGTACCCGGATCAGTCGTCCTGGCCCTTTTGCAGAGAAACAGCCCCAAAGCATGATGTTTCCACCACCATGCTTTACAGTAGGTATGGTGTTTGATGGATACAACTCAGTATTCATTTTCCTCCAAACACGACAAGTTGTGTTTCTACCAAACAGTTCCAGTTTGGTTTCATCAGACCATAGGACATTCTCCCAAAACTCCTCTGGATCATCCAAATGCTCTCTAGCAAACTTCAGACGGGCCCGGACATGTACTGGCTTAAGCAGTGGGACACGTCTGGCACTGCAGGATCTGAGTCCATGGTGGCGTAGTGTGTTACTTATGGTAGGCCTTGTTACATTGGTCCCAGCTCTCTGCAGTTCATTCACTAGGTCCCCCCGCGTGGTTCTGGGATTTTTGCTCACCGTTCTTGTGATCATTCTGACCCCACGGGGTGGGATTTTGCGTGGAGCCCCAGATCGAGGGAGATTATCAGTGGTCTTGAATGTCTTCCATTTTCTAATTATTGCTCCCACTGTTGATTTCTTCACTCCAAGTTGGTTGGCTATTGCAGATTCAGTCTTCCCAGCCTGGTGCAGGGCTACAATTTTGTTTCTGGTGTCCTTTGACAGCTCTTTGGTCTTCACCATAGTGGAGTTTGGAGTCAGACTGTTTGAGGGTGTGCACAGGTGTCTTTTTATACTGATAACAAGTTTAAACAGGTGCCATTACTACAGGTAATGAGTGGAGGAAAGAGGAGACTCTTAAAGAAGACGTTACAGGTCTGTGAGAGCCAGAAATCTTGATTGTTTGTTTCTGACCAAATACTTATTTTCCACCATAATATGCAAATAAAATGATACAAAAACAGACAATGTGATTTTCTGGATTTTTTTTTCTCAGTTTGTCTCCCATAGTGGAGGTCTAACTATGATGTAAATTACAGACGCCTCTCATCTTTTTAAGTGGTGGAACTTGCACTATTGCTGACTGACTAAATACTTTTTTGCCCCACTGTATTTGCTCCATTTTGAGTTCCCATTGGCCAATTGAAGGGGCTATGTCTGACTTTCACAATGTAGGTACCAGAATTCAAGCAGAAGATGTCTGAGTACAGTGAGTTTATTACTAATGATTTTCACTGGAAAAAGATGAAGTAAATAGATTTCTGGCGGTAAAGCTAAGGGAATTCTGTGTATCTGTGTTATTGATTTGAGAATTTCTGACCAGTATTTTTAACCCCTTCACCCGAAGTCTGTTTTCACTTTACTGACCAGGCCAATTTTTTCAATTCTGACCAGTTTCACTTCATGAGGAAATGACCCTGGAACTCTTCAACCGATCCCACCGATTCTAAGAATGTTTTCTCATGACATATTGTACTTCATGATAGTGGTTAAATTTGTTTGATATGATTTTCTTTTATTTGTGAAAATATCGGAAATTTAGCAAAAACTTTCAAAATTTTGCAATTTTCAAATTTTTCATTTCTATGTCCTTAAAGTTTTGTCACACAAAATAGTTAATAACTAACATTTCCCACATATCTACTTTACATTAGAATAATTTTTGAAACAATTTTATTTTGTTTGGAAGTTAGAAGGGTTAAAAGTTGACCCCACTCTTGTTATTTTTTTTAACTAATTTACAAAACCATTTTTTTTAGGGAAAACCTCACATTTGAAGTGATTTTGAGGGGTCTATGTGACAGAAAATAGACAAAAATTACACCATTTTAAAAACTGCACCCCTCAAGGTGCTCAAAACCACATTCAAGAAGTTTATTAACCCTTCAGGTGCATCACAGGAATTAATGCAATGGGAAAAAAATTAACATTTAACTTGTTTATCACAAAAATTTTAATTAAGACCCAATTGTTTTAATTTTTACAAGGTAACAGGATAAAATGTGAAGGAATGTTGGTTTGGAACACAGACTTTAATGGAACTGTCTGCAAGTGCCGTTTGGATAGCTCCTGATGTGCCTAAACAGTGAAAACACCCCACATGTTACCTTATTATAAAAAAAAATCACATCCCTCAGGGAATTAATCTAGATGCCCAGTTTTATAGCAATGATTATAATTAGTGTTGAGCATTCCGATACCGCAAGTATCGGGTATCGGCCGATACTTGCGGGTATCGGAATTCCGATACCGAGATCCGATACTTTTGTGGTATCGGGTATCGGTATCGAAACAACATTAATGTAATAATGTGTAAAAGAAAGAATTAAAATAAAAAATATTGCTATACTCACCTCTCCGACGCAGCCTGGACCTCACGGAGGGAACCGGCAGCGTTCTTTGCTTAAAATTCGCGCGTTTACTTCTAAAATTACTTCTAAACTTTTAAAATGCGCGGGTGTCCAGCCTCCCGTGACGTCACGGCTTGTGATTGGTCGCGTCGCCCATGTGACCGCGACGCGACCAATCACAAGCCAGAACGTAATTTTAAAATCATGAAGGACCTGAAATTACGTCACGGCTTGCTGTGATTGGTCGCGTCGCGGCCACATGGGCGGCATGCGACCAATCACAAGCCGGGACTTCACGGAAGGAAGTAAACGCGCGAATTTTAAGCAAAGAACGCTGCCGGTTCCCTCCGTGAGGTGAGTATAGCAATATTTTTTATTTTAATTCTTTCTTTTACACATTAATATGGATCCCAGGGCCTGAAGGAGAGTTTCCTCTCCTTCAGACCCTGGGAACCATCAGGGATACCGTCTGATACTTGAGTCCCATTGACTTGTATTGGTATCGGGTATCGGTATCGGATTGGATCCGATACTTTGCCGGTATCGGCCGATACTTTCCGATACCGATACTTTCAAGTATCGGACGGTATCGCTCAACACTAATTATAATGCTTTTGGTTTTACTGGTGTAAGAATTTATAATGTGGTGTTATGTGTAAATTGTGCAGAGTACATCAGATTACAAATGTGAGTTGTGCCAACAAGGTAAAAGTATTTTTTTTTAATTTGTGGACATATGTTATACTTTGAAGCAATCCTTAATGCAAATGTTTGTTTCTCAGGGCAGGTTTCACAATGGTAAATTGTATTTTTTCATAATCCTCTCTTGGAGCATACTCTGCACCTTCTTTGTGATCTTCTCTGTTTGGAGAACTTCTCCTGTAAAATGCTGACCTGTGACTATATGGACACCATCAGTTTCCGAAGTACTGGGACCATCCCCTTCCTGAGTGCCAAACATTACTGGAACTGAAAGAAGGTCAAATATATTGCCTGCAGATCGAAACAGCACAAAAGCATTGTACAATGCCAATTTTTTCTTCCATAGTTTAGCTTTTTGCATGGTACTGTATGGTTTTAGGACCTGATCTGAGAGATCTACACCCAACATGCAATTATTATAATCCAAGATATAATCTGGCTTTGGAATTGTTGTTGTGGTACTTCTGACGTTGACAAGTGAGCTGTTGTCATGGTGTATGGTGGTCAAAATAAGGATATCCCTCTTGTGCTTAAACTGTAGTTGACCACCAGCATGTTGTCACTGCATTGGGCTCTGCTTTTTCCCTTTCCCTTTTTCTTCCCAATTAGCGGCTTAGAGAATCCTCTCTAATTTTTTAGCACAGTGCCGCATGCAACTGTACCTGTGACAGAGAGGGCCTTGATGAGTGGAACCCTGGTGCAAAAGTTATCTATGTAGAGGTAATAACCCTTATCCATCAGTGGGTGCAGCAATTCCCACACACTTTTCCCACTCACCCCCCCATTACAGGGGGCACTCAGGGGGGTCAATCTGGAAGTCCTTCCCCAAATCTGTGGGTGTACTCTGACTTACTCTCTCACAGATTGTACAATTTAATTCTGTAGCTGACTATCTTACTGCTCAGGTATTGTAGGAATTTTAGGGGGTTGTACGGCTCAGAAAATCTTCTCCTGAAGTGGTCAACTACTGGATGAATTTTATATACATGATCAATATTAGGATAGTCTTGGGAAGAACACTGTGCATTATCACTAGTGCAAAAAATTTTGGATCTCTTCAAATCGTGTCCTTTTCATGGCCATGTGGAAAACCAGTGTGCTTTAGAGTATATTTGTACTCCAGTATTGCCGAGGTTTTGGTTTTCTGACTATGCCCACATGCAGCACAATGCCCCCAAATGTCATCAACTCTGTAGCATTTACAACGGTCCATCTGGCATATGATGATGTGGAATTTTGAATAAAAAATTGATGGACACACAAATTTGTCTGGACCACCATAAGATTTTTTATTTCCTCGATGAAAAAGAATTTTAACCCCTTAATCCCATATGACGTACTATCCGGTCAAGGTGACCTGGAACTTAATTCCCAGTGACGGGATACTACGTCATATGCGATCGGCTGCGCTCACGGGGGGAGCACGGCCGATTGCGGCCAGGTGTCAGCTGACTATCGCAGCTGACATCCAGCACTATGTGCCAGGAGTGGTCACGGACCGCTCCCGGCACATTAACCCCCGGCACATTAACCCCCGGCACACTGTGATCAAACATGATCGCACTGTTCCGGCGGTACAAGGAAGCATCGCGCAGGGAGGGGGCTCTCTGCGTGCTTCCCTGAGACGATCGGTACAAGGCGATGTGCTCACCTTGTACTGAGCATCTCCTCCCTGCAAGCCCCGGATCCAAAATGGCCGTGGGGCTATTTCCGGGTCCTGCAGGGAGGTGGCTTACCAAGTGCCTGCTCAGAGCAGGCACTGGTAAGCCAGGAGCAGGGCACATCAGATCGCTGATCTGACACAGTGCTCTGCAAAGTGTCAGATCAGCGATCTGTCACTATACAGTGATGGCCCCCTGGGACAAAGTAAAAAGAAAAATTTCAAATGTGTAAAAAAAAAAAAAAATTCCTGAATAAAGAAAAAAAAAATATTGTTCCCATAAATACATTTCTTTATCTAAATAATTAAAAAAACAGTAAAAGTACACATATTTAGTATCGCCGCGTCCGTAACGACCCGACCTATAAAACTGTCCCACTAGTTAACCCCTTCTGTGAACGCGGTAAAAAATAACGAGGCAAAAACAACGCATTATCATACCCTCGAACAAAAAGTGGAATAACACGCGATCAAAAAGACGGATATAAATAACCATGGTACTGCTGAAAATGTAATCTTGTCCCACAAGAAACGAGCTACCACACAGCATCATCAGCAAAAAAATAAAAAAGTTATAGTCCTCAGAATAAAGCGATGCAAAAATAATTATTTTTTCTATAAAATAGTTTTTATCGTATAAAAGCTCCAAAACATTAAAAAATTATGTAAATGAGGTATCGCTGTAATCATACTGACCCGAAGAATAAAACTGCTTTATCCATTTTACCAAACGTGAAATGGTATAAACGCCCCCCCCAAAAGAAATTCATTAATAGCTGGTTTTTGGTCATTCTGCTTCACAAAAATCGGAATAAAAAGCGATTAAAAAATATCACGTGCCCAAAAATGGTACCAATAAAAACGTCAACTCGTCCCGCAAAAAAACAAGACCTCACATGACTCTGTGGACCAAAATATGGAAAAATGATAGCTCTCAAAATGTGGTAAGGCAAAAAATATTTTTTGCAATAAAAAGTGTCTTTTAGTGTGTGACAGCTGTCAATCATAAAAATCTGCTAAAAAACCTGCTATAAAAGTAAATCAAACCCCCCTTCATCACCCCCCTAGATAGGGAAAAATAAAAAAATTAAAAAAATGTACTTATTTCCATTTTCCCATTTGGGCTAGGGTTAGGGCTAGGGTTAGGGTTAGGGTTAGTGTTAGGGCTAGTGTTAGAGCTAGGGTTAGGGCTAGGTTTAGGGCTAGGGTTAGGGCTAGGGTTAGGGCTAGGGTTAGGGCTAAGGTTAGGATTAGGGCTAGGGCTAGGGTTAGGGCTAGGGTTAGGGTAAGGGTTAGGGCTAGGGTTGGGGCTAGGATTGGGGTTAGGGTTAGGGTTAGGGGTGGGGCTAGGGTTAGGGTTGGGGCTAGGGTTAGGGCTACAGTTAGGGTTATGGCTATAGTTAGGGCTGGGGCTAAAGTAAGGCTTAGGGCTGGGGCTAAAGTTAAGGTTGGGGCTAAAGTTAGGGTTAGGGCTACAGTTAGGGTTGGGGCTAAAGTTAGGGTTAGGGTTGGGGCTAAAGTTAGGGTTAGGGTTTGGATTACATTTACTGTTGGGATTAGGGTTAGGGGTGTGTCAGGGTTAGGGGTGTTGTTAGGGTTATGGTTGGGATTAGGTTTAGGGGTGTGTTCGGGATAGGGTTTCAGTTAGAATTGGGGGTTTCCATTGTTTAGGCACATCAGGGCTCTCCAAACACGACATGGCGTCCGATCTCAATTCCAGCCAATTCTGCGTTGAAAAAGTAAAACAGAGCTCCTTCCTTTCCGAGCTCTCCCGTGCACCTAAACATTGGTTTACCCCAACATATGGGGTATCAGCATACTCAGGACAAGTTGGACAACAATTATTGGGGTCCAATTTCTCGTTACCCTTGGGAAAATAAAAATTTGGGCGGCTAAAAAAAACATTTTTGTGGGAAAAAAATTAATTTTTATTTTCACGACTCTGCGTTATAAACTGTAGAGAAACACTTAGGGGTTCAAAGTTCTCACAACACATCTACATAAGTTCCTTGGGGGTCTAGTTTCCAATATGGGGTCACTTGTAGGGGATTTCTACTGTTTAGGTACATCAGGGGCTCTGCAAATGCAACGTGATGCCTGCAGACCAATCCATCTAAGTCTGCATTCCAAATGGCACTCCTTCCCTTCTGAACTCTGCCATGCGCCCAAACGGTGGTTCCCCCCACATATGGGGTATCAGTGTACTCAGGACAAATTGGAAAACAACTTTTGGGGTCCAATTTCTCCTGTTACCTTTGGAAAAATACAAAACAGGGGGCTAAAAAATAATTTTTGTGGAAAAAAAATGATTTTTTATTTTCACGGCTCTGTGTTATAAACTGTAGTGAAACACTTGGGGGTTCAAAGTTCTCACAACACATCTAGATAAGTTCCTTGGGGGGGTCTACTTTCCAAAATGTTGTCACTTGTGGGGGGTTTCTACTGTTTAGATGCATCAGGGGCTCTGCAAATGCAACGTGACGCCTGCAGACCAATCCATCTAAGTCTGCATTCCAAATGGCGCTCCTTCCCTTCCGAGCTCTGCCATGCGCCCAAACAGTGGTTCCCCCCACATATGGAGTATCAGCGTACTCAGGAATAAAATTGAATAACAACTTTTGTGGTTGAATTTCTCCTGTTACCCTTGGGAAAATACAAAACTGGTAGCTAAAAAATAATTTTTGTGAAAAAAAAAGAATTTTTATTTTCACGGCTGTGCGTTATAAACTGTAGTGAAACATTTGGGAGTTCAAAGCTGTCAAAACAAATCTAGATAAGTTCCTTGGGGGGTCTACTTTCCAAAATGGTGTCACTTGTGGGGGTTTCAATGTTTAGGCACATCAGGGGCTCTCCAAACTTGACATGGTGTCCCATCTCAATTCCAGTCAATTTTTCATTGAAAAGTCAAATGGCGCTCCTTCCCTTCCAAGCTCTGCCATGCGCCCAAATAGTGGTTTACCCCCACATATGTGGTATCAACATACTAAGGACAAATTGCTCAACAACTTTTGGTGTCCAATTTCTTTTCTTACCCTTGGGAAAATAAAAAATTGGGGGCGAAAAGATCATATTTGTGAAAAAATATGATTTTTTATTTTTACGGCTCTGCATTATAAACTTCTGTGAAGCACTTGGTGGGTTACAGAGCTCACCACACATCTAGGTATGTTCCTTAGGGGGTCTACTTTCCAAAATGGTGTCACTTGTGGGGGGTTTCTACTGTTTAGATGCATCAGGGGCTCTGCAAATGCAACGTGACGCCTGCAGACCAATCCATCTAAGTCTGCATTCCAAATGGCGCTCCTTCCCTTCCGAGCTCTGCCATGCGCCCAAACAGTGGTTCCCCCCACATATGGAGTATCAGCGTACTCAGGAATAAAATTTAATAACAACTTTTGTGGTTGAATTTCTCCTGTTACCCTTGGGAAAATACAAAACTGGTAGCTAAAAAATAATTTTTGTGAAAAAAAAAGAATTTTTATTTTCACGGCTGTGCGTTATAAACTGTAGTGAAACATTTCGGAGTTCAAAGCTGTCAAAACAAATCTAGATAAGTTCCTTGGGGGGTCTACTTTCCAAAATGGTGTCACTTGTGGGGGTTTCTATGTTTAGGCACATCAGGGGCTCTCCAAACTTGACATGGTGTCCCATCTCAATTCCAGTCAATTTTTCATTGAAAAGTCAAATGGCGCTCCTTCCCTTCCAAGCTCTGCCATGCGCCCAAATAGTGGTTTACCCCCACATATGTGGTATCAACATACTAAGGACAAATTGCTCAACAACTTTTGGTGTCCAATTTCTTTTCTTACCCTTGGGAAAATAAAAAATTGGGGGCGAAAAGATCATATTTGTGAAAAAATATGATTTTTTATTTTTACGGCTCTGCATTATAAACTTCTGTGAAGCACTTGGTGGGTTACAGAGCTCACCACACATCTAGGTATGTTCCTTAGGGGGTCTACTTTCCAAAATGGTGTCACTTGTGGGGGTTTCAATGTTTAGGCACATCAGGGGCTCTCCAAACTTGACATGGCGTCCCATCTCAATTCCAGTCAATTTTGCATTGAAAAGTCAAATGGCGCTCCTTTCCTTACGAGCTCTGCCATGCGCCCAAACAGTTGATTGCCCCCACATATGGGGTATTGGCGTACTCAGAACAAATGGCACAACAACTTTTGGGGTCCAATTTCTTCTCTTACCATTGGGAAAATAAAAAATTGGGGGAGAAAAGATCATATTTGTGAAAAAATATGATTTTTTATTTTGACGGCTCTGCATTATAAACTTCTGTGAAGCACTTGTTGGGTCAAAGTGCTCACAACACATCTAGATAAGTTCCTTAGGGGGTCTACTTTCCAAAATGGTGTCACTTGTGGGGGGTTTCTACTGTTTAGGTACATTAAGGCCTCTGCAAACGCAATGTGACGCCTGCAGACCATTCCATCTAAGTCTGCATTCAAAATGGCGCTCCTTCCCTTCCGAGCCCTCCCATGCGCCCAAACGGTGGTTCCCCTCCACATATGGGGTATCAGCGTACTCAAGACAAATTGGACAACAACTTTTGGGGTCCATTTTCTCCTGTTACCCTTGGTAAAATAAAACAAATTGGAGCTGAATACATTTTTTGTGAAAAAAAGTTAAATGTTCATTTTTTTTCAAACATTCCAAAAATTCCTGTAAAACAGTTGAAGGGTTTATAAACTTCTTGAATGTGGTTTTGAGCACCTTGATGGGTGCAGTTTTTAGAATGGTGTCACACTTGCTTATTTTCTATCATATAGACCCCTAAAAATGACTTCAAATGTGATGTGGTCCCTAAAAAATATTGGTGTTGTAAAAATGAGAAATTACTGGTCAACTTTTAACTCTTATAACTCCCTAACAAAAAAAATGTTTGGTTCCAAAATTGTGCTGATGTAAAGTAGACATGTGGGAAATGTTACTTATTAATTATTTTGTGTGACATATCTCTGTGATTTAAAGGCATAAAAATTCAAGTTTGGAAAATTACAACAATTTCAAAATTTTCGCCAAATTTCCATTTTTTTCAGAAATAAACGCAAGTTATATCAAATAAATTTTACCACTATCATGAAGTACAATATGTCATGAGAAAAAAGTGTCAGAATTGCCAAGATCTTTTTAAGTGTTCCAGAGTTATAACCTCATAGAGGGACAGTGGTCAGAATTGTAAAAATTGGCCCGGTTATTAACGTGCAAACCACCCTTGGGGCTTAAGGGGTTAAAAAGTAAATTTCAGTGAGGCCTGTAAAGTCAAATTGGATCATGAGCTGCCCATGAAATCTGAAAAAACAGGTTGATAATTTTTGAGTGGTGGAGTCCACATGGGATTGATTGTTGTAGGGGTTGCCTGGGAGCAGGGTGCCTTGCTGGGGGTCCCTCCTCACCAGATGAGAAGGAGGAAGAGAAATAAAGGAATGTGCAGTTTTCCTCACTGCCGGAATCAGTCTTCTTAATGAATGGGCCATTTTTATTTTATTCTTCAAACACTGGACATGTTTGTGTAAGTGGTGCTTTTACACATGTATTGTGTGGGGCTTCTGTAAAGGGTACTATTTATTATAAAAAGTAGAGAGAAAAAAGTAGAATAAAAAAGGTATTTGTGAAAAAAAATTACAGTGGTGTTCCCTACACTAATAACCTACTTGTAAAATTACTCGGAGCTAACAATTATTTTTTTTTTGCAAATGAAAAACTAACGTCTCTAGCATTGTGATGTACGCTCCCCTAATGCACTAGCAAAGAAGTTACCCGACAATAATCTTTTTTTTTTTCAAAAGAAAAATGCTGTATCCCCACTTTTTTTTTTTCAAAAACAAAATTGGACGTCACCATTAGAGATGAGCAAACTTGTTTGGAAAACGTTTTTCAATCTCAAATTTGGCACGAACATTGCACATTTGGATTTATCCCTAAAAATTGACAAAAATCGGCCAAAAGTTGGTAAATGATCGAGTTCACTAAGGGTTCTTTCAGACGTCAGTGTTTCTTGAAGCAGCATGGGTCGCAAAACGTCCTGTACATAGTGGAGAGGTTGGAGTGTGATAGATTGTGTGGACAGGTGTCTTTAATACAGGTAACGAGTTCAAACAGGTGCAATTAATACAGGTAAGGAGTGCAGAGTAGGAGGGCTTCTTAAAGAAAAACTAAGTCTGTGAGAGCCAGAATTCTTGCTGGTTGGTTGGGGATCAAATATTATCTCATGCAACAGTGTATCATACAGTTAGGTCCATATATATTTGGACAGACACAACATTTTTCAAATTTTGGTTATAGACATTACCACAATGAATTTTATACAAAACCATTCAGATGCAGTTGAAGTTCAGACTTTCAGCTTTCATTTGAGGGTATCCACATTAAAATTGGATGAAAGGTTTAGGAGTTTCAGCTCCTTAACATGTGCCACCCTGTTTTTAAAGGGACCAAAAGTAATTGGACAATTGACTCCAAGGCTATTTCATGGACAGGTGTGGGCAATCCCTTTGTTATGTCATTCTCAATTAAGCAGATAAAAGGACTGGAGTTGATTTGAGGTGTGGTGCTTGCATTTCGAAGATTTTGCTGTGAAGTAAACATGCGGTCAAAGGAGCTCTCCATGCAGGTGAAACAAGCCATCCTTAAGCTGCGAAAACAGAAAAAACCCATCCGAGAAATTGCTACAATATTAGGAGAGGCAAAATCTACAGTTTGGTCCATCGTGAGAAAGAAAGAAAGCACTGGTGAACTCATCAATGCAAAAAGACCTGGGCGCCCACGGAAGACAACAGTGGTGGATGATCGCAGAATAATCTCCATGGTGAAGAGAAACCCCTTCACAACAGCCAACCAAGTGACCAACACTTTCCCGGAGGTCGGCGTATCAATATCCAAATCTACCATAAAGAGAAGACTGCATGAAAGTAAATACAGAGGGTTCACTGCACGGTGCAAGCCACTCATAAGTGTCAAGAATAAAAAGGCTAGACTGGACTGTGCTAAAAAACATCTAAAAAAGCCAGCACAGTTCTGGAAGAACATTTTTTGGACAGATGAAACCAAGATCAACCTCTACCAGAATGATGGAAAGAGAAAAGCATGGCGAAGGCGTGTTACAGCTCATGATCCAAAGCATACCACATCATCTGTAAAACACGGCGGAGACAGTGTGATGGCTTGGGCATGCATGGCTGCCAGTGGCACTGGGTCACTAGTGTTTATTGATGATGTGACACAGGACAGAAGCAGCCGAATGAATTCTGAGGTATTCAGAGCCGCCATACTGTGTGCTCAGATCCAGCCAAATGCAGCCAAACTGATTGGTCGTCATTTCATACTACAGATGGACAATGACCCAAAACATAAAGCCAAAGCAACCCAGGAGTTTATTAAAGCAAAGAAGTGGAATATTCTAGAATGGCCAAGTCAGTCACCTGATCTCAGCCCAAGTGAGCAGCATTTCACTTGTTAAAGACTAAACTTCAGACAGAAAGGCCCACAAACAAACAGCAACTGAAAACCACCGCAGTGAAAGCCTGGCCGAGCATCAAAAAGGAGGAAACACAGCGTCTGGTGATGTCCATGAGTTCTAGACATCAGGCAGTCATTGCCAACAAAGGGTTTTCAACCAAGTACTAAAAATGAACATTTTATTTAAAATTATTGAATCTGTCCAATTACTTCTGGTCCCTTTAAAAACAGGGTGGCACATGTTAAGGAGCTGAAACTCCTAAACCCTTCATCCAATTTTAATGTGGATACCCTCAAATGAAAGCTGAAAGTCTGAACTTCAACTGCATCTGAATTGTTTTGTTTAAAATTCATTGTGGTAATGTCTATAACCAAAATTAGAAAAATGTTGTCTCTGTCCAAATATATATGGACCTAACTGTATATTTATTCTACCCATAGTATGTTCTATTAAAACTATGGAGCTTAAACGGAGTGATATGCCATCTATTAAGTGCCTACCTTATATCTGCTTTCTTGCATGTAGACACATTTAGAGGAAAGTTTAGGCACAAGTAGTATTTCCTATATTTCTGTATTAGAAAATGTCCTGTTATGGTCCTGTTCCCATTTTTTTAAAGAAATGAAAAATTATTAGCTCTCAGAGAAATATTCAGTCTATATGAAACTGTAATTTTATCACTGTGGCCTTAATGGGCAAATAATGTCTCAAACCATGTCAGTTGCCTATTGGTTTCAGCCCTACGAGCAATAGATTTAAAAAGGAGCGAGAATCTATGGTAGAGAAGTGGGTTTAGTGACTTGATATTTAGTAATTCTTTTAATTCATCTACCATGGGGATATGACCTGTCATGCCGTACTGTCTGTTTCTGGTTTTCGGCATGACAATGCATATGTTTGCTTTAACCCTTTGGCTGTTACCTGGATGGAGCCTTCTCAGTTCCCTGCTCTGCTATGCAGCCGTACATGGTGGTTAGGTCTTTTCTGTTGTAGGACCATCCACATGTGCGGTCCCTGGTTGCTGCTGTGAAGCTGTCCGTGGGTTGTGAGGTCATTTGCAGCTGGTGCATGACTTTCCACGTGGGTCAGTGCATGCAGTCACAGCCTGGTGCCCTGAGCCTCAGTTCCTGCACTGATTGTGCTGTAATGGTTTCTGTGTGTGCTAAGGGCGTGCGCGGCCACACCTCCCCTGCTTTTATCAGGGTTAGGGTGTGTACTTGAAATGCTGTCCCCAGCCAATTGCTGAGGGGCAGCTCCTATATAAAGTTCCCCTGCCCTATGGGCGGGGCCTGAGCTACTCACAAAGCTCTTGAACTTTGCTATGTGTGTTTGTGTTTCTGCACCTCTCCTGTCTATGTTTTGGTACCAAAGTCCTTGCCTTGATTCCTGTTTTGTTCTGTTCTGGCGCCTGTCCTGGAGGCGGTATATCCAGGCCCGAATCCTTGATCCTGTACCTGTCCTGTACCTGATCTTGTCTGACCTGTGTCTGCTGTGATTAGGTTCCTGGAATCCCTCTGCATCTGGAGCCTCACTCCCTGTGACTTTGAGTCTCTTGAAACCAGTGTTTCTGCTGATCATCTACTACTCTGTGCTCTGACTACCATGCGGTGTTAACCTCGTCTGGCTCACGCCCGGTACGGCGGTGCTTGCACCATCATGCTTGAGTTCCTTCCTAGGTCCGATGCCCGGAGCCTGATGACCGCAGTCTGGAACCTGATGACTGCTGCCTGGAGCTTGGAGCCTGATGACTGTTGGTGCCTGTAAGTCGTGTCAGATGTCCGGAACGAACGACTCCTGTTTGATGTCTGCCGGTGACCCTGGGTCCAGATGTCCTGATGTCCTGTCTGTACCCTGATGTCCTGCCTGTGTCCTGATGACCTCATGGACCCTGATTTCCTGATGTTCTCGTGTGTCCTGATGTCTTACCTGCATCCTGATGAACTCGTGTTCCCTGATGTCCTGATGTCCTTCCTGTGTTCGATGTCCTGATGTAACTGATGACCTGAGCTGCCACGCCAGTGTCCCAGCTGATGACCTGGGCTGCCACGCCAGTGTCCCAGATGTCTATCCAGTATTCCTATGTCCTGATGCCCTGCCTGTGTCCTGATGTCCTGAGGTCTTTCCTGAGTCCAGATGTCCTGATGTCCTGTCTGTATCCTGATGTCTTGCCTGTGCCCTGATGTCCTCATGTACCCTGATGTCCTGCCTGGGTCCTGATGTCCTACCTATTTGTGCCTCGGTGATCCGTTGGTGCCTTAAGGTCCACTTGGTGGTACCCTTCTGGAGGTGTGGAATCGGGAGCCTGACATCGTCATGTTTTGTTTTATGTACTGTGTGACTTTACTTTAGTAAACTTTACTTTCTTTATACCTGAAGTTGTGCGGTGTAATCAAGTCCTACGTGTCTGTTTCCTTGTCCACATGCTGCCACAGAACCTCGGTCTCTGCCCTCCACTAGTTCGGGTAGGCCCGGGTCCCCCTCTGCGGTTTAAAGGGTCCGAATTTCATCCCTGGGGGATGTGCGCCCCAAGCCTTCTGAGGTTGGTCGGCTTGGGGGCGTCTATGGGCTGGACCGCATCTGCGGCTGCAGCTGACCATGACATGACCTTTATCCAGTATATTGTGTAAAGATGTGTTAGTGTATCGTAACAACTGAGGTAGAGTATTACCTGATGCAGTAGTGTTACAGATAAAAAGATATCTGACTTTTTGTAAGGGATAGGTGAATGGAATGCATGTCTGTGACGCTAGTCACTTCTCACTACCAGGCCGTGAGTCAGAATAGTCAAGGAGTCCAAGGTCAGAAGTCTGGAGGGTACATCATAAACAGTAGGAATAGACAAAAGTGTGGTCAAGTAATGTTCCGAGGTCACAATACCAGAAGGATAATGGATCAGAGCAGGAGTAGTTAAACAGAGGGATGGTCAGAGCAAAGTCCAGTGTCAGGCAACAAGAGATCAAGCATACAGAACTCAAGGCACAAGGAGCACAAACCTCACAAGATGAATTTAAATCTGGCAGAGGAGAAACTGCTCAGTTAAGTAGCATGGCAATCACCTGGAATAATGAACACTTGGAGACAGCCAACGCCTCCCAGTCTCAGATTAAATAGTTGAGCTGTCAATCAACACACTGACAGCTCAAAACGCCCCTGTACCAGATAGGATGGTTGAGCTGTTAATCAAAGTACTGACAGCTTCAGCATGCCCCTATACCAGATTGGAATGCTGCACTGTCAGTAACTTCATTCTAGACACACTGAGGGGTGGAAACGTGACAATGTCTCTCTTATAAATGTCACTGACCATATTTTATATGTGACAGACGTAAATGGGTTTGAGATCTGAGGGGTCTCCCAGGCATTGAGAATATTAACTGTCTCAGTGGAGAGTATAGATTTTCATATTCGATTTGAACCCAAGATTTATGTGCAGGACGTCTTATCCAGAGCACAATTCTTTGTAAGTGTATTGCTTGTTAGAAGTGGGGAGGAGATGGTAAGTCAATATCCCCCTTATTGTGTGTCAAGGTGAGTATATGTTTTGGGATTCTATGTTTCTTAGAACCCCATAAGTACAGTGAAAAGAGTTTGTAGACATCAATGAAGAAAGACTTGAGAAGCATATGATGAGATTGTATTAGGTATGCGATTTTGGACAAGATGACACATTTCTTCTGATTTTTCTTTCATAACAAGGAAATGTAAGGAGTGTACCAGGAAGAGATCAGCTTGCATATACTAGAAAGCATAGGATGGGAAGCTACCTTTGTATCGTTCCTTCAAATTAGGGAAAATGTTATAACTTAAAAACGGATGCTAGAGGAAGAGAAATTAAATGAGCAGTCTAAAATCAAATGTGATTTAATACCCCTGAGGAGAAAAATGTCTAGCACTTGGAATTTAGTCCTATTGTCTTTAAAATCTGACAAACTTTCAAGGTTATCAAGTGTTCCCAAAATTATTGGTAGTGCTCTGTAGGGGTTTCTTATGAGCAGCAGGATATCTGCATATGATGCAGCTTTATGTTCTTTTCCTCCACATCTAAGCTCCTCAAACCACTCATCCACTCTTAGTTTTTGCAACAGCATTTATATAGTAAAAACAAAAAGGAGAGGTGAGAGGGGGCAACCCTGATAGGTACTATTGGTGATGGGGAAGGAAGTCCAGAGATGTTCATTCACTAAGATGCGTGCTGATGCAGAAGTATCACTATTAGTGTTGAGCGATACCGTCCGATACTTGAAAGTATCGGTATCGGAAAGTATCGGCCGATACCGGCAAAGTATCGGATCTAATCCGATACCGATACCCGATACCAATACAAGTCAATGGGACTCAAGTATCGGACGGTATTCCTGATGGTTCCCAGGGTCTGAAGGAGAGGAAACTCTCCTTCAGGCCCTGGGAACCATATTAATGTGTAAAATAAAGAATTAAAATAAAAAATATTGCTATACTCACCCTCCGACGCAGCCTGGACCTCACCGAGGGAACCGGCAGCATTGTTTGCTTAAAATGCGCGCTTTTCCTTCCTTCCGTGACGTCACGGCTTCTGATTGGTCGCGTGCCGCCCATGTGGCCGCGACGCGACCAATCACAGCAAGCCGTGACGTAATTTTCAGGTCCTTCTAGGCATTCAGTATTTTAAAATTACGTTCCGGCTTTGTGATTGGTCGCGTCGCGGTCACATGGGCGACGCGACCAATCACAAGCCGTGACGTCACGGGAGGCAGGAGACGCGCGCATTTTAAAATGCGCGCGTGTCCAGCCTCCCGTGACGTCACGGCTTGTGATTGGTCGCGTCGCCCATGTGACCGCGACGCGACCAATCACAAGCCAGAACGTAATTTTAAAATCCTGAAGGACCTGAAATTACGTCACGGCTTGCTGTGATTGGTTGCGTCGCGGCCACATGGGCGACGCGACCAATCACAAGCCGTGACGTCACGGGAGGCTGGACACGCGCGCATTTTAAAATGCACGCGTCTCCTGCCTCCCGTGACGTCACGGCTTGTGATTGGCCGCGTCGCCCATGTGACCGCGACGCGACCAATCACAAAGCCGGAACGTAATTTTAAAATATTGAATGCCTAGAAGGACCTGAAAATTACGTCACGGCTTGCTGTGATTGGTCGCGTCGCGGCCACATGGGCGGCACGCAACCAATCAGAAGCCGTGACGTCACGGAAGGAAGGAAAAGCGCGCATTTTAAGCAAACAACGCTGCCGGTTCCCTCGGTGAGGTCCAGGCTGCGTCAGAGAGGTGAGTATAGCAATATTTTTTATTTTAATTCTTTCTTTTACACATTAGTGTTGTTTCGATACCGATACCCGATACTACAAAAGTATCGGATCTCGGTATCGGAATTCCGATACAGCAAATATCGGCCGATACCCGATACTTGCGGTATCGGAATGCTCAACACTAATCACTATACATTGAAAACACAGTGGAATATATTGCTCAGGGATTTGGAAAGCTTGCATTGTTTCTTGCATGTAAGTCTAGTCAACACAGTTGAAGGCTTTTTCTGCCTCAGTTTCAAGTAGTATTATTGGTGTAGAAGTGTTTTAGGCATAATTAATGAGTTTAATGACCCTGTTTATATTATCTTCCCCCCTCTCAGTTGGGAACAAAGCACACTCGATCGCACACAATTAACTTTTGAAGGTAAGAGTTTATGGAGCCTTAAGAATAATATTTTTGCAAATATTTTGAGGTTGTGTTGAGGAGTAAGATTGGCCTGTAATTATGGCAGAGAGGGTTTTTCCCTGCTTTAGGAATTAGTGATATTGCTGCTGCAAGGGTGTGTGCATGAACGGGGACCCAATTTAATGCTTCATTGAAGAATTTAGTTAAATAAAGTAGTAATGTCTCTTTGCAAGTGTTGCTGTAGAAAGGGGTGAATCCATCAGCGTCTGACATTTTAATTTTTGGCAATGAGATAATACAGGTCCTTCTCAAAAAATTAGCATATAGTGTTAAATTTCATTATTTACCATAATGTAATGATTACAATTAAACTTTCATATACTATAGATTCATTATCCACCAACTGAAATTTGTCAGGTCTTTTATTGTTTTAATACTGATGATTTTGGCATACAACTCCTGATAACCCAAAAAACCTGTCTCAATAAATTAGCATATTTCACCCGACCAATCAAATAAAAGTGTTTTTTAATACCAAACAAAAAAACCATCAAATAATAATGTTCAGTTATGCACTCAATACTTGGTCGGGAATCCTTTGGCAGAAATGACTGCTTCAATGCGGCGTGGCATGGAGGCAATCAGCCTGTGACACTGCTGAGATGTTATGGAGGCCCAGGATGCTTCAATAGCGGCCTTAAGCTCATCCAGAGTGTTGGGTCTTGCGTCTCTCAACTTTCTCTTCACAATATCCCACAGATTCTCTATGGGGTTCAGGTCAGGAGAGTTGGCAGGCCAATTGAGCACAGTAATACCATGGTCAGTAAACCATTTACCAGTGGTTTTGGCACTGTGAGCAGGTGCCAGGTCGTGCTGAAAAATGAAATCTTCATCTCCATAAAGCATTTCAGCCGATGGAAGCATGAAGTGCTCCAAAATCTCCTGATAGCTAGCTGCATTGACCCTGCCCTTGATGAAACACAGTGGACCAACACCAGCAGCTGACATGGCACCCACACCATCACTGACTGTGGGTACTTGACACTGGACTTCAGGCATTTTGGCATTTCCTTCTCCCCAGTCTTCCTCCTGACTCTGGCACCTTGATTTCCGAATGACATGCAAAATTTGCTTTCATCAGAAAAAAGTACTTGGGACTACTTAGCAACAGTCCAGTGCTGCTTCTCTGTAGCCCAGGTCAGGCGCTTCTGCCGCTGTTTATGGTTCAAAAGTAGCTTTACCTGGGAAATGCGGCACCTGTAGCCCATTTCCTGCACACGCCTGTGCACAGTGGCTCTGGATGTTTCCACACCAGACTCAGTCCACTGCTTCCTCAGGTTCCGGTCACCTCTTCTCGTTGTACAGCGTTTTCTGCCACATTGTTTCCTTCCAACAGACTTACCATTGAGGTGCCTTGATACAGCACTCTGGGAACAGCCTATTTGTTGAGAAATTTCTTTATGGGTCTTACCCTCTTGCTTGAGGGTGTCAATGATGGCCTTCTTGACATCTGTCAGGTCGCTAGTCTTACCCATGATGGGAGTTTTGAGTAATGAACCAGGCAGGGAGTTTTTAAAAGCCTCAGGTATCTTTTGCATGTGTTTAGAGTTAATTAGTTGATTCAGAAGATTAGGGTAATAGGTCATTTAGAGAACCTTTTCTTGATATGCTAATTTATTGAGACAGGTTTTTTGGGTTATCAGGAGTTGTATGCCAAAATCATCAGTATTAAAACAATAAAAGACCTGACAAATTTCAGTTGGTGGATAATGAATCTATAGTATATGAAAGTTTCATTGTAATCATTACATTATGGTAAATAATGAAATTTAACACTATATGCTAATTTTTTGAGAAGGACCTGTATCTTCTACAATCTCCTTTTCAGAGTAGGGGAACTCAAGGTGTTTACATGGACCTCTGTAGGGGTGGGTAAGGGGGTAGATTGAAGTAAGCATTTACAGTAATTATCTCCCTTTTATTAATAGGAGAGTCGGGTGGCTGGGAGTCCATATTATATAACTGTTTAAAGATTATTTTGAATTCCTCCTCTAGTATGATATATATATATATATATATATATATATATATATATATATATATATATATATATATATATATATATATATATATATTTTTATGGTCACGCTTAAAAAAATGAAAAAAATTGGGTGTACACACCTTTAGAATTTAGTAATGTACAGGTGCACAAATACGCTCTGTGGCCAAAATACAAACGTACATACATGATGTGTCAGCACACTGTGATTAATGAATACCTAAATTCCAGTATTACTTTAAACTTTCAAAACATAAGGTACTTACCGTACTTTTTATTATCAAAGTGCGTAAAAGCCATCCAACCACGTCAGAGTGTATAATTAATATGAATGGTCCCAATCACCAATGCCCTACCTCTCCATATGCTAAATCAAGTTATTCTGATTTGGAGACCAGGCATAGATTGCAAGAAAACCTATGTCTACTGACTCTAAACCCATATTTCTGGTACTTGATTTAGTTTTGCACTCTTTAGGCCATGTTTGACGCTTTTATGTCCACTGACCTCACACTGACTCTCATACTTATTTCTACTATGTGCAGCGAATTACATAATCCAAGTGACCTAGTTATTGAATTTGTATTTTCTACTTGAATATTCTGGTTGTCATAATATGACTCCATTTTAGACGGCAACCTTAGTCTACACTCCAGCCATAGCCAAACTTATTCCTTTGTGAGATGGAATTATTTTCTTCCTACTTTAGGTCAATCTGCTCAACATTAAAAAATACATTTTTAGTCTGTTTAAAATCAAGCTTTGTTATAGTTACATAGCTTGAAAAAAGACCTAGGTCCAACAAGTTCAACCTTTCTCCATCAATACTGTTCCTTAGTATGGTCTTTGGAAGGAACAAGTCATGTGCCAGTCCTTTTTATTGACCACACATTTATTTATACATGTAAATGAGATTTCCTCTGAGACGTCTTTTTTCTAAGCTAAACAGGCCCAACTTTTCCAACCTCTCATCATGGGAGAGGCCTTCCATCCCTTGTAATAATCTAGTTGCCTGCCTTTGAACTGCCTCTATTTTCTGAATATCCTTTTTAAAATGTGGAGCCCAAAACTGGATCTCATATGCTAGATGTGTCTTCACAAGTGATTTATTGACAATATGTGAGGATCACAGGATTTTAGCTCTATTTTTATAAACCCTAAAATCTTGTTTCCTTTTGTCGCTGCTGCTTGACATTGAGTACTGCTGCTCAGCTTACTTGTAACCAGAATAGCCAAGTCCTCCTCCTATTCTGTAGTCCCGAGTACACTCTTATTTAATGTATATGCAGCAATAGGATTTTTCTGTCCTTGATGCATTACTCTACATTTATCAACATTAAATTTAATTTGCCAAGTGTTTTTGCCCATTCAGACATCTTATCCAGATCGTTTTGAAGCATTACAATGTCACAGACAGGTTTAAATATCCTACGTAGACTTTCAGTCCCATCTACAAGGTCTTTAATCCTAACATAGATCTTGGCAGTACTCCACTTCTGACTATTTTCCATTTGTCATGCTGGCGTCTCACTTGCCATTTCAGAACCAGCCTATTCACCACTCTGCTTCCTCAGCATCAGACCATCTATGTTTTTTTCCTGGTAAAGACAAGTGACAAATATCAGGGCAGTGACAGACACAGTGCTGGACTCCATGAGGAATAGTAATGCACACTTTGTTTTTATACAATAAACTAAGTACCAGGAAAAGTTTTCTGAAAAGGGAAAAACCCTTTAAGAGCTTTAACAAAATAATATAAGACATTATTATTATTATTTAACAGCAGTTACCGAGAACCCCAGAGTACAATATTCCTTCCTAGCTTGTGATTCAGCTTTCTTATATCCATTCTTCTCCCGTAATGTAAATGAAATCCCATTTTGACAGTATGAGGTCTTTTTATGTCCCTTGACTAACTGAATTTCAAGCGAAGTGTTGGTGTTTTATTAAACTGCATTCGCTTCTTTACACATATATTGATGATTGCCTTAACAATTGTCAAAGTTCATGTAATAACATTAGGCTTTTCTAGTAGGCACCCTCAGGCTGCAACATTTTTCTGCACAAAACATATCATAAAGATTGTAAAAGCATGGTTTTTAATCTAGTACACTGAGACATAGGCTCATTATTTTTAAAGTATGTTACTTTGCATGACTGTCAGGTGTAGTAAAATAACAGAATTAAACCGCTTTGTTATCAGACCTGAAAAGACTTTAACCCCTTCATGACCGGAGCTTTTTTCGGTTTTGGGTTTTTCCTTTTTCACTCCTCTCCTTCCCAGAGCCATAACTTTTTAATTTTTCCATCAATGTGGCCATGTGAGGGCTTATTTTTGCTTTTGAACAACATCATTGGCTTTACGACGTCATGTACTAGAAAACGGTGGGAGAAACAGTTCAATCCCACACTTGTTTTTTGTCTCCCTTTTTTGTTAGGTTCAGTAAATGCTAAAACTGATCTGCCATTATGATTCTCTAGGTCATTACGACTTCATAGACACCAAACATGTCTAGATTATTTTCCATCTAAGTGGTCGAAAAAAATTCCAAACTTTGCTTAAAAAAAAATATGCGCAATTTTCCGATACCCATAGAGTCTACATTTTTTGTGAACTTGGGTTGGGTGAGGGCTTATTTTTTGAGCGCCAAGCTAACACTTTTAATGATACCATTTTGGTGCAGATACGATCTTTTGATTGCCCGTTATTGCATTTTAATGCAATGTTACATTAACAAAAAAAACGTAATTTTAGACTCCACCAGAATTGTTAGACTCCACAGAGGCACAGGCTAACTGTCTAAACAAGAGCAGTCAGTGGTCTTGCACGCACATGAAACTCCTCGCCGGAGGTGCCAGCATTCTAAGGGCTTATTTCGGCCAGGTCCCGGAACACACAAGCATACGAACTCCTCGCCGGAGGTGCCAGCATTCTAGGGGCTTATTTCAGCCGGGTCCCTGAACACACTCATACAAGACCACACTGGTGCAAAGTACATAAATGAAAGCAATACTAGCGCATGGCCGTGCGGACATGCGAGCCTCATATAGCTGCAGCAAGTAAAAGACCTTCCTAGAAGGACCAATGAGAGGCTGCCATACCTGAGCATGTGACCCTAAATCTCCACTAAGAGATCTTGCCCTGGGCATGCTCAGTGTGTGCCAAGCAGGACTTAGTTCTAGCACCTACAGGACCTTCCTAAAAGGACCAATGGACTTAGCTGCAGTATCTGACCATGTGACCCTCGATCTCCACTGAGAGATCTTACTCAGGGCATGCTCAGAACGAGAAGAGTAGGACTTAGTCCCAGAAGTGTCTGCTCACCGCTGCCCAGCACTGACTTCAATGGCAGAAGCAGGAAAAGCAGCAGTAACTCTTTGTACAGAGTCAGACTGAGCGAGACGCTGGGACCGACGTCTCCGCTGAGCAGGCTTCACTGCGGCAGGAGAAGAATGGGAGACCGCAGCGGAGATGGCCCGAGATTCCCCCAGTGCAGAGGCAAGAACTCGACACCTAATATTACCCCCCCTCCTAGGGCCCCTCCTCCTTGGGCCTCGCCACGCTCGAAGGCAGCAATGAGCTGCGGAGCCCAAATGTGCTCAACAGACTCCCAGGACCTGTAATCAGGACCATAACCCTTCCAATCCACCAAATAAAATTTTTTGCCACGTACCACCTTGCACCCCAAAATAGCATTCACCTCGTAATCGTCCGTTGACAAACCCGATGTCCCAGCAGATGACTCGGAAAACTGGGACATGTATACGGGTTTCAAGAGGGACACATGAAAGGTGTCGGTGATACTCAGGCGTGGTGGAAAGGCCAAACAATAGACCACAGGATTAACCTGTTCGAGGACCTTGAAAGGACCCAAGTAGCAAGGTGCAAACTTAGCGGACTCCACTTGCAGCCTGATGTTACGGGCGGAGAGCCACACTAAGTCGCCTGGAGCAAAGGTCGGAGTGGGGCACCGATGTGCATTGGTGGAGGACCTCATTCTCTCCTTGGAGGCCTGAATGGCATCCTGAGTGCGGTCCCAAATATCCCGTGCTTCCATAGCCCAGTCTGCCACCCTGGAGTTGGCAGAAGACACGGGCATAGGCACAGGTACCCGCGGATGCTGACCATAGTTGAGGAGGAATGGGGTTTGTCCAGTGGAATCGGCAACCGCATTGTTCAGCGCAAACTCTGCCCATGGTAGCAAGGATGCCCAGTCATCCTGTCTGGCTGAAACAAAATGTCGCAGATATGTGACCAAGGTCTGATTGGCCCTCTCTACCAATCCATTCGTCTCGGGATGATATGCGGAGGAGAGATTTAACTCAATGCTGAGAAGACGACAAAGCTCTTTCCAGAACCGAGACGCAAACTGGGACCCCGGTCACTGACAATCTTGTCTGGCATACCGTGTAGGCGAAAGATGTGCTTTATGAACAACTCTGCCAAGGCCCTTGCCGAAGGTAACCGCGGAAGCGGCACCAAATGCACCATTTTGGAGAAGTGATCGGTGATAACCCAAATGATGGTACAGCCCCGAGACTTGGGCAAACCCACCACAAAGTCCATCCCGACCATCTCCCAGGGCCTGTCTGCCACCGGCAATGGATAGAGTAACCCAGCTGGCCGTTGTCGAGGAGACTTATTTTTGGCACAGGAGACACACGCCAGAATATAATCCCTGACATCACGGACCATATGTGGCCACCAATACGTCCTCACCACAGCTCAGATGTCCTTTTAGTCCCAAAATGACCACCCACCCTGGACGAATGAGCCCACGAGAGAACCTCCGGTCGCAAATTGGGTGGTACAAAAGTCTTGCCCGGAGGCACAGACTCTAGCAAAACCGGGGCTATGGGTCTCAGGCTCTCAGTGGAAACAATAAGCTGAGGCTCCTCTTCCTCCTCCACTGATGACACCACGGAGGGAGATAGAGCGTCGGAACGAATGTTCTTCTCCCCAGAAAGAAAATGGAGGGTGAAATGGAACTGGGAGAAGAACAAGGACCATCTAGCCTGGCGAGAATTTAACCACTGGTCTGTCTGTAGGTACACCAGATTTTTATGGTCTGTGAAGACTTGGAAAGGAAAACAAGCTCCCTCCAAGAGATGTCTCCACTCCGAGAAGGCCAATTTCATGGCCAGCAACTCCCTGTCCCCGATGGAATAATTCCTCTCTGCTGGTGAAAAAGTCTTTGAAAAGAAGAAGCAAGGATGCTTCCGACCTTGAGCATCCTTTTGGAAGAGGACTGCTCCTGCACCAACAGATGAGGCATCCACCTCCATGATAAAGGGTTTGTCTACATCGGGGCGATGTAGGATGAGAGCGCTAGCGAAATGTGACTTTATGGAATTAAAGGCCTTGGAGACCTCCATAGACCACAATTTGGGATGTGCTCCCTTCTTGGTAAGGGCAACCAAGGGAGCTACCAACGTTGAGAAGTGCGGAATGAACTGTCGATAGTAGTTAATGAACCCCATAAAGCGCTGCACCGCTTTAAGAGAATGGGGTTCCTGCCAGTCCATCACAGCCTGTAGCTTGGCAGGATCCATAGCCAAACCCTTGGCAGAGATGATATAACCAAGAAATGGCAAGGACTCCTGCTCAAACACACACTTCTCCAACTTGGCATAGAGGGAGTTTGCCCGTAAGAGGTCGAAGACTTTGCGAACATCTCTCCGATGGGAGTCGATATCTGGAGAGTAGATGAAAATATCATCCAGATAGACTACGACCGAGGTGGTGAGCATATCCCGGAAGATGTCGTTCACAAAGTCTT
The DNA here is from genome assembly GCF_051348905.1 of Ranitomeya variabilis. Classification (NCBI taxonomy): domain Eukaryota; kingdom Metazoa; phylum Chordata; class Amphibia; order Anura; family Dendrobatidae; genus Ranitomeya; species Ranitomeya variabilis. The sequence goes on from NC_135236.1 coordinate 527,603,847, forward strand.
GGAAAACGGCTGGGGCATTACAGAGCCTGAAGGGCATCACCAGATACTCATAGTGCCCATCCCTGGTGTTAAAAGCCGTCTTCAATTCGTCCCCCTCACAGATGCGAATCAGATTGTAAGCACCCCGCAGATCTAATTTTGTAAATACCCTTATACTATAGATCACTCCGGCACACCAAATATTTCCAACAGTTAGTATATTTTTATTATTTGTGTTTCAATTCAGCAAATAGTGGGATGCCATACAAAAAGAAATGATCACAGTTGTAGACATATAGGAGTTGTCCCCAACGTTTCGGCACTTAATTGCCTTTCTCAGGGGGTATTAGTCTATCTGAAATATACATAAATAAAAAAATGAATAATGTGTACATAATGAATGCAATACATACATAGCGTCCAACAAGACATATGGAAAAAATATAAGCAAAAAGCAAGAGAAAACAAGAAAAAAAGGAAGAAGGCATCCTATATAAACTGTACACGGTATGTATCCAACCATCTGTGTGAAACTACGTGTTTCATAACATCCATGAATACAAGTACATATAATACATATAATACATATATACATTGTTATATTTTGCCTAAAGTCCCAGTCTAGATAGAGGACATCTGTCTAGGAGGTAAGAAAAAGAAAACAACAATGACAGAACCATTCTTATTCATAAGAGAATGACAAGATACCATACAGCCAATACAGTAAGAAGCTGTGGAGCCAATGCAAAAAACTCTAAAAAGAGTATATATAAGTGCCGCCATACCAGGATATAGTACTCTTTATGAGTCAGTGATGTAGAAAATACATTATATAATGAGAAAGAGTGAGAGTCACCTATAGTGTCTGATAAAAAGAAATACATTACTTGTAATGTGACCAGCAAGGTATGTGGCTCCCTCTGTAAGGGGAAACAATATGCTAGATGAGCATGTTAAAATACAAAAGCTTGTGGAAGTAGCAACACAAAGGAATAACATGTGGATGCCAATACCTTATAGTAGCAGTCTAGACGGCGTCCGGAACAGGGCTCCAGGTGAGGACAGATTGCCGTGTGCAGGTGAATGGCTTGTGCTCGGAAGCCGCTTCTTATACAATACCGGAACAAGCCGGCATTGGTACTTCCGGGTGAAGGGTGGAACATGGGATCGGGAAATCCCGAGAGCGGAACGAAAAAAGCCGACAAGTGCCGAACCAGTGACTGCGCGTGCGTAGTGATAAGGTGACTCAGAATCTAGGTTCCTCCCGTGTGCTGTCGGAAGAAAAAAGAAACAAAACTGTAAACAATAAGTGACATTAGATAATAGGAGAATGGTGTGCATGCATGACTGTATTCACTGCGGAGTCAACAACTGTTAAAGTAGTGTAGGTACTGGAAGGGATGAATTGGCACCTGGTCGGGCTTGCACAAGATTGTTAGAGATAAAAAAAAAAACTTTTTGGACCTAATGAGACAGAACAAGTCAATAAATGGGAGACACATCATAGTACAGTAAAATATGATAAAAGGATATCAATATATGGAAAAAATACCAATAGGTGAGCGCACAGTAAATGAAAAACTCTAAGGGTACCGTCACACATTGAAATTTCCATCGCTACGACGTTACGATTCGTGACGTTCTAGCGATATCGTTACGATATCGCTGTGTCTGACACGCTACTGCGATCAGACACCCTGCTGAGAATCGTACGTCGTAGCAGATCGTTTGGAACTTTCTTTCGTCGCTTGATCACCCGCTGACATCGCTGGATCGTTGTGTGTGACAGCAATCCAGCGATGTCTTCGCTTGTAACCAGGGTAAACATCGGGTAACTAAGCGCAGGGCCGTGCTTAGTAACCCGATGTTTACCCTGGTTACCAGCGTAAACGTAAAAAAACAAACCGTACATACTCACCCGTCGGTGTCCTTCAGGTCCCTTGCCGTCTGCTTCCTGCTCTGAGTGCCGGCCGGAAAGTGAGAGCAGAGCGCAGCGGTGTACGGCTGCGCTCTGCTCTCACTGTACGGCTGCACTCAGAGCAGGAAGCAGACGGCAAGGGACCTGAAGGACACCGACGGGTGAGTATGTACGGTTTGTTTTTTTACGTTTACGCTGGTAACCAGGGTAAACATCGGGTTACTAAGCGCGGCCCTGCGCTTAGTTACCCGATGTTTACCCTGGTTACCCGGGGACTTCGGCATCGCTCCAGCGCCGTGATTGCAACGTGTGACCGCAGTCTACGACGCTGGAGCGATGATTATACGACGCTGCGACGTCACGAATCGTGCCGTTGCAGCGATGAAAATTTCAATGTGTGACGGTACCCTAAGAGGTGTGAAACACCTCAGAACCCAACTTCATACTCCCTGTTTAACCCAAGAGGGGACAGGGTTTGTAACGTGTGAATCCAAAAGGACTCACGTTCTTTTAATTTCCTAATCCTGTCACCTCCCCTTCTGGCCAATGGAACATGGTCTATAACTTGGTACTTAAGCTGGGCAACACTATGGTTGTTATGTATAAAATGTGACGGGATAGGCAATAGTATCCTACCACACCTAATGGTGGACTTGTGCTGGGAGATGCGGTCACGGATATGCTGGGTAGTCTCCCCAACATATCCGAGACCACAAGGGCATTTGATGAGGTATATGACAAAAGATGAGTTACATGTGAAATGGCCATTAATGGGGAACCTTTTACCCGAACGCGGGTGTGTGAAGGAATCACCTTTTGCGACATTAGAGCTCTGATAACAACTCAAACATGGAAATGTCCCATTTCGGGGTGTGGAAAAGACCCTTTGTATTAAGCCCCGATTACTGGGACCGACATCTGCCCTGACAAGAAGGTCTCTGATGTTGGTACATCTCTTGTTGCTAATAAGCGGTTTAGAGCTAAATTCTTTGACTTGAGGATACGCTTGTTTCAGAATGTCCCAGTGTCGGAGAATACTTTTATTAAAAAGGTAATTGAAGGGATGAAATGTACTGACAAAGGCCATGCGAGGAGTCGCCTGACTTCTATTAGGCGTAGCTAGCCTGGATGTAGAAAGAATGTGTTTAGGATATCCCCTATCGCGAAATTTATTATTCATATCTTGATGTCTGATACGACTGGTCTCGGGATTGGAAACAATCCTATCCACCCTGTCGTGTTGGGATTTTGGGAGACTTTTCTTTATGTGTCGTGGATGGCAGCTATCGTACATCAATAGGCTGTTCCTATCTGTAGGCTTCACGTATAAGTCAGTTTCAATATCCCCATCCGTATTAATCATGACCATGGTGTCCAGAAAGTTAATGGAGGAGGGGTCCTGGGACAAGGAAAATGATAGGCCAGGTAAGTAGGAATTAAGATCCGAATGGAAATTGTGTAGGGTATCGACGTCTCCTGTCCAGATTGCAAAAATATTGTCTATGTACCGTCGCCAGTATATCACGTGTGACGTGAAACTGGGATGCACCCCCATATGCCAACATTTTCATGGACTACTTCGAAACATCTCACGTCTATGTACATCCCAGTTTCACATCACACGTGATATACTGGCGACGGTACATAGACGATATTTTTGCAATCTGGACAGGAGACATCGATACCCTACACAATTTCCATTCGGATCTTAATTCCTACTTACCTGGCCTATCATTTTCCTTGTCCCAGGACCCCTCCTCCATTAACTTTCTGGACACCATGGTCATGATTAATACGGATGGGGATATTGAAACTGACTTATACGTGAAGCCTACAGATAGGAACAGCCTATTGATGTACGATAGCTGCCATCCACGACACATAAAGAAAAGTCTCCCAAAATCCCAACACGACAGGGTGGATAGGATTGTTTCCAATCCCGAGACCAGTCGTATCAGACATCAAGATATGAATAATAAATTTCGCGATAGGGGATATCCTAAACGCATTCTTTCTACATCCAGGCTAGCTACGCCTAATAGAAGTCAGGCGACTCCTCGCATGGCCTTTGTCAGTACATTTCATCCCTTCAATTACCTTTTTAATAAAAGTATTCTCCGACACTGGGACATTCTGAAACAAGCGTATCCTCAAGTCAAAGAATTTAGCTCTAAACCGCTTATTAGCAACAAGAGATGTACCAACATCATAGATCTTCTTGTCAGGGCAGATGTCGGTCCCAGTAATCGGGGCTTAATACAAAGGGTCTTTTCCACACCCCGAAATGGGACATTTCCATGTTTGAGTTGTTATCAGTGTTCTAATGTCACAAAAGGTGATTCCTTCACACACCCGCGATCGGGTAAAAGGTTCCCCATTAATGGCCATTTCACATGTAACTCATCTTTTGTCATATACCTCATCAAATGCCCTTGCGGTCTCGGATATGTTGGGGAGACTACCCAGCATATCCGTGACCGCATCTCCCAGCACAAGTCCACCATTAGGTGTGGTAGGATACTATTGCCTATCCCGTCACATTTATACATAACAACCATAGTGTTGCCCAGCTTAAGTACCAAGTTATAGACCATGTTCCATTGGCCAGAAGGGGAGGTGACAGGATTAGGAAATTAAAAGAACGTGAGTCCTTTTGGATTCACACGTTACAAACCCTGTCCCGTCTTGGGTTAAACAGGGAGTATGAAGTTGGGTTCTGAGGTGTTTCACACCTCTTAGAGTTTTTCATTTACTGTGCGCTCACCTATTGGTATTTTTTCCATATATTGATATCCTTTTATCATATTTTACTGTACCATGATGTGTCTCCCATTTATTGACTTGTTCTGTCTCATTAGGTCCAAAAAGTTTTCTTTTTTATCTCTATCAATCTTGTGCAAGCCCTACCAGGTGCCAATTCATCCCTTTCAGTACCTACACTACTTTAACAGTTGTTGACTCCGCAGTGAATACAGTCATGCATGCACACCATTCTCCTATTACCTAATGTCACTTATTGTTTACAGTTTTGTTTCTTTCTTCTTCCGACAGCACACGGGAGGAACCTAGATTCTGAGTCACCTTATCACTACGCACGCGCAGTCACTGGTTCGGCACTTGTCGGCTTTTTTCGTTCCGCTCTCGGGATTTCCCGATCACATGTTCCACCCTTCACCCGGAAGTACCAATGCCGGCTTGTTCCGGTATTGTATAAGAAGCGGCTTCCGAGCACAAGCCATTCACCTGCACACGGCAATCTGTCCTCACCTGGAGCCCTGTTCCGGACGCCGTCTAGACTGCTACTATAAGGTATTGGCATCCACATGTTATTCCTTTGGGTTGCTACTTCCACAAGCTTTTGTCTTTTAACATGCTCATCTAGCATATTGTTTCCCCTTACAGAGGGAGCCACATACCTTGCTGGTCACATTACAAGTAATGTATTTCTTTTTTTCAGACACTATAGGTGACTCTCACTCTTTCTCATTATATAATGTATTTTCTACATCACTGACTCATAAAGAGTACTATATCCTGGTATGGCGGCACTTATATATACTCTTTTTAGAGTTTTTTGCATTGGCTCCACAGCTTCTTACTGTATTGGCTGTATGGTATCTTGTCATTCTCTTATGAATAAGAATGGTTCTGTCATTGTTGTTTTCTTTTTCTTACCTTCTAGACAGATGTCCTCTATCTAGACTGGGACTTTAGGCAAAATATAACAATGTATATATGTATTATATGTACTTGTATTCATGGATGTTATGAAACACGTAGTTTCACACAGATGGTTGGATACATACCGTGTACAGTTTATATAGGATGCCTTCTTCCTTTTTTTCTTGTTTTCTCTTGCTTTTTGCTTATATTTTTTCCATATGTCTTGTTGGACGCTATGTATTGCATTCATTATGTACACATTATTCATTTTTTTATTTATGTATATTTCAGATAGACTAATATCCCCTGAGAAAGGCAATTAAGTGCCGAAACGTTGGGGACAACTCCTATATGTCTACAGCTGTGATCATTTCTTTTTGTATGGCATCCCACTATTTGCTGAATTGAAACACAAATAATAAAAATATACTAACTGTTGGAAATATTTGGTGTGCCGGAGTGATCTATAGTATATTGGACTTTTTTTCTCCTGAGCACCCCTTCTAAAGAACAGTGAGCACCCTTGTTTTCATATTTGTAAATACCCTTGCCCCCCGTAGCCTATCAAAAAGCTCAGATATCAGGGGTAATGGGTATCTGTTCTTAACGGTGATGGCGTTAAGACCCCTGTAGTCAATACATGGACGCAGTTCCCCATTCTTCTTCTGAACAAAGAAGAACCCAGCCCCAGCAGGCGACACTGACTTCCTGATGAACCCTCTTGCCAGATTTTCTTGGATGTACTGAGACATAGCCTCCGTCTCCGGGAGAAATAACGGATAAACTCGACCCTGGGGAGGCTCAGCACCAGGCAAGAGGTCAATAGGACAGTCATAGGGGCGGTGAGGCGGAAGGATCTCCGCTGCCTTTTTGAAGAACACGTCCGCATGAGACCAGTATTGCTTGGGGAGAGAGGATAGATCTGCGGGTACCTCAGTAGTAGCAACCTGAACGCACTCCCTTTGACACCTACCCTCACAAGACTCACCCCATCCCAAAATTCTGCCAGAAGACCACTAGATATGTGGAGAGTGGTAACGTAACAAAGGTATCCCCAACAGGACCTCATCACTACCTTCAGGTATGACAAGCAGAGATATTGTCTCCTGATGGGATGGCGACATGGACAGAGTAAAAGGAATGGTCTGGTGAGTTATCTGTGAATATAGTGTCGACTAGAGTTGAGCGACTTTCATTTTTTTAAGATCGAGTCGGGTTTTGTGAAACCCGATTTTGTCCAGAGTCGAGTCGAGTGCAGTCGGCCGATTATCGCTAAAAGTCGGGGATCGACCGAAACACGAAACCCAATGCAAGTCAATGGGGAAGCATAGTCGGCAGTGAGTGGAGGCCAGGAAAACACCTACAGTGCCCATTTTAATGCCAAAAACATCCATTCTTGTTTCTGAAGCTTGTCAATCTTAATTAACTTTATAATAATAGTTGGGCATAGGGAATTGGGGGTCATTTGGCAAAAGTTGTGGGGGGAGTAGGGCCGGCTCAAGTTTTTCGTGGGCCCAGGAAATGCGGACTACGTCACGGCGGTGTTGCAGGGAAAGGTAAGTATTTCAACGTTGCAAGTGCTGTGATCCTGAGCAAGCAGGGGGGGCCCACTCGTTCGCATTGGCACTGGCACAGGGCCCTTCAAAGTACAGCGATGTGTGTTTGCATGGCGGGGGCGCCTCCCACCAGCAGCGACACTTTTGTGTACTCTGAGGGGCCCTGTACCAGTGACGTCGCCAACGAGTATGCCCCCCCACCTGATGAAGGAACCTGCACTTTCATCTGCACCTTCCTCTCTGTCCCTGTGTAAGGTGGTATAACATGCGGGAAGGGGAACCTTACTTTCAGCAGGGTCAGATTCTGGCTGTGTAGAGTATAAGGGGAATGTAGTGGTCTAGGTCAATGTACCAGCAGACTCATCTAGCAGTGGCTGGGCAATGGGCAGGATGAGGAGGAAACAGATATAGGGCCAAAGAATAAAGTAGGCTAAATGCAGTTCAAAATTGGTAACAGGACTAAACAGGCGGCATTGCTTTGTTCAGTGGAGTAGCAAACCCAAGAGCAGCAGACACTGTTTCAAGGGCATAACCACACTAGTAGGCCAAATGCAGTTTAATATCTGATAGTATAGGGCGAAAGCCAGAATGTGGAAGCTCAGCTTTGTTCAGTTGAGGACAACACCAGGCAGGGGCAGACAGACACCTTTAGTAGGCCGGAACAGCCAATTTTTTTAAAAAACAGCAGTTAGTAAGAGGCAGAAGGTAGAAGCTCAGCTTTATTCAGTTGAGGACAACACCAGGCAGGGGCAGACATTCACCTTTAGTAGGCCGGAACAGCCAATTGCATTTTTAAAAATGGTAATTTGGAACCGAAGGTTGAAGCTCAGTTTTATTCAGTTGAGGACAACACCAGGCAGGGGCAGACAGACACCTTTAGTAGGCCGGAACAGCCAATTTTTTAAAAAAACAGCAGTTAGTAAGAGGCAGAAGGTAGAAGCTCAGCTTTATTCAGTTGAGGACAACACCAGGCAGGGGCAGACAGACACCTTTAGTAGGCCGGAACAGCCAATTGCATTTTTAAAAATGGTAATTTGGAACTGGAGGTTGAAGCTCAGCTTTATTCAGTTGAGGACAACACCAGGCAGGGGCAGACAGACACCTTTAGTAGGCCGGAACAGCCAATTGCATTTTTAAAAATGGTAATTTGGAACTGAAGGTTGAAGCTCAGCTTTATTCAGTTGAGGACAACACCAGGCAGGGGCAGACATTCACCTTTAGTAGGCCGGAACAGCCAATTGCATTTTTAAAAATGGTAATTTGGAACAGAAGGTAGAAGCTCAGCTTTATTCAGTTGAGGACAACACCAGGCAGGGGCAGACATTCACCTTTAGTAGGCCGGAACAGCCAATTGCATTTTTAAAAATGGTAATTTGGAACAGAAGGTTGAAGCTCAGCTTTATTCAGTTGAGGACAACACCAGGCAGGGGCAGTCAGACACCTTTAGTAGGCCGGAACAGCCAATTTTTTTAAAAAACAGCAGTTAGTAAGAGGCAGAAGGTAGAAGCTCAGCTTTATTCAGTTGAGGACAACACCAGGCAGGGGCAGACAGACACCTTTAGTAGGCCGGAACAGCCAATTGCATTTTTAAAAACGGTAATTTGGAACTGAAGGTTGAAGCTCAGCTTTATTCAGTTGAGGACAACACCAGGCAGGGGCAGACAGACACCTTTAGTAGGCCGGAACAGCCAATGGCATTTTTAAAAATGGTAATTTGGAACAGAAGGTAGAAGCTCAGCTTTATTCAGTTGAGGACAACACCAGGCAGGGGCAGACATTCACCTTTAGTAGGCCGGAACAGCCAATTGCATTTTTAAAAATGGTAATTTGGAACTGAAGGTTGAAGCTCAGCTTTATTCAGTTGAGGACAACACCAGGCAGGGGCAGACAGACACCTTTAGTAGGCCGGAACAGCCAATTTTTTAAAAAAACAGCAGTTAGTAAGAGGCAGAAGGTAGAAGCTCAGCTTTATTCAGTTGAGGACAACACCAGGCAGGGGCAGACAGACACCTTTAGTAGGCCGGAACAGCCAATTGCATTTTTAAAAATGGTAATTTGGAACAGAAGGTTGAAGCTCAGCTTTATTCAGTTGAGGACAACACCAGGCAGGGGCAGACAGACACCTTTAGTAGGCCGGAACAGCCAATTGCATTTTTAAAAATGGTAATTTGGAACAGAAGGTAGAAGCTCAGCTTTATTCAGTTGAGGACAACACCAGGCAGGGGCAGACAGACACCTTTAGTAGGCCGGAACAGCCAATTTTAAAAAAAAACAGCAGTTAGTAAGAGGCAGAAGGTAGAAGCTCAGCTTTATTCAGTTGAGGACAACACCAGGCAGGGGCAGACAGACACCTTTAGTAGGCCGGAACAGCCAATTGCATTTTTAAAAATGGTAATTTGGAACAGAAGGTTGAAGCTCAGCTTTATTCAGTTGAGGACAACACCAGGCAGGGGCAGACAGACACCTTTAGTAGGCCGGAACAGCCAATTGCATTTTTAAAAATGGTAATTTGGAACAGAAGGTAGAAGCTCAGCTTTATTCAGTTGAGGACAACACCAGGCAGGGGCAGACAGACACCTTTAGTAGGCCGGAACAGCCAATTTTAAAAAAAAACAGCAGTTAGTAAGAGGCAGAAGGTAGAAGCTCAGCTTTATTCAGTTGAGGACAACACCAGACAGGGGCAGACAGACACCTTTAGTAGGCCGGAACAGCCAATTGCATTTTTAAAAATGGTAATTTGGAACTGAAGGTTGAAGCTCAGCTTTATTCAGTTGAGGACAACACCAGGCAGGGGCAGACAGACACCTTTAGTAGGCCGGAACAGCCAATGGCATTTTTAAAAATGGTAATTTGGAACAGAAGGTAGAAGCTCAGCTTTATTCAGTTGAGGACAACACCAGGCAGGGGCAGACATTCACCTTTAGTAGGCCGGAACAGCCAATTGCATTTTTAAAAATGGTAATTTGGAACTGAAGGTTGAAGCTCAGCTTTATTCAGTTGAGGACAACACCAGGCAGGGGCAGACAGACACCTTTAGTAGGCCGGAACAGCCAATTTTTTAAAAAAACAGCAGTTAGTAAGAGGCAGAAGGTAGAAGCTCAGCTTTATTCAGTTGAGGACAACACCAGGCAGGGGCAGACAGACACCTTTAGTAGGCCGGAACAGCCAATTGCATTTTTAAAAATGGTAATTTGGAACAGAAGGTTGAAGCTCAGCTTTATTCAGTTGAGGACAACACCAGGCAGGGGCAGACAGACACCTTTAGTAGGCCGGAACAGCCAATTTTTAAAAAAAACAGCAGTTAGTAAGAGGCAGAAGGTAGAAGCTCAGCTTTATTCAGTTGAGGACAACACCAGGCAGGGGCAGACAGACACCTTTAGTAGGCCGGAACAGCCAATTGCATTTTTAAAAACGGTAATTTGGAACTGAAGGTTGAAGCTCAGCTTTATTCAGTTGAGGACAACACCAGGCAGGGGCAGACAGATACCTTTAGTAGGCCGGAACAGCCAATGGCATTTTTAAAAATGGTAATTTGGAACAGAAGGTAGAAGCTCAGCTTTATTCAGTTGTGGACAACACCAGGCAGGGGCAGACATTCACCTTTAGAAGGCCGGAACAGCCAATTGCATTTTTAAAAATGGTAATTTGGAACTGAAGGTTGAAGCTCAGCTTTATTCAGTTGAGGACAACACCAGGCAGGGGCAGACAGACACCTTTAGTAGGCCGGAACAGCCAATTTTTTAAAAAAACAGCAGTTAGTAAGAGGCAGAAGGTAGAAGCTCAGCTTTATTCAGTTGAGGACAACACCAGGCAGGGGCAGACAGACACCTTTAGTAGGCCGGAACAGCCAATTGCATTTTTAAAAATGTTAACTTGGAACAGAAGGTTGAAGCTCAGCTTTATTCAGTTGAGGACAACACCAGGCAGGGGCAGACAGACACCTTTAGTAGGCCGGAACAGCCAATTTTTAAAAAAAACAGCAGTTAGTAAGAGGCAGAAGGTAGAAGCTCAGCTTTATTCAGTTGAGGACAACACCAGGCAGGGGCAGACAGACACCTTTAGTAGGCCAGAACAGCCAATTGCATTTTTAAAAATGGTAATTTGGAACAGAAGGTTGAAGCTCAGCTTTATTCAGTTGAGGACAACACCAGGCAGGGGCAGACAGACACCTTTAGTAGGCCGGAACAGCCAATTTTTTAAAAAAACAGCAGTTAGTAAGAGGCAGAAGGTAGAAGCTCAGCTTTATTCAGTTGAGGACAACACCAGGCAGGGGCAGACAGACACCTTTAGTAGGCCGGAACAGCCAATTGCATTTTTAAAAATGGTAATTTGGAACTGAAGGTTGAAGCTCAGCTTTATTCAGTTGAGGACAACACCAGGCAGGGGCAGACAGACACCTTTAGTAGGCCGGAACAGCCAATGGCATTTTTAAAAATGGTAATTTGGAACAGAAGGTAGAAGCTCAGCTTTATTCAGTTGAGGACAACACCAGGCAGGGGCAGACATTCACCTTTAGTAGGCCGGAACAGCCAATTGCATTTTTAAAAATGGTAATTTGGAACTGAAGGTTGAAGCTCAGCTTTATTCAGTTGAGGACAACACCAGGCAGGGGCAGACAGACACCTTTAGTAGGCCGGAACAGCCAATTTTTAAAAAAAACAGCAGTTAGTAAGAGGCAGAAGGTAGAAGCTCAGCTTTATTCAGTTGAGGACAACACCAGGCAGGGGCAGACAGACACCTTTAGTAGGCCGGAACAGCCAATTGCATTTTTAAAAATGTTAACTTGGAACAGAAGGTTGAAGCTCAGCTTTATTCAGTTGAGGACAACACCAGGCAGGGGCAGACAGACACCTTTAGTAGGCCGGAACAGCCAATTTTTTAAAAAAACAGCAGTTAGTAAGAGGCAGAAGGTAGAAGCTCAGCTTTATTCAGTTGAGGACAACACCAGGCAGGGGCAGACAGACACCTTTAGTAGGCCAGAACAGCCAATTGCATTTTTAAAAATGGTAATTTGGAACAGAAGGTTGAAGCTCAGCTTTATTCAGTTGAGGACAACACCAGGCAGGGGCAGACAGACACCTTTAGTAGGCCGGAACAGCCAATTTTTTAAAAAAACAGCAGTTAGTAAGAGGCAGAAGGTAGAAGCTCAGCTTTATTCAGTTGAGGACAACACCAGGCAGGGGCAGACAGACACCTTTAGTAGGCCGGAACAGCCAATTGCATTTTTAAAAATGGTAATTTGGAACTGAAGGTTGAAGCTCAGCTTTATTCAGTTGAGGACAACACCAGGCAGGGGCAGACAGACACCTTTAGTAGGCCGGAACAGCCAATGGCATTTTTAAAAATGGTAATTTGGAACAGAAGGTAGAAGCTCAGCTTTATTCAGTTGAGGACAACACCAGGCAGGGGCAGACATTCACCTTTAGTAGGCCGGAACAGCCAATTGCATTTTTAAAAATGGTAATTTGGAACTGAAGGTTGAAGCTCAGCTTTATTCAGTTGAGGACAACACCAGGCAGGGGCAGACAGACACCTTTAGTAGGCCGGAACAGCCAATTTTTAAAAAAAACAGCAGTTAGTAAGAGGCAGAAGGTAGAAGCTCAGCTTTATTCAGTTGAGGACAACACCAGGCAGGGGCAGACAGACACCTTTAGTAGGCCGGAACAGCCAATTGCATTTTTAAAAATGGTAATTTGGAACAGAAGGTTGAAGCTCAGCTTTATTCAGTTGAGGACAACACCAGGCAGGGGCAGACAGACACCTTTAGTAGGCCGGAACAGCCAATTTTTTAAAAAAACAGCAGTTAGTAAGAGGCAGAAGGTAGAAGCTCAGCTTTATTCAGTTGAGGACAACACCAGGCAGGGGCAGACAGACACCTTTAGTAGGCCGGAACAGCCAATTGCATTTTTAAAAATGGTAATTTGGAACTGAAGGTTGAAGCTCAGCTTTATTCAGTTGAGGACAACACCAGGCAGGGGCAAACAGACACCTTTAGTAGGCCGGAACAGCCAATGGCATTTTTAAAAATGGTAATTTGGAACAGAAGGTAGAAGCTCAGCTTTATTCAGTTGAGGACAACACCAGGCAGGGGCAGACATTCACCTTTAGTAGGCCGGAACAGCCAATTGCATTTTTAAAAATGGTAATTTGGAACTGAAGGTTGAAGCTCAGCTTTATTCAGTTGAGGACAACACCAGGCAGGGGCAGACAGACACCTTTAGTAGGCCGGAACAGCCAATGGCATTTTTAGAAATGGTAATTTGGAACAGAAGGTAGAAGCTCAGCTTTATTCAGTTGAGGACAACACCAGGCAGGGGCAGACATTCACCTTTAGTAGGCCGGAACAGCCAATGGCATTTTTAGAAATGGTAATTTGGAACAGAAGGTAGAAGCTCAGCTTTATTCAGTTGAGGACAACACCAGGCAGGGGCAGACATTCACCTTTAGTAGGCCGGAACAGCCAATTGCATTTTTAAAAATGGTAATTTGGAACAGAAGGTTGAAGCTCAGCTTTATTCAGTTGAGGACAACACCAGGCAGGGGCAGACAGACACCTTTAGTAGGCCGGAACAGCCAATTTTATAAAAAAAAAGCAGTTAATAAGAGGCAGAAGGTAGAAGCTCAGCTTTATTCAGTTGCAGCTTCTTGGCAATAATATAAAGAAGACGCGACAGGACAACACTCGGTGGATGCCATATCTGTGTTTTCAATGGAAAAAAACCTTTCAGTTAACTACTTGCAGGAGCAAGTTTTTGTAGCTGGTGGACAATTTTTTTTAAAAAAAGCAGTTAATAAGAGGCAGAAGGTAGAAGCTCAGCTTTATTCAGTTGCAGCTTCTTGGCAATAATATAAAGAAGACGCGACAGGACAACACTCGGTGGATGCCATATCTGTGTTTTCAATGGAAAAAAACCTTTCAGTTAACTACTTGCAGGAGAAAGTTTTTGTAGCTGGTGGCCACTTTTTGTACTGTACCAGTTTTTTGTTGTATGTGTTTTTGTTTTTAATGTTAAAATGTCTGCATTTGATATCTCTCCAGTATTTTCTTTTTTATAAGCAAAATACTGCAGTTTTACATCGGTTACATGGATACACAGGCAGCTTGGTGGTGAGTGGAGGAGTATTTAAAGTAGGGACCGCAGACAGGCTATCAAAGGCCTAAAATAACAAACAATAGGCTCATGGCAGCTTTACAGCGGTTACATGGATACACAGGCAGCTTGGTGGTGAGTGGAGGAGTATTTAAAGTAGGGACCGCAGACAGGCTATCAAAGGCCTAAAATAACAAACAATAGGCTTATGGCAGTTTTACAGCGGTTACATGGATACACGGGCAGGCAGCTTGGTGGTCAGTGGAGGAGTATTTAAAGTAGGGACCGCAGACAGGCTATCAAAGGCCTAAAATAACAAACAATAGGCTCATGGCAGCTTTACAGCGGTTACATGGATACACGGGCAGGCAGCTGGTGATGAGTGGAGGAGTATTTAAAGTAGGGACCGCAGACAGGCTATCAAAGGCCTAAAATAACAAACAATAGGCTCATGGCAGCTTTACAGCGGTTACATGGATACACAGGCAGCTTGGTGGTGAGTGGAGGAGTATTTAAAGTAGGGACCGCAGACAGGCTATCAAAGGCCTAAAATAACAAACAATAGGCTTATGGCAGTTTTACAGCGGTTACATGGATACACGGGCAGGCAGCTTGGTGGTCAGTGGAGGAGTATTTAAAGTAGGGACTGCAGACAGGCTATCAAAGGCCTAAAATAACAAACAATAGGCTCATGGCAGCTTTACAGCGGTTACATGGATACACGGGCAGGCAGCTGGTGATGAGTGGAGGAGTATTTAAAGTAGGGACCGCAGACAGGCTATCAAAGGCCTAAAATAACAAACAATAGGCTCATGGCAGCTTTACAGCGGTTACATGGATACACAGGCAGCTTGGTGGTGAGTGGAGGAGTATTTAAAGTAGGGACCGCAGACAGGCTATCAAAGGCCTAAAATAACAAACAATAGGCTTATGGCAGTTTTACAGCGGTTACATGGATACACGGGCAGGCAGCTTGGTGGTCAGTGGAGGAGTATTTAAAGTAGGGACCGCAGACAGGCTATCAAAGGCCTAAAATAACAAACAATAGGCTCATGGCAGCTTTACAGCGGTTACATGGATACACAGGCAGCTTGGTGGTGAGTGGAGGAGTATTTAAAGTAGGGACCGCAGACAGGCTATCAAAGGCCTAAAATAACAAACAATAGGCTCATGGCAGCTTTACAGCGGTTACATGGATACACGGGCAGGCAGCTGGTGATGAGTGGAGGAGTATTTAAAGTAGGGACCGCAGACAGGCTATCAAAGGCCTAAAATAACAAACAATAGGCTCATGGCAGCTTTACAGCGGTTACATGGATACACAGGCAGCTTGGTGGTGAGTGGAGGAGTATTTAAAGTAGGGACCGCAGACAGGCTATCAAAGGCCTAAAATAACAAACAATAGGCTCATGGCAGCTTTACAGCGGTTACATGGATACACGGGCAGGCAGCTGGTGATGAGTGGAGGAGTATTTAAAGTAGGGACCGCAGACAGGCTATCAAAGGCCTAAAATAACAAACAATAGGCTCATGGCAGCTTTACAGCGGTTACATGGATACACAGGCAGCTTGGTGGTGAGTGGAGGAGTATTTAAAGTAGGGACCGCAGACAGGCTATCAAAGGCCTAAAATAACAAACAATAGGCTCATGGCAGCTTTACAGCGGTTACATGGATACACAGGCAGCTTGGTGGTGAGTGGAGGAGTATTTAAAGTAGGGACTGCAGACAGGCTATCAAAGGCCTAAAATAACAAACAATAGGCTCATGGCAGCTTTACAGCGGTTACATGGATACACGGGCAGGCAGCTGGTGATGAGTGGAGGAGTATTTAAAGTAGGGACTGCAGACAGGCTATCAAAGGCCTAAAATAACAAACAATAGGCTCATGGCAGCTTTACAGCGGTTACATGGATACACAGGCAGCTTGGTGGTGAGTGGAGGAGTAGTGCAAGGAGTGTCTGTCCCAGTACTCCCAAAATATAAATAGATGTTAATGTCTCGCAAAACAACCAAAACAAAAAAAAAGGTGGCATACTTAGGTACAGGGGTGGGCTCATCTACTGAGTTTCTGACATAGTAATTTGGCAGTAACTATTTAATGGTGCCAATATAGGACACAGACACAGACTACTTTAAGTTGCATCATAGATGTCTACAAATTTGTATTGTCAGTGCCAGACATTGAATGATGTCATTGAATAGACTAAAGATTGGTGGAGCTGTGCGACATAATTTTGCACGTGGTAGAGCACATTTTGAGCTGGGGTAGGGGGGAACTCTCTTGAGGCCGGCGGGACCGCCCCAGGGCCCCTCATGTTACAACGGTGTGTCTGACGTTGGGTGCGCACCACCACCGCCAGAGACACTACATTGTACTATGAGGGACCCAGTAGCAATGCCGTCAACCAAAAGCGAGCACACCCACCTCTTCAGACAAACAGCAGTCTCACGGGTGCTTGCGCCAAGTCGCGATACCACGGCCCCGTGTGGGGAGTTTTGCCATTTAGGGAGGTGTAAACATGTCGTATGCTGTACAATCAGCTGCAGCAAATTAGACATTAGAAAAGTAATTCACAGGCAAGAGCTTTTCATAGGAAAGCTAGGTGTCGGCCGGGCAAGGTGGGGCAAAAGATTTCGAAATCCAGTTGTGGTTCATTTTAATGAATGTTAGATCGTCAACATTTTGGGTAGCCAGACGAGTCCTTTTTTCGGTTAATATTGAACCTGCAGCACTGAATACTCTTTCTGATAGGACACTTGCTGCCGGGCAAGCAAGCTCCTGCAATGCATATTCTGCCAATTCTGGCCAGGTGTCTAATTTGGAGGCCCAGTAATCAAATGGGAATGACGGTTGAGGGAGAACATCGATAAGGGATGAAAAATAGTTAGTAACCATACTGGACAAATGTTGTCTCCTGTCACTTTCAATTGATGCAGCAGTACCTGTCCTGTCTGCGGTCATAGCAAAATCACTCCACAACCTGGTCAGAAAACCCCTCTGTCCAACGCCACTTCTGATGTGTGCACCCCTAACACTCCTAGTCTGCTGCCCCCTGGAGCTCGTGTGAGAACGATCACGTGCGCTGTGTGCTGGGAATGCCTGAAGCAAACGGTCAACAAGAGTTGATTGTTTGGTTGCTAATATTAGTTCCAAGTTCTCATGTGGCATAATATTTTGCAATTTGCCTTTATAGCGTGGATCAAGGAGGCAGGCCAACCAGTAATCGTCATCGTTCATCATTTTCGTAATGCGTGTGTCCCTTTTTAGGATACGTAAGGCATAATCCGCCATGTGGGCCAAAGTTCCAGTTGTCAAATCTCCGGTTGTGATTGGTTGAGGGGCAGTTGCAGGCAAATCTACGTCACTTGTGTCCCTCAAAAAACCAGAACCCGGCCGTGACACGCAACCAATTTCCTGTGCCCCCGGGAAAGGTTCGGCATTAAAAATATACTCATCCCCATCATCCTCCTCGTCCTCCACCTCCTCTTCGCCCGCTACCTCGTCCTGTACACTGCCCTGACCAGACAATGGCTGACTGTCATCAAGGCTTTCCTCTTCCTCTGGTGCAGACGCCTGCTCCTTTATGTGCGTCAAACTTTGCATCAGCAGACGCATTAGGGGGATGCTCATGCTTATTACGGCGTTGTCTGCACTTACCAGCCGTGTGCATTCCTCAAAACACTGAAGGACTTGACACATGTCTTGTATCTTAGACCACTGCACACCTGACAACTCCATGTCTGCCATCCTACTGCCTGCCCGTGTATCCTCCCACAAATAAATAACAGCACGCCTCTGTTCGCACAGTCTCTGAAGCATGTGCAGTGTTGAGTTCCACCTTGTTGCAACGTCTATGATTAGGCGATGCTGGGGAAGGTTCAAAGACCGCTGATAGGTCTGCATACGGCTGGCGTGTACAGGCGAACGTCGGATATGTGAGCAAAGTGCACGCACTTTGAGGAGCAGGTCGGAGAACCCAGGATAAGTTTTCAATAAGCACTGCACCACCAGGTTTAAGGTGTGAGCCAGGCAAGGAATGTGTTTCAGTTGGGAAAGGGAGATGGCAGCCATGAAATTCCTTCCGTTATCACTCACTACCTTGCCTGCCTCAAGATCTACTGTGCCCAGCCACGACTGCGTTTCTTGTTGCAAGAACTCGGATAGAACTTCCGCGGTGTGTCTGTTGTCGCCCAAACACTTCATAGCCAATACAGCCTGCTGACGCTTGGCAGTAGCTGGCCCATAATGGGACAACTGGTGTGCAACAGTGTCATCTGCCGATGGAGTGGTTGGCAGACTGCGTTCTGTGGAAGAGCTGTAGCTTCTGCAGGAGGACGAGGAGGAGGAGGGGGTGCGAACGCCTACAGCCAACTGTTTCCTAGACCGTGGGCTAGGCACAACTGTCCCTAAATTGATGTCGCCTGTGGACCCTGCATCCACCACATTCACCCAGTGTGCCGTGATGGACACATAACGTCCCTGGCCATGCCTACTGGTCCATGCATCTGTAGTCAGGTGCACCTTTGTACTCACAGATTGCCTGAGTGCATGGACGATGCGCTGTTTAACATGCTGGTGCAGGGCTGGGATGGCTTTTCTGGTAAAAAAGTGTCGACTGGGTAGCTCGTATCGTGGTTCAGCGTACTCCATCAGGGCTTTGAAAGCTTCGCTTTCAACTAACCGGTAGGGCATCATCTCTAACGAGATTAGTCTAGCTATGTGGGCGTTAAAACCCTGTGTACGCGGATGCGAGGATAAGTACTTCCTTTTTCTAACCAGAGTCTCATGTAGGGTGAGCTGGACTGGAGAGCTGGAGATCGTGGAACTTTCGGGTGTGCCGGTGTACATGGCAGACTGAGAGACGGTTGGAGACGGTATTGTTTCCGCCGGTGCCCTAGATGCAATATTTCCTCCTACAAAACTGGTGGTTCCCTGACCCTGACTGCTTTTGGCTGGCAAAGAAACCTGCACAGATACTGCCGGTGGTGCGGAAAATGGTGGCCTTACAGTGACGGAAGGGATGTTGCGTTGCTGACTAGCTTCATTGGCCGAGGGTGCTACAACCTTAAGGGACGTTTGGTAGTTAGTCCAGGCTTGAAAATGCATGGTGGTTAAGTGTCTATGCATGCAACTAGTATTTAGACTTTTCAGATTCTGACCTCTGCTTAAGCTAGTTGAACATTTTTGACAGATGACTTTGCGCTGATCAGTTGGATGTTGTTTAAAAAAATGCCAGACTGCACTCTTCCTAGACTCGGATCCCTTTTCAGGGATTGCAGACTGAGCTTTAACCGGATGGCCACGCTGTCCTCCAACAGGTTTTGGCTTTGACACGCGTTTTGGGCCAGATACGGGCCCGGCAGATGGAACCTGTTGCGATGTTGATGCCTGCTGCGGCCCCTCCTCCACCTCCGCTTCTGAACTACTGCCGCCTGCACCCTGTTCCCCCAATGGCTGCCAATCGGGGTCAATAACTGGGTCATCTATTACCTCCTCTTCGAGCTCGTGTGCAACTTCGTCTGTGTCACTGTGTCGGTCGGTGGTATAGCGTTCGTGGCGGGGCAACATAGTCTCATCAGGGTCTGATTGTGGATCTGTACCCTGAGAGGGCAATGTGGTGGTCTGAGTCAAAGGAGCAGCATAGTACTCTGGCTGTGGCTGTGCATCAGTGCACTCCATGTCAGAATATACTTGTAATGGGCATGGCCTGTTAAATGTTTCACTTTCTAAGCCAGGGACGGTATGTGTAAAGAGCTCCATGGAGTGACCCGTTGTGTCGCCTGCTGCATCCTTCTCTCTTGTTGTAGTTTTTGCTGAGGAGGACAAGGAAGCGACTTGTCCCTGACCGTGAACATCCACAAGCGACGCGCTGCTTTTACATTTACCAGTTTCGGAAGAGGAGGCAAAAGAGCTAGAGGCTGAGTCTGCAATGTAAGCCAAAACTTGCTGTTGCTGCTCCGCCTTTAAAAGCGGTTTTCCTACTCCCAGAAAAGAGAGCGTTCGAGGCCTTGTGTAGCCTGACGACGAAACTGGCTCCACAGCTCCAGACTTAGGTGGAATATTTTTATCCCCACGACCACCTGATGCTCCACTACCACTACCATCATTACCAGCTGACAATGAACGCCCACGACGACCTCTTGCACCAGACTTCCTCATTGTTTTAAAATCTTAACCAAAGTAACTTTATTTGTTGCTGTCAAACAACTTACACGGTGAGCTATAACTTCAGTATGATTTCAATATCCCTTAACAGGTTGGTGAGACCACAAGGAAAATCAGGCACAATGTTACACACTCTGTTTTCTGTGGCACAAAATCACAGAGATGACACACACGCAGGACTGTCACTCAAGCACTAATGTCAATATTAATCTCCCACCTAATTTATTTATTTTTTTTTTTCAGGGAGACTTTAGAAACCAAATAATATTAAAAAAACCAAAAAAATAAATAGCCTTTCTATGGCCCACTGAATGAGAGAGAGAGGTGGCACACCCAGGAGTCAAGACTGGCACACAAGCTGAAAGGGCAATATTACTCTCCCACTGTTTTTTTAAGTTTTTTTTTTTTTATTTTCAGGGAGACTTTAGAAACCAAATAATATTAAAAAACCCAAAAAAATAAATAGCCTTTCTATGGCCCACTGAATGAGAGAGAGAGGTGGCACACCCAGGAGTCAAGAGTGGCACACAAGCTGAAAGGGCAATATTACTCTCCCACTGTTTTTTTATGTATTTTTTGTTTTTTAAGGGAGATTTTAGAAACCCAATAATATTTAAAAAAATAAATAAATAGGCTTTCTATGGCCCACTGAATGAGAGAGGTGGCACACCCAGGAGTCAAGACTGGCACACAAGCTGAAAGGGCAATATTACTCTCCCACTGTTTTTTTATGTTTTTTTTTTTTTCAGGGAGACTTTAGAAACCAAATAATATTAAAAAAACCAAAAAAATAAATAGGCTTTCTATGGCCCACTGAATGAGAGAGAGGTGGCACACCCAGGAGTCAAGACTGGCACACAAGCTGAAAGGGCAATATTACTCTCCCACTGTTTTTTTATTTTTTATTTTTTTCAGGGAGACTTTAGAAACCAAATAATAAGAAAAAAAATAAATAAATAAATAGGCTTTCTATAGCCCACTGAATGAGAGATAGCACACACAGCAGTGGCACACAAGCCCTGACTGAGGCCAATATTTTTCTCCCACTGATTGATGTAGTGTTTTTGTGTTGAGGTAGATTTTAGAACACAAATCAAGGAAAAAAAAAAATGCTTTCTATGGCCCACTGAATGAGAGAGGTGGCACACCCAGGAGTCAAGACTGGCACACAAGCTGAAAGGGCAATATTACTCTCCCACTGTTTTTTTATGTATTTTTTTTTTTTTAAGGGAGACTTTAGAAACCCAATAATATTTAAGAAAAAAAATAAATAGGCTTTCTATGGCCCACTGAATGAGAGAGGTGGCACACCCAGGAGTCAAGACTGGCACACAAGCTGAAAGGGCAATATTACTCTCCCACTGTTTTTTTATGTTTTTTTTTTTTTCAGGGAGACTTTAGAAACCAAATAATATTAAAAAAACCAAAAAAATAAATAGGCTTTCTATGGCCCACTGAATGAGAGAGAGGTGGCACACCCAGGAGTCAAGACTGGCACACAAGCTGAAAGGGCAATATTACTCTCCCACTGTTTTTTTATTTTTTTTTTTTCAGGGAGACTTTAGAAACCAAATAATAAGAAAAAAAAAAAATAAATAAATAGGCTTTCTATAGCCCACTGAATGAGAGATAGCACACACAGCAGTGGCACACAAACCCTGAATGAGGCCAATATTTTTCTCCCACTGATTGATGTAGTGTTTTTGTGTTGAGGTAGATTTTAGAACACAAATCAAGGAAAAAAAAAAATGCTTTCTATGGCCCACTGAATGAGAGAGAGGTGGCACACCCAGGAGTCAAGACTGGCACACAAGCTGAAAGGGCAATATTACTCTCCCACTGTTTTTTTATTTTTTATTTTTTTCAGGGAGACTTTAGAAACCAAATAATAAGAAAAAAAATAAATAAATAAATAGGCTTTCTATAGCCCACTGAATGAGAGATAGCACACACAGCAGTGGCACACAAGCCCTGACTGAGGCCAATATTTTTCTCCCACTGATTGATGTAGTGTTTTTGTGTTGAGGTAGATTTTAGAACACAAATCAAGGAAAAAAAAAAATGCTTTCTATGGCCCACTGAATGAGAGAGGTGGCACACCCAGGAGTCAAGACTGGCACACAAGCTGAAAGGGCAATATTACTCTCCCACTGTTTTTTTATGTATTTTTTTTTTTTTAAGGGAGACTTTAGAAACCCAATAATATTTAAGAAAAAAAATAAATAGGCTTTCTATGGCCCACTGAATGAGAGAGGTGGCACACCCAGGAGTCAAGACTGGCACACAAGCTGAAAGGGCAATATTACTCTCCCACTGTTTTTTTATGTTTTTTTTTTTTTCAGGGAGACTTTAGAAACCAAATAATATTAAAAAAACCAAAAAAATAAATAGGCTTTCTATGGCCCACTGAATGAGAGAGAGGTGGCACACCCAGGAGTCAAGACTGGCACACAAGCTGAAAGGGCAATATTACTCTCCCACTGTTTTTTTATTTTTTTTTTTTCAGGGAGACTTTAGAAACCAAATAATAAGAAAAAAAAAAAATAAATAAATAGGCTTTCTATAGCCCACTGAATGAGAGATAGCACACACAGCAGTGGCACACAAACCCTGAATGAGGCCAATATTTTTCTCCCACTGATTGATGTAGTGTTTTTGTGTTGAGGTAGATTTTAGAACACAAATCAAGGAAAAAAAAAAATGCTTTCTATGGCCCACTGAATGAGAGAGGTGGCACACCCAGGAGTCAAGACTGGCACACAAGCTGAAAGGGCAATATTACTCTCCCACTGTTTTTTTATGTATTTTTTGTTTTTTAAGGGAGACTTTAGAAACCCAATAATATTTAAAAAAATAAATAAATAGGCTTTCTATGGCCCACTGAATGAGAGAGGTGGCACACCCAGGAGTCAAGACTGGCACACAAGCTGAAAGGGCAATATTACTCTCCCACTGTTTTTTTATGTTTTTTTTTTTTTTCAGGGAGACTTTAGAAACCAAATAATATTAAAAAAACCAAAAAAATAAATAGGCTTTCTATGGCCCACTGAATGACAGAGAGGTGGCACACCCAGGAGTCAAGACTGGCACACAAGCTGAAAGGGCAATATTACTCTCCCACTGTTTTTTTATGTTTTTTTTTTTTTCAGGGAGACTTTAGAAACCAAATAATATTAAAAAAACCAAAAAAATAAATAGGCTTTCTATGGCCCACTGAATGAGAGAGAGGTGGCACACCCAGGAGTCAAGACTGGCACACAAGCTGAAAGGGCAATATTACTCTCCCAATTTTTTTTTTTTTTTTTTTTTTTTTTTTTTTTCAGGGAGACTTTAGAAACCAAATAATAAGAAAAAAAATAAATAAATAAATAGGCTTTCTATAGCCCACTGAATGAGAGATAGCACACACAGCAGTGGCACACAAGCCCTGACTGAGGCCAATATTTTTCTCCCACTGATTGATGTAGTGTTTTTGTGTTGAGGTAGATTTTAGAACACAAATCAAGGAAAAAAAAAAATGCTTTCTATGGCCCACTGAATGAGAGAGGTGGCACACCCAGGAGTCAAGACTGGCACACAAGCTGAAAGGGCAATATTACTCTCCCACTGTTTTTTTATGTTTTTTTTTTTTCAGGGAGACTTTAGAAACCAAATAATATTAAAAAAACCAAGAAAATAAATAGGCTTTCTATGGCCCACTGAATGAGAGAGGTGGCACACCCAGGAGTCAAGACTGGCACACAAGCTGAAAGGGCAATATTACTCTCCCAATGTTTTTTTATGTTTTTTTTTTTCAGGGAGACTTTAGAAACCAAATAATATTAAAAAAACCAAAAAAATAAATAGGCTTTCTATGGCCCACTGAATGAGAGAGAGGTGGCACACCCAGGAGTCAAGACTGGCACACAAGCTGAAAGGGCAATATTACTCTCCCACTGTTTTTTTATTTTATTTTTTTTTTCAGGGAGACTTTAGAAACCAAATAATAAGAAAATAAATAAATAAATAAATAAATAGGCTTTCTATAGCCCACTGAATGAGAGATAGCACACACAGCAGTGGCACACAAGCCCTGACTGAGGCCAATATTTTTCTACCACTGATTGATGTAGTGTTTTTGTGTTGAGGTAGATTTTAGAACACAAATCAAGGAAAAAAAAAATGCTTTCTATGGCCCACTGAATGAGAGAGGTGGCACACCCAGGAGTCAAGACTGGCACACAAGCTGAAAGGGCAATATTACTCTCCCACTGTTTTTTTATGTATTTTTTGTTTTTTAAGGGAGACTTTAGAAACCCAATAATATTTAAAAAAATAAATAAATAGGCTTTCTATGGCCCACTGAATGAGAGAGGTGGCACACCCAGGAGTCAAGACTGGCACACAAGCTGAAAGGGCAATATTACTCTCCCACTGTTTTTTTATGTTTTTTTTTTTTCAGGGAGACTTTAGAAACCAAATAATATTAAAAAAACCAAAAAAATAAATAGGCTTTCTATGGCCCACTGAATGAGAGAGAGGTGGCACACCCAGGAGTCAAGACTGGCACACAAGCTGAAAGGGCAATATTACTCTCCCACTGTTTTTTTATTTTTTTATTTTTTTCAGGGAGACTTTAGAAACCAAATAATAAGAAAATAAATAAATAAATAAATAGGCTTTCTATAGCCCACTGAATGAGAGATAGCACACACAGCAGTGGCACACAAGCCCTGACTGAGGCCAATATTTTTCTACCACTGATTGATGTAGTGTTTTTGTGTTGAGGTAGAATTTAGAACACAAATCACGGAAAAAATAAATAGGCTTTCTATGGCCCACTCAGTGAGAGATGGCACACACAGGGATGGCACTGTAGCAGAAATGCCAATCTTAATCTCCCACAAAAAAAAAAAAAAACAGGGACTGTCCTACAATTACTATCTCCCTGCAGTAATCTAAGCCAGGTATGGCAGGCAGCAATAGGAGTGGACTGATGCACAAATTAAATAAAAAGTGTGGACAAACAAAAAAGATAGCTGTGCAGAAAGGAACAAGAGGATATGTGCTTTGAAAAAAGCAGTTGGTTTCCACAGTGGCGTACACACAGCAATACAGCTATCACGGAGCCTTCTAGGGCAGCCCAATGAGCTACAGCGCTGAGGAAAAAAAAAAAAAATAGCTTCCACTGTTCCTGCACACCGAAGGTGGTGTTGGACAGTGGAAATCGCTACAGCACAAGCGGTTTGGTGGTTAGTGGACCCTGCCTAACGCTCTCCCTGCTTCTGACGAAGCGGCAGCAACCTCTCCCTAAGCTCAGATCAGCAGCAGTAAGATGGCGGTCGGCGGGAACGCCCCTTTATAGCCCCCGTGACGCCGCAGACAGCAAGCCAATCACTGCAATGCCCTTCTCTAAGATGGTGGGGACCAGGATCTATGTCATCACGCTGCCCACACTCTGCGTTCACCTTCATTGGCTGAGAAATGGCGCTTTTCGCGTCATTGAAACGCGACTTTGGCGCGAAAGTCGCGTACCGCATGGCCGACAAGCACAGGGGTCGGATCGGGTTTCATGAGACGCCGACTTAGCCAAAAGTCGGCGACTTTTGAAAATGATCGACCCGTTTCGCTCAACCCTAGTGTCGACCCATTCACCACTCGTACCGTAACTGGTTGCGCTAGCATAACCAGGGGTATTGCCTGACGTTGGGCAAAGGCGGAAGACATGAAATTGCCCTCTGCCCCAGAATCCACGCAGAGCTCTACTGAGTGGGAAGATGAGCCAATGTTAATTATCCCCTTAAAGGACAATTTTGAGGCAAAAGTCGCCGTATCTAGTGTACCTCCCCCGACTACCACTAGAGGCTGACGTCTCCTTGACCGCTGAGAACATCTGGTGGCAAGATGTCCGGACGGCTGGCAAACATGACGAACCTTGGATGCCCAAGCGGTCCGGGACTTAGAATCCGCTCGTGACACCTCCCTGGCCTCATGTGACTCAGGAACCAGGACCGGAGATTCCAGAGGTCTGGCGAAGGTAGGAGCCAGCCGAAACCTCTGCCTACACTGGGCTCGCTCAAACCTCTGCTCGTTAAAACGGAGGTCAATGCGGGTAGAGACAGTTATTAACTCCTCCAGTGTGGCTGGAATCTCTCTAGTGGCTAGAGCATCCTTAACGTGATCAGCCAGCCCCCTCCAAAATATGGGGATAAGGGCTTTATCCGACCACTCCAGCTCTGAAGCTAAAGTTCGGAAACGGATGGCGAATTGGCAGACCAAGGACTCACGCTGAGTTAATGCCAGCAGTTGGAGCGCCGTATCATGGGTGACTTGAGGTCCTAGGAAGACCTGTTTCAGAGTGCTCAGAAACAACGGAGCACTCTGCACCACATAATCGCCACGCTCCCACAGCAGCGTAGCCCATTCCAACACCCTGTCCGACAAGAGGGACACAATAAATCCCACCTTAGCCCGCTCTGTGGGAAAACGTGCAGCCAGAAGCTCAAGGTGAATAGAGCACTGACTCATGAATCCCCTACAAGATCTGCTTTCTCCAGAAAATTTTTCTGGGAGCGGGAGGCGCGAAAATGTTGGAACAGGGGTGGCAGTGGACAAAGTTGCTGCAGCCACGCTAGCAGCCTGTACAGCAACTGCGGAAATATCCACAGCTGAGGTTGAGCTCTTGAGAGCCGCCAACCTACCCTCCAGCTGCAGGATATACCACAAAGATTGCTGTATGTCCGCCATTTACTAGCCAGACCCTGGCGCTAGTATTATGTTATGATAGGGCTAGCGGAACGCACCTAATGAAAGTATATATTTTATTAGGATAGATGCGTTCGCAGCCCGGGGTCCACCGTGCAGGAGAACCTGCTGCTAGCAAATAGCAGAACTAATGGCAGTGTTAGCTAACTCTTTTACTTCACAGAGCAGCCGTGAACTCAAAGCGCTGCGCCCTGTTAGACTCCACAGAGGCACAGGCTAACTGTCTAAACAAGAGCAGTCAGTGGTCTTGCACGCACACGAAACTCCTCGCCGGAGGTGCCAGCATTCTAGGGCTTATTTCAGCCGGGTCCCTGAACACACTCATACAAGACCACACTGGTGCAAAGTACATAAATGAAAGCAATACTAGCGCATGGCCGTGCGGCCATGCGAGCCTTATATAGCTGCAGCAAGTAAAAGACCTTCCTAGAAGGACCAATGAGAGGCTGCCATACCTGAGCATGTGACCCTAAATCTCCACTGAGAGATCTTGCCCTGGGCATGCTCAGTGTGTGCCAAGCAGGACTTAGTTCTAGCACCTACAGGACCTTCCTAAAAGGACCAATGGACTTAGCTGCAGTATCTGACCATGTGACCCTCGATCTCCATTGAGAGATCTTACTCAGGGCATGCTCAGAACGAGAAGAGCAGGACTTAGTCCTAGAAGTGTCTGCTAGCCGCTGCCCAGCTATGACTTCAATGGCAGAAGCAGGAAAAGCAGCAGTAACTCTTTGTACAGAGTCAGACTGAGCGAGACGCTGGGACTGACGTCTCTGCTGAGCAGGCTCCACTGTGGCAGGAGAAAAATGGGTGACTGCAGCGGAGATGGCCCGAGATTCCCCCTGTGCAGAGGTGGTAACTCGACCCCTAACAACAATCAAGTTAATGCTTTTTTTTAATGATGGATCGGGTGATTCTATTTGATTTTATTTTTATTGTTTTATTTTGAAGGGGCGAAAGGAGGGTGATTTGAACTTTTACATTTTTTTATTTTTATAATATTTTTAAAACTTTTTTTTATTTTTGGCATGCTTCAATAGTCTCCATGGGAGGCTAGAAGCTGCCATAACTTGATCACCTCTGGTACATAGAACCAATGCTCAGATCACTTCTATGTAGCAGAGTTACAGCCTTCTGCGTGGCGCTCACAGCAATCCAGCACGGAAACCCATAGAGGTCTCAAGGAGACCTCTGGTTGTCATGCCGACGAACTGATGACCCCGATCACGTGACGGGGGTCAGCATTGCGTGTATTTCCGGCCCGATGGCCGGAAGCATGATTAAAATGCTGCTGTCAATTTTAACTAGTTAATAGGCACTGGTGGATAATTATTCCACCCATGCCTACTGCGGGCACATGTCAGCTGTTCAAAAGCAAATTCTCCTTTTTTGAACAACATTTACAAAACCATTTTATTTAGTGACCGCTTCAGAATTTAAGCGACGTTGAGGAGCCTATGTGACAGAAAATACCCCAAAGTGACACCATTTTAAAAACTGTACCCTCAAACCATAAATTTCTTGATTTTTAACCTCTTTGGCACTTCACATCAATTAAAGTGGAAGTAAAAAATTAGTATTTACATTTTTCCCACCAAAATGTTCTTTTAGCCTCAAGTTTTGCGTTTTTACAAGGGTAACAGTAGAAATTGCACCATACAATTTGTTGTGAAATTTCTCCTGAGCTCGCCGGCCGATACCCCATACATGGAGCAAAACTACTGTTTAGGAGCACAGCAGGCTTCGGAAGGGAAGGAGTGTCATTAGACTTTTATAGCATAAAATTCCTGATTTCCTATTATTTTGCATGTTAGTCACTCTTAAATGTTTCAGAACACCGACCAAATTTAAATATTAGACAAAAGTAACACAAGTAAACCCAAAAGGCAGTTTATAAACTAAGGTCTTTATGCAACAGGCTGGGTGGTGGAACGAGTCTGCCAGAGCCCAAGGAAGACCTGGGGGGGTGCGACTAGGAGCCTCACCCAATCTCTGACCATGGATGCGCGGCAGCATGCGATACCGAGATCCAAGGAGAGATGAGGAATGTGGCCCAGATATTACTCCAGGACTGACCTTGGGTAGATGGCAGCTGACCCCCTAGGAATGGGTAGCTAGGTTGGCTTGAGGGAATGTCCAAAAGATGCAGGCAAGTGGAGTAAGACAACAGGTACCATGGATGCAGATTGCATCGGCTGACGTAAAGATGAGCACTGGCGGGTGCACCGGATCCGGCTGACGTAGAGATGAGCACTGCAGATGTAACGGGACTGACAGACGCAGAGATGAGCACTGGCAGGTACAACGGGACTGGCTGATATGGAGAAGACAACTGGCAGGTGCAGAATTCTGTGATTCAAGCACTGGGACCTGAGAACTCACATGTCATGAATCCCCAATGGCTAGGGATAGCACAGGACAAGCAAAGTACAAATAGATAACAAACGAGCTCTAGGGTGATGGAACCTGGGCTGACCGCTGCCCTACGCCTGACAAACGCAACTAGAGATAGCCAGGGAGCGTGCCTACGTTGGTTCTAGACGCCACGCACCAGCCTAAGATCTAACTAGTACTGCAGAGAAAATAAAGACCTCACTTGCCTCCAGAGGAATGAACCCCAAAAGATATAGTTGCCCCCTCACATGTATTGACGGTGAAATGAGAGGAAGGCACACACATAGAGATGATATATATAGTTTTAGCAAATTGAGGCCCGCTGTAAACTAGAAAGCAGAACGATACAAAAGGGGACTGAGCGGTCAGCAAAAAACCCTAATCAAAAAAACCATCCTGAGATTTCAAGAACCCATGTGCCAACTCATGGCACATGGGGAGAACCTCAGTCCACTAGAGCTACCAGCTAGCATAGAGACATAATAAGCAAGCTGGACAAAAAAAAAACCAAACAACTGAAAATCAGCACTTAGCTTATCCTGAAAGATCTGGGAGCAGGTAGGCAGGAACCAAACAGAGCACATCTGAATACATTGATAGCCGGCAAGGGAATGACAGAAAGGCCAGGTAAAATAGGAAACACCCAGCCTCTGATGGACAGGTGGAAACCAAAGGCCGCAACCCACCAAAGTCACCCAGTACCAGCAGTAACCACCAGAGGGAGCCCACAAACAGAATCCACAACAGTACCCCCCCCTTGAGGAGGGGTCACCGAACCCTCACGAGAACCCCCAGGGCGATCAGGGTGAGCTCTATGGAAGGCGCGGACCAAATCAGTCGCATGAACATCGGAGGCGACCACCCAGGAATTATCCTCCTGACCATAACCCTTCCACTTAACCAAATACTGGAGTTTGCGTCTGGAAACACGAGAATCCAAGATCTTCTGAACAACATACTCCAATTCTCCCTCCACCAGCACCGGAGCAGGAGGCTCAACCGAAGGAACAACGGGCACCTCATACCTCCGCAACAATGACCGATGGAACACATTATGAATAGCAAACGATGCTGGGAGATCCAAACGAAAAGATACAGGGTTAAGAATCTCCGAGATCCTATAAGGACCGATGAACCGAGGCTTGAACTTAGGAGAAGAGACCTTCATAGGGACAAAACGAGAAGACAACCACACCAAATCCCCAACAAGAAGTCGGGGACCCACGCGGCGACGGCGATTAGCAAACTGCTGAGTCTTCTCCTGAGATAACTTCAAATTGTCCACCACCTGATTCCAAATCTGATGTAGCCTGTCCACCACCACGTCCACTCCAGGACAATCCGAAGACTCCACCTGACCAGAGGAAAAACGAGGATGAAACCCCGAATTACAAAAAAAAGGAGAGACCAACGTGGCAGAACTAGCCCGATTATTAAGAGCAAATTCGGCCAGTGGCAAAAAAGCAACCCAGTCATCTTGATCAGCAGAAACAAAACACCTCAAATAAGTTTCCAAGGTCTGATTAGTTCGCTCCGTCTGGCCATTCGTCTGAGGATGGAATGCAGACGAGAAAGACAAATCAATGCCCATCTTGGCACAAAACGTCTGCCAAAATCTAGACACAAACTGGGATCCCCTGTCAGAAACGATATTCTCCGGAATCCCATGCAAACGGACCACGTTCTGAAAAAATAAAGGGACCAACTCAGAGGAGGAGGGCAACTTAGGCAAGGGCACCAAATGAACCATCTTAGAAAAGCGGTCACACACAACCCAGATAACGGACATTTTCTGTGAAACCGGAAGATCAGAAATAAAATCCATGGAAATGTGCGTCCAAGGCCTCTTCGGGATGGGCAAGGACAACAACAACCCACTGGCCCGAGAACAGCAAGGCTTAGCTCGAGCACACACTTCACAAGACTGCACAAAGGTACGCACATCCCTAGACAAGGAAGGCCACCAAAAAGACCTGGCCACCAAGTCTCTAGTACCAAATATTCCAGGATGACCAGCCAACACAGAAGAATGGACCTCGGAGATGACTCTACTGGTCCAATCATCCAGAACAAACAGTCTTTCTGGTGGACAACGATCCGGTTTATCCACCTGAAACTCCTGCAATGCACGTCGCAAGTCTGGGGATACGGCGGACAATATTACCCCATCCCTAAGGATACCAGTAGGCCCAGAGTCTCCAGGAGAGTCAGGCACAAAACTCATGGAAAGAGCATCTGCCTTCACATTCTTTGAACCTGGCAGGTATGAAACCACGAAATTGAAACGAGAAAAAAACAACGACCAACGAGCCTGTCTAGGATTCAAACGCCTGGCAGACTCAAGGTAAATGAGATTCTTGTGATCAGTCAAGACCACCACACGATGTTTAGCACCCTCAAGCCAATGACGCCACTCCTCAAATGCCCACTTCATGGCCAAAAGCTCCCGATTACCCACATCATAATTGCGCTCGGCGGGCGAGAATTTTCTAGAGAAGAATGCACATGGCTTCATCACCGAGCCATTAGAACTTCTCTGTGACAAAACCGCCCCCGCTCCAATCTCGGAAGCATCAACCTCAACCTGAAAAGGAAGTGAAACATCTGGTTGACACAACACAGGAGCAGAAGAAAACCGGCGCTTAAGTTCCTGAAAGGCCTCCACGGCCGCAGGAGACCAATCAGCAACATCAGCACCCTTTTTAGTCGAATCAGTCAATGGTTTGACAATACTGGAAAAATTAGCAATGAACCGACGATAAAAATTAGCAAACCCCAAGAACTTCTGAAGGCTCTTAACAGATGTAGGTTGTGTCCAGTCACAAATAGCCTGAACCTTGACGGGATCCATCTCAATAGTAGAAGGAGAAAAAATGTACCCCAAAAAAGAAATCTTCTGGACTCCGAAGAGACACTTTGAACCCTTCACAAACAGAGAATTGGCCCGCAGAATCTGAAACACCTTCCTGACCTGTAGAACATGAGACTCCCAGTCATCAGAAAACACCAAAATATCATCCAAATACACAATCATAAACTTATCCAGATATTCACGGAAAATATTGTGCATAAAGGACTGAAAGACTGACGGAGCATTGGAGAGTCCAAAAGGCATTACCAAATACTCAAAATGGCCCTCAGGCGTATTAAATGCGGTTTTCCACTCATCACCCTGTTTTATCCGCACCAGATTATACGCACCGCGAAGATCTATCTTAGTGAACCACCTAGCCCCCTTAATGCGAGCAAACAAATCAGTTAATAATGGCAATGGATACTGGTATTTGACCGTAATCTTATTCAGAAGGCGATAATCTATACAAGGCCTCAGGGAACCATCTTTTTTAGCCACGAAAAAGAAACCTGCTCCCAGAGGGGACGAAGATGGACAAATATGTCCCTTTTCCAAGGACTCCTTAATATAATTCCGCATAGCAGTATGCTCTGGCAGTGACAGATTAAATAAACGACCCTTAGGGAACTTACTGCCAGGAATCAATTCTATAGCACAGTCACACTCTCTATGAGGAGGGAGCGAATTGAGCTTAGGCTCCTCAAAAACATCCCTATAGTCAGACAAAAACGCAGGGATCTCAGAAGGAGTAGATGAAGCGATTGAAATCGGAGGTGCATAATCATGAACCCCCTGACATCCCCAGCTTAACACAGACATTGTTTTCCAGTCCAGGACAGGATTATGAGTTTGTAACCATGGCAGACCAAGCACTAGTACATCATGTAAATTATACAGTACAAGGAAGCGAATCACCTCCTGATGAACGGGAGTCATGCGCATGGTCACTTGTGTCCAATACTGCGGTTTATTCATAGCCAATGGTGTAGAGTCAATTCCCTTCAGAGGAATAGGAACTTCCAGAGGCTCCAGACTAAAACCGCAGCGTTTAGCAAATGACCAATCCATAAGACTCAGGGCAGCGCCCGAATCCACATAGGCATCGACGGAAATGGAAGACAGTGAAAAAATCAGAGTCACAGACAAAATGAACTTAGGCTGCAGAGTACCAATGGCAAAAGATTTATCAACCCTTTTTGTGCGTTTAGAGCATGCTGATATAACATGAGCTGAATCACCACAATAAAAACACAATCCATTTTTCCGCCTATAATTTTGCCGTTCACTTCTGGACTGAATTCTATCACATTGCATAGTCTCAGGTGCCTGTTCAGAAGACACCGCCAACTGGTGCACGGGTTTGCGCTCCCGTAAACGCCGATCAATCTGAATGGCCATAGCCATAGACTCATTCAGACCTGTAGGCGTAGGGAACCCCACCATAATATCCTTAATGGCCTCAGAAAGACCATTTCTGAAGTTTGCAGCCAGGGCGCACTCATTCCACTGAGTAAGCACCGACCATTTCCGAAATTTTTTACAATATATTTCCGCTTCATCATGCCCCTGAGAGAGGGCTAATAAAGCCTTTTCAGCCTGAATCTCTAGGTTAGGTTCCTCATAGAGCAATCCCAATGCCAGAAAAAACGCATCCACACTGAGCAATGCAGGATCCCCTGGTGCCAATGCAAATGCCCAATTCTGAGGGTCGCCCCGCAGGAAAGATATTACAATCTTGACCTGTTGAGCAGGGTCTCCAGAGGAGCGAGATTTTAAAGAAAGAAACAATTTACAATTGTTCCTGAAATTCAGGAAGGTAGATCTATCTCCAGAAAAGAACTCTGGAATAGGAATTCTAGGTTCAGACATGGGAGTGTGAACAACAAAATCCTGTATGTTTTGAACTTTTGCCGCGAGATTACTCAGGCTGGAAGCCAAACTCTGGACATCCATGTTAAACAGCTAAGATCAGAGCCATTCAAGGGTTAAGAGGAGGTAAGAAGCAGCTAGACAGCAATTAAGGGCTAGGCAGCAAAACTCTGAAGGGAAAAAAAAAAAAAATTTCCCTTAAACACTTCTTTTTCTCCTGCTTCAGCCCAAACAATTAACACTTTGTGGTCCGGCTATACTGTCATGAATCCCCAATGGCTAGGGATAGCACAGGACAAGCAAAGTACAAATAGATAACGGACGAGCTCTAGGGTGATGGAACCTGGGCTGACCGCTGCCCTACGCCTGACAAACGCAACTAGAGATAGCCAGGGAGCGTGCCTACGTTGGTTCTAGACGCCACGCACCAGCCTAAGATCTAACTAGTACTGCAGAGAAAATAAAGACCTCACTTGCCTCAAGAGGAATGAACCCCAAAAGATATAGTTGCCCCCTCACATGTATTGACGGTGAAATGAGAGGAAGGCACACACATAGAGATGATATATATAGTTTTAGCAAATTGAGGCCCGCTGTAAACTAGAAAGCAGAACGATACAAAAGGGGACTGAGCGGTCAGCAAAAAACCCTAATCAAAAAAACCATCCTGAGATTTCAAGAACCCATGTGCCAACTCATGGCACATGGGGAGAACCTCAGTCCACTAGAGCTACCAGC
Source organism: Ranitomeya variabilis (assembly GCF_051348905.1). Lineage (NCBI taxonomy): Eukaryota > Metazoa > Chordata > Amphibia > Anura > Dendrobatidae > Ranitomeya > Ranitomeya variabilis. The sequence goes on from NC_135236.1 coordinate 527,638,821, forward strand.
TAGCATAGAGACATAATAAGCAAGCTGGACAAAAAAAAAACCAAACAACTGAAAATCAGCACTTAGCTTATCCTGAAAGATCTGGGAGCAGGTAGGCAGGAACCAAACAGAGCACATCTGAATACATTGATAGCCGGCAAGGGAATGACAGAAAGGCCAGGTAAAATAGGAAACACCCAGCCTCTGATGGACAGGTGGAAACCAAAGGCCGCAACCCACCAAAGTCACCCAGTACCAGCAGTAACCACCAGAGGGAGCCCACAAACAGAATCCACAACATCACAAGAGTATTAGGAAACAAACTCATAACATTGCACAGGCACCTCCATGTTGGAGGAGGTGCTTTAAATAGTAAGAACCCCCCAGCTATTGACTGGGGACACTTTAGAAGATCACGCGTGGCCCCTTTCAGAAAAAGGAAGTGTTCATGTGCTTTAATCAAAGTACCTGTGACCTGCATGCAGTGCATGCACCTTGGGCAGTTGCAGTCCTGTAATTAGGCAACGGAGCAAGATGGTGGCTGCGGCAGTGAGTATGCTTGCGCCTCTGCAGGTGGAGAGGAACCACACGCAAAGACACCAATGCTACAGTATCCCCCTTAATGCCCCCTCTTTTTCAAGCCTGCCAGAAATCTTTCCAGGAGGAGAGAGGCATAGATGTTCTCCCTGGGCTCCCAGAACCTCTGCTCAGGAACAAACCCCTTCCAATCCACAAGTAAGAAGGTCTTTCCTCTAATGCTCTTGATGGCCAGATTGTTCTCTACCTCAAAAATGTCATCACCAATGTGGGACATTCTGAGATGTTGTGCCTGTTTGAAATGAAATTGTAAAATTCAAATATGTTCATGGATGAGCCACTTTAATACACTAAGAATCAAATCAGATCTCTCTTTATTACATACCTTGCTCAAGGTTTTATAGGTAATTAGTATTCTTGTGTTGTAACAATATAATTGTCTCAGCTTATCTCTAAATACTGTACAAAATGACTATCGACATCGATTTGGGGCACCATGCAAAATCTCACCTTGTGGGGTATCCTTGATCATGCGGAAGGTGAGAGATCAGCCTAAAACTACACGGGGGAACTTGTTAATGATCTCAAGGCAGCTGGGACCACAGTCACCAAGAAAACCATTGGTAACACATTATGCCATAAAGGTTTAAAATCCTGCAGTGCCCACATGGTCCCCCTGCTCAAAAAGGCACATGTAACAGGAACCTTGAAGAAAGAAAAGAAGACAACGGGTTTGAGAAAAGACACATGGAAAGAATTAGGGAGGCCTGGAGTTTCAGTTTGTAGGCTACTGGATTAATTTGTTTCAACACCTCAAAGGGACTGATGAAGTGAGGACCCAGTTTATTTGACAGAATTTTGAGACTGACATACTTAGATGAAAGCCAGACCTTTTCTCCAGGATGAAACAGAGGAGAATCCAGACGTCTCTGGTCCACATGTTTTTTCATCTGCTCAGAGAATTTTGCTAAGGATGCTTTGGTGTCCTCCCAGGAAACGGGGCTTTGGGGTGCTGACCATAGAACACAAAAATAAGTGGAGATTAGGAAGACAATTCAGCCCAAGGCCAAAGTTCAGCCCAGCCACTGTGGTGAGCATTGACAAAGTGCTGGAGGTAATAGTTAGGATCTCATTGACTGGTTCCATTAGGCCATTAGACTGAGAATGGTAGGATGATGAGAAATCCAAAGTAACATCCAGTAGCTTATATGTGGCCCTACAGAAATGAGAAGTAAACTGAATGCCTCTATGTGAGGTGGTAGGCCATGGAGGCAAAAATTATGAGGAAAAAAATATTTTGCCAGTACTGGCGAAGATGAAAGATCAGATTGCTGGTGAAGTTACATAGTTACATAGTTATTAAGGTTGAAGGAAGACTTTAAGTCCATCTAGTTCAACCCATAGCCTAACATGCCCTAACATGTTGATCCAGGGGAAGGCAAAAAAAACCCATGTGGTAAGAGTAAGCTCCACCGTGGAGAAAAAAATTCCTTCCCGAGCCCACATATGGCAATCAGACTAGTTCCCTGGATCAACGCCTTATCAAGGAATCTAATATATATACCCTGTAACATTATACTTTTCCAGAAAGGTATCCAGTCCCCTCTTAAATTTAAGAAATGAATCACTCATTACAACATCATACGGCAGAGAGTTCCATAGTCTGACTGCTCTTACAGTAAAGAATCCGCGTCTGTTATTATGCTTAAACCTTTTTTCCTCCAGACGTAGAGGATGCCCCCTTGTCCCTGTCACAGGTCTATGATTAAAAAGATCATCAGAAAGGTCTTTGTACTGTCCCCTCATATATTTATACATTATCATGTATAATCATCAACCTATCTTGGTATTGCAGACCCCCCAGTCCTCTAATAACCTTGGTCGCTCTTCTCTGCACCCGCTCTAGTTCAGCTATGTCTTTCTTATACACCGGAGACCAGAACTGTGCACAGTATTCTAAGTGTGGTCGATCTAGTGACTTGTATAGAGGTAAAATTATGTTCTCCTCATGAGCATCTATGCCTCTTTTAATGCATTCCATTATTTAATTTGCCTTTGTAGCAGCTGCCTGACACTGGCCACTGAATATGAGTTTGTCATCCACCCATACACCCAGGTCTTTTTCATTGACGATTTTGCCCAGAGTTTTAGAATTGAGCACATAGTTATACATCTTATTACTTCTACCCAAGTGCATGACCTTACATTTATCCCCATTAAAGCTCATTTGCCATTTATCAGCCCAAGCTTCTAGTTTACATAAATCATCCTGTAATATAAAATTGTCCTCCTCTGTATTGATTACCCTGCAGAGTTTAGTGTCATCTGCAAATATTGAAATTCTACTCTGAATGCCCCCTACAAGGTCATTAATAAATATGTTAAAAAGAAGAGGGCCCAATACTGACCCCTGTGGTACCCCACTACTAACCGCGACCCTGTCCGAGTGTGCTCCATTAATAACCACCCTTTGTTTCCTATCCCTGAGCCAGCTCTCAACCCACTTGCACATATTTTCCCCTATCCCTATTATTCTCATTTTATGTATCAACCTTTTGTGTGGCACCGTATCAAAAGCTTTTGAAAAGTCCATATACACTACATCCACTGGGTTCCCTTGGTCCAGTCTGGAACTTACCTCTTCATAGAAGCTGATCAAATTAGTCTGACATGATCGGTCCCTAGTAAACCCATGCTGATACTGGGTCATGAGGTTATTCCTCTTCAGACACTCCAGTATAGCATCCCTTAGAATGCCCTCCAGGATTTTACCCACAGTAGAGGTTAAGCTTACTGGCCTATAATTACTGAGTTCAGTTTTTGTCCCCTTTTTGAATATTGGCACCACATTTGCTATACGCCAGTCCTGTGGTACAGACCCTGTGGGACATCTTGGAGAAACAGTCCACAACCACCCAGATGACAGGACTCCCGGCCGATAATGGCAGATCTGTAATAAAATCCCTGGACATATGCTGCCAGGGGACAAAAGGAATGGGCAAGGGAAGCAAGTGACCGGTCGGGAGTTTTATTTGGGCACATGAAAGACAGGCAGAGATGAAACTCGCAATATCTTTGTGCAGAGTCGGCCACCAGTAATTTCGACAGATAAGAACTGTCTTCTTCTGTCCAGTATGGCCTGCTACCTTGGATGAATGGCCCCAAAGAAGAACCCAATTTTTGAGGAGTCCCTTTCTTATGGTGGAGTCAAGAACACTGACCTTAACTGAGGAAAGTGAGGCCTGCAGTCCTTTTAATGCTGTTGTGAGTTCTTTTGTGACCTCTAAGATGAGTCGTCGCTGCGCTCTTGGAGTTACTTGAGTTGGTCAGCCAGCCACTCCTGGGAAGTTCTATGTTTTCGCTATTTGTGGTTCGCTGGAGTGCCAAAGCTTTACAAATGGCTTTAGAACCTGATAGATCTCAAAAGAGTAAGAGATCAGCAAAAACTTTATCACGCAAATTTACATAGTGGACGCTATGTTGCATTTGCAGAGCCCCTGAGGTGCTGACACAGTAACCCCAACAGGTGACCCCTTTTTGGAAACTACCCCCCACAAGAAATTTATCTAGATGGGTGGTGAGTATCTTGAACCCAGAGGTGCTTCACAGCGTTTTATAAAGTTGAGACATGAAAATCTAATTTTTCCCACAAAATTATTGCTTTTGCCCCAAATTTCACATTTCCATAGGGGTAACATGACCAACTGAATCATGCAATTTGTGGTGACATTTTTCCCTAGATCGCCTTTTTCTTTATTTAATGAAAAACTTCTGTTTGGGCACACAGCGCGGCATGCAAGGGATGGAACGCCAGTAAACTTTGGACGTGCAAAATGTGCTGGAAGAGATGGTGAAAGCCGTGTCACATTTGCAGAGCCCCTGATGTGCCTAAACAGTGGAACACCCTGCCCACAGGTGATCCCATTTTGAAAACTACACCCCTCTAGAAACTTATCTATATATATAGTGAGCATCTTCAACCCACAGGTGCATCACAGAATTTTATAACGTTGAGCTGTGAAAATAAAAAATAAAAATTTCCCACAAAAATGATGCTTTAGGCTAGGTTCACATTTGCGTTCAGGAGGGCTGCAGATGGCTGCGTACTTCCTCCCTTCTTCCTTCCTGAAGCTCCGCCTACTCTTGTATGCATCCACATTTCTATGCGTATCTATCTTTAACATTGGGTACGCAGGGACATGCGTTGTATGCGGCGATTTGACGTGTGCGGTTACCGCACGAAGTATACTTCTATTTCATGTATGTGCAGCAATAGGATTACCCTATTACTGCATTTGGCAAGTGTTTGCCCATTCAAACATCCTATTCAGATCGTTTTGTAATATTGTACTGTCAAGATCAGTTTTTAATATTCAACTTAGCTTGTTGCAATCAGCAAAGACTGCCACTTTACTCTTGATCACATCCACAAGGTCATTAATAAAGATATTAAAAAGGTTCGGTCCTAGAACAGATCCCTGCTGTGCCCCAACAGCTGACTATATCCCATTTAGAAAATGTACCATTTACTACTCTTTGTTTCCTGTCATTTAGCCTATTCCTTACCCATCTGCATAAAATTTCCCCCAGTACCAGCTTTTGGAGCTTCAGTATATGGCTGTTATCTTGCACAGTATCCAATGCCTTTGCAAGGTCCAGATAAATCACAGCAGCTGCATTACCAACTTCCAGATTTGAACTTACCTCCTCACAGAAATCCAACTTGTTGGTTGTACATGACTTATCTTTCATGAATCTATGCTGGTTGTCAGCTATTCTATTATTCTCTACAATACATTTCTACAGGTCATCTCTTACAATGCCCTAAAAAGCTTTACACACTACTGATGTCAGACTTACCAGACAGTAGTTGCTTGGATCCACCTTGTTACCTTTCTTAACCCCTTCATGACCTTGCCGTTTTTTGCAATTCTGACCAGTGTCCCTTTATGAGGTAATAACTCAGGAACGCTTCAACGGATCCTAGCGATTCTGAGATTGTTTTTTCGTGACATATTGGGCTTCATGTTAGTGGTAAATTTAGGTCGATAATTTCTGAGTTTATTTGTGAAAAAAACGGAAATTTGGCAAAAATTTTGAAAATTTCGCAATTTTCACATTTTGAATTTTTATTCTGTTAAACCAGAGAGTTATGTGACACAAAATAGTTAATAAATAACATTTACCACATGTCTACTTTACATCAGCACAATTTTGGAAACAAATTTTTTTTTTTGATAGGAAGTTATAAGGGTTAAAATTTGACCAGTGATTTCTCATTTTTACAACAAAATTTACAAAACCATTTTTTTTAGGGACCACCTCACATTTGAAGTCAGTTTGAGGGTTCTATATGGCTGAAAATACCCAAAAGTGACACCATTCTAAAAACTGCACCCCTGAAGGTGCTTAAAACCACATTCAAGAAGTTTATTAACCCTTCAGGTGTTTCACAGCAGCAGAAGCAACATGGAAGTAAAAAATGAACATTTAACTTTTTAGTCACAAAAATGATATTTTAGCGAAAAAAATTTTATTTTCCCAAGGGTAAAAGGAGAAACTGGACCACGGACGTTGTTGTCCAATTTGTCCTGAGTACGCTGATACCTCATATGTGGGGGTAAACCACTGTTTGGGCGCACGGCAGGGCTCGGAAGGGAAGGAGCGCCATTTGACTTTTTCAATGAAAAATTGGCTCCAATCTTTAGCGGACACCATGTCGCGTTTGGAGAGCCCCCGTGTGCCTAAACATTGGAGCTCCCCCACAAGTGACCCCATTTTGGAAACTAGACCCCCCAAGGAACTTATCTAGAAGCATAGTGAGCACTTTAAACCCCCAGGTGCTTCACAAATTGATCCGTAAAAATGAAAAAGTACTTTTTTTTCACAAAAAAATTATTTTAGCCTCAATTTTTTCATTTTCACATGGGCAACAGGATAAAATGGATCCTAAATTTTGTTGGGCAATTTCTCCTGAGTACACCAATACCTCACATGTGGGGGTAAACCACTGTTTGGGCACATGGTAAGGCTCGGAAGGGAAGGAGCGCCATTTGACTTTTTGAATGAAAAATTATCTCCATCGTTAGCGGACACCATGTCGCGTTTGGAAAGCCCCTGTGTGCCTAAACATTGGAGCTCCTCCACAAGTGACCCCATTTTGGAAACTAGACCCCCGAAGGAACTTATCTAGATGTGTGGTGAGCACTTTCAACCCCCAAGTGCTTCACAGAAGTTTATAACGCAGAGCCGTGAAAATAAAAAATAATTGTTCTTTCCTCAAAAATTATGTTTTAGCAAGTAATTTTTTATTTTTGCAAGGGTAACAGGAGAAATTGGACCCCAACAGTTGTTGCCCAGTTTGTCCTGAGTACGCTGGTACCCCAAATGTGGGGGTAAACCACTGTTTGGGCGCACGTCGGGGCTTGGAAGGGCGGGAGCACCATTTGACTTTTTGAACGCAAGATTGGCTGGAATCAATGGTGGCGCCATGTTGCGTTTGGAGACCCCTGATGTGTCTAAACAGTGGAAACCCCTCAATTCTAACTTCAACACTAACCCCAACACACCCCTAATCCTAATCCCAACTGTAGCCATAACCCTAATCACAACCCTAACCCCAACACACCCCTAACCACAACCCTAACCGCAACACAACCGTAACCCTAATTCCAACCCTAATCCTAACCCTAATCCCAACCGTAACCCTAATCCCAACCCTAACCACAACTGTAACCCCAACACACCCCTAACCCTATCCGTAACCCTAACCACAAGCCTATTCTTAACCCTATTTCCAACCCTAGCCCTAATTCCAACCCTAACCCTAAGGGTATGTGCCCACGTTGCGGATTCGTGTGAGATTTTTCCGCACGATTTTTGAAAAATCTGCAGGTAAAAGGCACTGCGTTTTGCCTGCGGATTTACAGCAGATTTCCAGTGTTTTTTTGTGCGGATTTCACCTGCGGATTCCTATTGAGGAACAGGTGTAAAACGCTGCGGAATCCGCACAAAGAATTGACATGCTGCGGAAAATACAATGCAGCGTTTCTGCACGGAATTTTCCGCACCATGGGCACAGCAGATTTGGTTTTCCTTAGGTGTACATGGTACTGTAAACCTGATGGAAAACTGCTTCGAATTCGCAGCGGCCAATCCGCTGCGGATCCGCTGCCGATCCGCTGCGGATCCGCGGCCGATCCGCTGCCGATCCGCTGCAGACCCGCGGCCAATCCGCTGCCGATCCGCTGCGGATCCGCTGCCGATCCGCTGCGGATCCGCGGCCGATCCGCTCTGTGTGCACATGCCATAACCCTACCCCTAACCCTACCCGTAACCCTAACCCTACCCCTAACCCTACCCCTAGTTCTAACCCTAACCCTAGTGGAAAAAGAAAAAAAAATATTTTCTTTATTTTATTATTGTCCCTACCTATGGGGGTGATAAAGGGGGGGTTTATTTATTATTTTTTTATTTTGATCGCTGTGGTAGAACCTACCACAGCGATCAAAATGTACCTGTAACGAATCTGCCAGCCTGCAGATTCGGCGGGCGTACTGAGCATGCGCCTGCCATCTTGGAAGATGGCGGCGCCCAGGGAGAAGACGGACCGACTTCGGGAGGATCGGTAAGTATGAGGGGGTGGTGGGGGAGTGGATCGGAGCACAGGGGGGGGGATCGGAGGACGGGGGGAGCGGACAGGAGCACGGGGGAGCGGACAGGAGCACGGGGGAGCGAACAGGGGGACGGAGGGGGGTACCTGACAGAACGGAGGACTGGGGAGGAGATCGGGGGCGGTGGGGGGGGCCAGTACATGATTTCCAGCCATGGCAGATGCTATTGCAGCATCGGCCATGGCTGGATTGCAATATTTCACCATTTTCATAGGTGAAATATTGCAAATTGCTCTGATTGGCTGTTGCACTTTCAACAGCCAATCAGAGCGATCGTAGCCACGTGGGGGCAAAGCCACCCCCCCTAGGCTGAAGTACAACTCCCCCTCTCCCTGCAGATCGGGTAAAATAGGAATTAACCCTTTCACCCGATCTGCAGGGATGCGATCATTCCATGACGCACATAGGCGTCATGGGTCGGGAAGGGGTTAAATCTCGGTATCATGTCAGCCATCCTCCAATCTTGTGGCAACAACTCTGTTACAAGTGAGTATAAGAAGATGAGCTACATAGGTCTGTCAATTACTGAGCTCAGTTCCCTCAATATTTGTGGATGAATGCCATATGGCCTGGTGGGATTTGTCAATGTTTTATTTGTCCAGATGCCTGCGTACTTCTTGTGTTAAAAAAGATCTATTAGGAAACCCCGATGTAAGCACTCAGTGCAGAGCGCAGGATAAATGTGCACTGCGCCTTACTGTGATCTTTGGGAGGCAGAATGGACAAATCAGCAGCAGGTGAAGAATTTGTATTATCAATTTTTTAAGCCATTCCTTGTGCGGCATAAGTGATTAGGCAACTTTATTCTTTGGGTTGGTGCGATTACAGCGATACCAGATTTGTATCTGGTTTTTATATTTTGCTGCTGTCATACATTAAAAGATGCTTTTTATTTTGAAAAAAATAATTTTTGCCTTGCTATATTTTGGGAGCTATAATTTTTCCATATTTCGGCTAACAGAGTTATGTGAGGGTTTGTTTTTTGGAGTTCACGTTTTTCAATTTTCGGGCACAGGACATTTTTTGATCGCTTTCTATTCCGATTTTTGGGAGGCAGAATGAACAAAAAGCAGCAATTCATGATTTTTTTTATGTCCTGTGTGTAGTAAAATTAATTTGGCAGCTTTATTCTTCGGGTCAGTGCGATTCCAGTCATACCACATTTATGTATTTTTTAATGTTTTGGCACTGTTATGCCATGAAAACTATTTTTATAGAAAAAAGAATTGATTTTGCATCGCTTTATTCTGAGAGCTATAACTGTTGTGAATTAGACTTTTTGGCTCCCTCTTGTGGTTACTAGTGATATGACTCTGGGATTTTCTTCCCTCAGTTTGTACCCAGCTGGGTCGTTAGTTCAGGGGTGTTGCTATATAAACCTCCTGGATCCTTAGTCCAGTGCCTGGCATCGTTGTAATCAGACACATTCTGTTTGCTCCTATCTGCTGGTCCTGGTTCGTGCAAAATTAAGCTAAGTCCTGCTTCTTTGTTTTTTGGGTTATTTGCTTGCTCTCATTTTTGTCCAGCTTGTACTAAATGTGATTCCTGACCTTGCTGGAAGCTCTAGGGGGCTGGTGTTCTCCCCCCGGGCCATTAGACGGTTCGGGGGTTCTTGAATTTCCAGTGTGGATATTTTTGATAGGGTTTTTGCTGACCATATAAGTTATCTTTCTATATTCTGCTATTAGCTAGTGGGCCTCTCTTTGCTAAATACCTAGCTCATTCTTATGTTTGTGTTTTCCTCTTACCTCACCGTTATTATTTGTTGGGGGCTTGTATCCAACTTTTGGGGTCTATTCTCTGGAGGCAAGAAAGGTCTTTCTTTTCCCTTCTAGGGTTAGTTAGTTCTCCGGCTGGCGCGAGACGTTTAGAATCATCGTAGGCACGTTCCCCGGCTGCTGGTATTTGTGGTGCTAGGATTAGATATATGGTCAGCCCAGTTACCACTGCCCTATGAGCTGGTTTTCTGTGTTTGCAGACTTAGCAATTATCCCTGAGACCCTCTGCCATTGGGGTCATAACATATAACTTTTTTATTTTTCCACTGATGGATCTGTATGATGGCTTATTTTTTTGAGGGACAAGATGACATTTTCAGCTACCATGTTTTTTTATATTCGTCTTTTTGATCGCGTTTTATTCCACTTTTTGTTTGGCGGTATGATGATGAAGCATTGTTTTTTTGACTTTTTTTTTTTTTTTTTTTTTACAGTGTTCACTAAAAGGGTTAACTCGTGAGACAGTTTTATAGGACGGGTTGTTCCAGATGCGACAATACTAAATATGTGTACTTTTAATGTTTAGATTTTTTTTCAAAAAATATTTATTTATAGGTACAATAAATTTTTATTTTTTATTTTATTTAAATTTTTTTTTTTTTACAATTTTTTTTAAAGATTTAAAGTTTTTTTTTCTTAACTTTTTTACTTTGTCCCACTATGTGACTTTTTTGCAGGCTGATCGCTTGTATAACATGGGGATGCAGCAGCATCCCTACACTATGCAAACTGTCAGTGCTGTAATGACAAAGTTGCTTCATCATGCTCTGGGCATGATCAAGCAACTTTGCTAGCTCTTGTGACCTGGATATCGTTATGACGACATTGGTTCACTATGGCAATGATCGGGATGACGCAATGAAATAGGAGGTCTCTGATCCAACTGCTGAGGGGCTTTCTTCCCTCTGCCTGCTCCCAAAATGCTGCAATCGAGTTCGATCGCAGCATTTTGGGGTTAAAGTGCCGGGAACGGTGCGGGAGCTCTCTTGGCACTGAGTGACGGGTGTCAGCTGTCAGAATTAGCTGACACCCAGCAGCAAAAAAAATCACCTAGACATATCCATAAGGTACAAATCGGTAAGTACCAGCTCACAAGGACATATGAATACATCTAGGGTCAGAAAGGGGTTGATAAAGACAGCAGGCATAAATATAAGTATGGTGTATATTAATCATATTGGACTAATAAAACAAGTGTGCAAAAACAGATATGAATAATTTAATGTCCTGATTTAAAAAAAGTTTATTTTCTAATTAAATTCAACTTCTTTCACAAAAATGACGTAACATGAAAAGTTAGGTAGTAGATGTGTGTGGATCAGGCACAATTCAAATTCACCTGGTCACATGATTTTTCCTAGGAAATTTTATTTGCGAAGAAGCTATTTTCTGCAAATTTAATGTCCCTTATTTTGCTCTGGGATCTCTTGTAATATATGTAATATTTAAAAAAATATGAACAATCATTACACTCACCCTCCACTAACCTCTCCATCCCTCAGTTACTCATCCTTACTCTTCAGGTCATCATTAGATTGCCTGATCTCGAGCCCTTACATTAAAATCTTCGGTCCTCTAGCACTGTGCTGAACCTTGGGGCATCATGGCACCATTTCTGGAGCTTACTGTATTTTTGCAGCAACACAAGTACTATAAAATATTGGCAAATTATAGTTTATAATAGCTGTATTGATTATTTTCCTTGTAAGTAATAGTCATCTACTTGTTTGTTAAGATCTTACTTTATTTTACAGATGGAGCAGGACCTAAGTCCACAGAGACATTTTCAAAATTGATGCTTTAATGGTCAGACAATTTAACAGACCTAGTTCAGATCTCTGACTGTTAAAGGGACACTGTCACCCCCTCCAGCCGTTAGAAACTAAAAGAGCCACCTTGTGCAGCAGTAATGCTGCATTCTGACAAGGTGGCTCTTTTAGTTATTGGTGCAGTCAAAGCAGAAATAAAGCGTTTTATAATTTCGCAAAAATACCTGTCTTTAGCCCTGGAGGCAGGTCTTAACCCCCTTGCTGCACACGCCACACTGCCGTCACTCAAGGCTTCTTCGGCGCCGGGTGCCGCCCCCTCCGTGCTGTTTTCAAATCAAATCCGGCGCCTGCGCTGTTTTGTTCTGCCTGGGGCAGGCGCATTACTGCTGCACAAGTTGGCTCTTTTAGTTTCTAATGGCTGGAGGGGGTGACAGAGTTCCTTTAAAGTATCAGATGGGCTCAATAAGGAAAAAACAAGAGGTGTCCGGTGTCTTCACATTTGCTTCCTAAAAAACTCTCAATATGCGCTTGTTTATAGACACATCTGCAATTCGATCTTTTGGACCCAGCATTCAATATCTTCCAGGCTTATGGATACATCAGTTACAGTTAAAAACTGAACAATGCAATAAAAAAGCAAACGTCGACCTGAGATTTTTGAAGACTACTTTGAGGACATATTATGCATATCATTTTTATGAAGAACCCTACAGCCTGTTGTCTGTGGATTCCGGATTATAAGAGTAAGTTAGCTCCCTCTGGTGTTAGAGAGAGGCCGACCAGAGAAGCAAAATAAAAAATTTACACATTATGTGTTCATTAAAGTCTCTCTCTCCACAATCCAAACCTGTGTTACCCACTTTATTACAGTAAGAACTAGGTTTAGAATGTAACCAATAAGATTTAAATAATACATAGAATATTAGCCATCATAACACATAAAAGATCAATCAATGCATATGAAAGATAAACCAATCATAGTACATGATATAAGAGGGAATCAAATACATTTTTAATATTTTATTACATCATTTACAGAAAAAAGCATGTGATTTACCTGTAATGTCAAGAAGCTTCCCTATAATATATTTTTGGATATAATCTGTTGGTTTGGTTCCCCAATGACATGTCTGCTTGCTTAAGACTGTGGTTAATTATTCCAGAAAGCAGAATTAGAGCAAAGGATATGACATTTAAAAGCAGAAGGAAGAATAAAGACAAATCAAATGAACAGTATAATTTGAGATACTGTATACGTAAAAAGTCAGATAATAATAATAATAATTTTATTTATATCGCCACCTTATTCCGCAGCACTTTACAAATTAAGTAACAAAATAGAGATTATGTTGCATAAAATATTAAGCTCACATATTGTTAGACACCAGGATACTCTCTCTACACAGGATAGATCCCAAGCCTTGTCTGCCTCTACCATCTCCCATTTTACTTTGGCCGCAGTGGGAGCTGCTCAGGAAAGACATCAGTCTCAGCGTCTTTCACAGACTCATGCTGTTCGCTTGGTTACTGCTGGCTCTCCAGCCAAAGCTATATTAACTAGCAATAGGCAGTGGCAAACAGTCGTTCCAGAGACAAAGTCCAGAAATCACCCTACTGAACATGCTCGTGAGGTGGCAACCTCTCATTGGTGGTCAGTCGTCAGCTGCTTGGGTGACGTGACAGTTCCGGATTGTTCCACGAGCAAGGTCCTGTCTGACTGGACTTAAACAGAAATGTATAAAAGGTTTCCTGGAGTGTGCGTTGGTGCACTAAGATCATTTCTATCATATGTGTGTGTGGAACATAATGGTAGTGTAGACTTGTCTGCGTCTGCTCAGGGTAGGCATATAGCCTTTAGAAGTCTGGCACCTCCAGAGAGGAGTTTGGGTGAATTCAGGGCAGGCATATAGCCTTTTGAATTCTGGCACCTCCGGAGAGGAGTTTGGGTGAATTCAGGGCAGGGATATAGCCTTTAGAATTCTGGCACCTCTGGAGAGGACTTTGTGTGCGTGTTCATTCTGTGTTTGTGTCCACTACCTGTTCCCTTGCCCCTGTGAAGGTTGGGTTCTCCTGTGAGGTTAAAAGGGATGGTGTTTAGCGCCATAACTGCTCTGTTAATGTGTGCGATTGACACAGCTCTACTGGAGAGCACCTTTCCGTTACTGTATGCGAGTGACACAGTCTTGTGTTCTATACACTGAGTGATGTTTAACTCCGTGCGAGACAGTTATCGCTTGCTGTGTGCTCCACCAATGTTCACATTAGCTGCAGTTTTCCATCTATGCACGGTGGACCCCAGGTTGTGATCGCACTTTATCATGATTTATATTTAATGTGATCCACCAGCCCTAACACATATAGATGTTGGATTTCTCACACTTGCTATATGCTAGCTTTATACTAGCTATGCAAAATCATGAAAATGAAGGTATCCAGCTCAGGAAATAAAATCAAAAGTCTTTATTTGGACAAGTTAAAAAATATGCTGCTTGACAAACCGGTGCATACCGAAGGAAGGAATGTCTTGAGTAACTGAACGCGTTTCAAACACGTATAAAGCTCTTAGTCCTCAGTTTCACAATGAGCAGTCTTGCCGCAAGTTAAAATATGCCACAAACAAGTGGGGAACAGAGTGAAATGATTGCTCCACAGAATGAAATTAACACTTGAATGACATGACATGCAATGAAAAGTGCACAGAGAAAAAAACAAAAAGACAACTTTAAATGTGCATAACATATACAAATAATACTAACTATGAACAATCAATAATGCAACATAATTTCCTTATTCAAGTTCAAACCTAGAGTTCTTTGAGTATTTAATAGGTAGATCCAAAAAGCTTCTCTATCCCGCAGTTTCTTTTCTCTATCTCCACCACGTATATTCTTATGCACTTGTTCTATTGCAAATACATTAAAATGTGCAATTTGTCTATTGTGCGATTTTATGAAATGGTTGGATGTGTTAGAAACATGACAAGCAAATTAGCTAAAGTTGGATCACGTCTGGATACAATTCTAATGCCATCTTTTAGTAAAGTGTCCATAATATCATTGTCTCTTAAAATGTTCAAATTGCGGTGAACTATATCAGAAATTGACCTGAAATGGGTACTGTACGTAAGAACCAAAACTGGTTGTTCTGAAAGGGAATTAATGTTGTGCCTATGTTTCAGCTAAAACATGGCTAAGGGTGCTTTCACAATTGCATTTGGGTGTCTCATCGGGGCATAGGTCCAAGTCCCCCTCTCCCCCCCAAAATGGAGTTTGGAGTTGTGCTCCAATGAGGCCATAGACTTAAATGATGCAGATAGAACATGAGTTCCTATGTACATCATTTTCGGGAGTCTATGTCTGCAGGAGGCGGACACTAACGTAGTAAACTGCATCTGAGTGTCTGCCTCCTGTAGTCATCCACTCCTGAAAAAGGAGCACGTCAGAGTGCATGTCCGTTCTGCTGTCACCATTACAGTCTATGGCTCATTGGCACATACATCAGAACCCCGTTTTTTTGGAATTCTGTTATATGGCCCAAAAGGACGCACAAATGCAAAGTGAAAGCCTGAAGATATTGTTAGAATGTTCTGTAAGATGTTGTTCGTTAGATAATATGTGCTCACAAAAATGAGAATTCGGCAACAGAAATATCCTAGAAAATCTAACAATTGTTTATGTTTTGCTTTTGAATTGTTTAATTACTATGAATATTCAACATTCTTTGGTCTGAGCATGCATTGAAACTCCATGGCTACAGTATGTGTCAGCATTTTGATTTAAATGCTGCACCTTTTTTCAATAGGTCAGAACCCTCTCTTATATTTAGAAAAGTTTCCGCATATACCTTTTTTAAATCATAACTTTAGTTATCCCTTTTTGCTTGCAACTTTTATTTTAAATAATTTCCTTTATATTCAAATCACTTGTGAAGAAAGGATACTTGCTAGGTTTTGCATGTAACTTCCAGGATCCAAGAAACAGCAAACATAAACTTTAGAACTACAAAAAGTGATCAAGAAGAAAAAAGCAGAGCTGCACAGCCCTGTCATGACCCCGAGCTGACTGCGGTCCATTCAAAGTGTGTACGGAGAGCCTGACATCGAGGCAGAGGTGCTCGCTTGAAACAAGTGCACAGCTGATGAGAACATATAGAATAAAGCGGCAACACTCACCATCCTTGTGTAGTCTGAGTCCTTTGTTGAAAAATGCAAAACAACACCAACATCTTCACGGCTCGGGGTAGTGCAGGAGGAAAGGAGGTGAGCAGGAAGTGACGACGGCCGTTTTGCGCCAACGGCAGCGCTTCCACGGATCTAAACTTAGCTTAGACCCATGGAAGCGCTGCCGTGAGTGAGAGTTGCCACTTTATTCTATATGTTCTCATAAACTTTAGAACTGCAGGGAGTAAACAAATGTTATTTTAGTCATCACCACTAGGCTAACTGGGCAAGTGTCAGACCTCCTGTGTGCCCCTGGGGTCTGCTCTGCCCAGGCATCAATTCGTGACATACAGTATGTCCGCCATGTACTTGTGCTCTCTACAGTAAGGCTAAATTGACATTTGGGTATATGTGCACACCGTATCATTTGCATACGCAAACGCATGCCAAAACGCATGCAAACACACGTTTGCCCAGCGTTTGTTATCCGCATCGGCTTACACATAACGGCAAAAAAAAGCTGTGTGTGCATGCGTTTGTATGCGTTTTTGCCTGCGCTTGCCTCATTTATGTGCATGTGTTTGATATTTCCAGGAGGGTGTGTCTCAATGGGCGTATCTCAAAACAGTTCCAGGACATGCGCAGTCCGAAGTATGCAAGCAGATCGAACGCAT
Source organism: Ranitomeya variabilis (assembly GCF_051348905.1). NCBI lineage: Eukaryota > Metazoa > Chordata > Amphibia > Anura > Dendrobatidae > Ranitomeya > Ranitomeya variabilis. The sequence goes on from NC_135236.1 coordinate 527,655,390, forward strand.
GCATACGCATGTAATTGCGTATGCATGCATTCCCATAGACAGTAATGCGTTTTTTGACGCACTCATCTGCCTGCGTATATTTGACGGATTTTTGATGCCTTCAAAACTGCAACATGTTGCGCTCGTTGACGCACACTACGAAATGACGCATGCATTCGCAAAAACATGCGAACACATGTCCATGCGTATACCATGTTAAATATATGTACGCATGATGCATGCGGCTCAAACGCTGCACACAAAGACGCAAATGTAAAACTAGCCTAAGATTGTAGCTGTTTTACAAAGCTAGCTCCAATAACTGCAATCTAACCTCTTAAATTTTGCTCTCAATCATGATACATTTAAGAAGATGGAAATAGGGGAAGGCATGCCTTTTGACTCTCATATGGTTGTGAAGTGCCAATGTTATTGACATTGTAGCTTAGAGACTTACTGAATGTCCCTATGTTTTCCACGCTTGTACACCTGCAGTTGGCTGCACTGGAGACAGGTAATTTTGCAATACCTTACAATGTTATACTATTGTGCCATACTGTACATGTGATGAACAATAAAAACAAAAGTAAAATATTAAAAAAATAATATATGCAGTCTGGCATTACCATGCAGAAAATGTTTCATATATGCAGAAATATTAGGCAAGTTGTATTTTAGAGGATTATTTTTATTATTGATCAATAACTATGTTCTCAATCAACCCAAAAGACTCATAAATATCAAAGCTTAATATTTTTGGAAGTTGGAGTGGGTTTGTGCAGGTAACTATTACTGTGCAGAATTATTAGAAAACTTAATAAAAAACAAATATATTCCCATCACACTTGTTTATTTTCACCAGGTAAACCAATATAACTGCACAAAATTTAGAAATAAACATTTCTGACATGCGAAAACAAACCCCCCCAAAATTAGTGACCAATATAGCCACTAGGGTTGAGCGAAACGGGTCGGCAATTTTCAGAAGTCGCCGACTTTTGGCAAAGTCGGGTTTCATGAAACCCGACCCGACCCCTGTGTGGGGTCGGCCATGAGGTCGGCGATCTTCTGAATCTGGAATCGGAATTCCGATACCGATTCCCGATATGTTTAAGATATCGGGAATTGGTATCGGAATTCAGATTTAAGTGTAAAATAAAGAATTAAAATAAAAAATATCGCTATACTTACACTCTGACGGGCCCTGGTACTAACCGGGAACCTTCCTTCCTTAGAATCAGCCTTCCAAGACCTGCGGTGACGTCACGGTGACGTCGCGGCTTGTGATTGGTCGCGCGGCCCCCATGTGACCGCTCGCGCGACCAATCACAAGCCGCGACGTCACCGTGACGTCACCGAAGGCCCTGGAAGGGCTGATTCTTAGGAAGGAAGGCTGTCGGAAAGAAGCAGGGCGTGTCCGAGGGTGAGTATATACCTAATAGGAATATACTCACCCTCGGCTTCGTTCCGGCAGCCTTCTTTCCTAAGAATCAGCCCTTCCAGGGCCTTCGGTGACGTCACGGTGACGTCGCGGCTTGTGATTGGTCACGCGAGCGGTCACATGGGGGCCGCGCGACCAATCACAAGCCGCGACGTCACCGTGACGTCACCGCAGGTCTTGGAAGGCTGATTCTATGGAAGGAAGGTTCCCGGTTAGTACCAGGGCCCGTCAGAGTGTAAGTATAGCGATATTTTTTATTTTAAGTCTTTATTTTACACTTAAATATGGATCCCAGGGCCTGAAGGAGAGTTTCCGCTCCTTCAGACCCTGGGAACCATTGGAAACCCAATGCACTGCATTGGGTTTCGAGTTTCGGCCGACCCCGACTCCCGACTTTTTTATAGGATCGGCCGATTTCACTCGACCCGACTTTTGAAAAAGTCGGGTTTCGTGAAACCCGACCCGATCCTACAAAAAGTAAAGGTCGCTCAACCCTAATAGCCACCTTTCTTTATGATGACACCCAACAGCCCTCCATCCATAGATTCTATCAGTTGCTTGATCTCTGTACGATCAACATTGCGTGCAGCAGCCACCACAGCCTCCCAGACACTGTTCCGAGAGGTGTACTGTTTTCCCTCTCTGTAGATCTCACATTTTATGAGGGACCACAGGTTCTCGATGGGGTTCAGATCAGGGGAGCAAGGGGGCCATGTAATTTTTTCTTCTTTGAGACCTTTACTGGCCAGCCACGCTGTGGAGTAGTTGGAGGTAGGGTTGAGCGAAATGGATCAATCATTTTCATAAGTCGCCGACTTTTTGAAAAGTCGGGTTTCATGAAACTCGACCCGATCCCTGTGTGGGGTCGGCCACGCGGTACGTGACTTTCGCACCAAAGTCGCGTTTCAATGACGCTAAAAGCGCCATTTCTCAGCCAATGAAGGTGGACGCAGAGTGTGGGCAGCGTGATGACATAGATCTCAGTCCCCACCATCTTAGAGAAGGGCATTGCAGTGATTGGCTTGCTTTCTGCGATGTCACAGGGGCTATAAAGGGGCGTTCCCGCCGACCGCCATCTTACTGCTGCTGATCTGAGCGTAGGGAGAGGTGCCGCTTCGTCAGAAGCAGGGATAGTGTTAGGCAGGGTACATTCACCCCCAAACCGCTTGTGCTGTAGCGATTTCCACTGTCCAACACCACCTTTTGTTTGCAGGGACAGTGGAAGCTACATTTTTTTTCCTCAGTGCTGTAGCTCATTTGGCTGCCCTAGAAGGCTCCCTGATAGCTGCGTTGCTGTGTGTGTACGCCGCTGTGCAAACCAACTGCTTTTTTCAAAGCACAAATCCTGTTGTTCCTTCCTTTCTGCACAGCTATCTTGTTTGTTTGTCCACACTTTTGTTTTTTTTTGTGCAGCTGTCCACTGCTTGTTATTGCTGCCTGCCATACCTTGCTGAGATTACTGCAGGGAGATAGTAATTGTAGGACAGTCCCTTTTTTTTTTTTTTTTTTTAATTCTCCCTGAAAAAAAAATTTTTTGGGAGATTAAGATTGGCATTTCTGCTTGAGTGCCGGTCCTGTGTGTGCCATCTGTCTAAAATTAATGGGGCACAGAAAACCTAGTGTGTCATACTGGGAATTTTTTTATTTTTTTTTAATTCTCCCTGAAAACAAAAAAAATAGTGGGAGATTAAGATTGGCATTTCTGCTTGAGTGCCGGTCCTGTGTGTGCCATCTGTCTCAAATTATTGGGGCACAGAAAACCTAGTGTGTCATACTGGGAATTTTTTTTTTTAATTCTCCCTGAAAACAAAAAAATTAGTGGGAGATTAAGATTGGCATTTCTGCTTGAGTGCCCGTCCTGTGTGTGCCATCTGTCTCAAATTATTGGGGCACAGAAAACCTAGTGTGTCATACTGGTATTTTTTTTTTTTTAATTCTCCCTGAAAACAAAAAAAATAGTGGGAGATTAAGATTGGCATTTCTGCTTGAGTGCCGATCCTGTGTGTGCCATCTGTCTCAAATTATTGGGGCACAGAAAACCTAGTGTGTAACATTGGGCCTGATTTTCCTTTCAGTGTCAGCCACCTATAAAGGTATATATAAATCCTACAGAAGTTTGAGTTCACCTTATAAGTTGTTTTACAGTAACAAATACCGTTACTTTGGTTATGTTTTGCAAACAATGAGGAAGTCTGGTGGAAGAGGTCGTGGCCGTGGGCGGTCATTGTCAGCTGGTAATGATGGTAGTGGTGGTGGAGCATCAGGTGGTCATGGTAAAAGCAATACAGCACCTAAGTCTCGAGTTGTTGAGCCAGGTTCGTCATCTGTCTACACAAGGCCTCGAACGCTCCCATTTCTGGGAGTAGGAAAACCGCTTTTAAAGCCGGAGCAGCAAGAACAAGTTTTGGCTTTCCTTGCTGACTCAGCCTCTAGCTCTTTTGCCTCCTCTTCTGAAAGTGCTAAATGTAAAAGCAGCGCGTCGTTAGTGGATGTTCATGGTCAGGGACAAGTCGCTTCCTTGTCTTCTTCACCCAGAACAAGAGAGAGAAGGATGCGTCAGGCGACACAACGGGTTACTCCATGGAGCTCTTTACACATACCGTTCCTGGGTTAGACAGTGAAACAGTTAACAGGCCATGCCCATTCGAAGTTGAATCGGACATGGAGTGCACAGATGCACAGCCACAGCCAGATTACTATGCTGTTCCTTTGACTCAGACCATAACATTGCCCTCGCAGTGTACTGAGCCAGAATCAAACCCAGCTGAGACTATGGTGCCCCGTCACAAACGCTATACCACGGCTTACACGGTGATGCAGACGAAGTTGCACACGAGATAGAAGAGGAGGTCATAGATGACCCAGTTGTTGACCCCGATTGGCAGCCATTGAGGGAACAGGGTGCAGGCGGCAGTAGTTCTGAAGCGGAGGAGGAGCCGCTGCAGGCATCAACATCACAACAGGTTCCATCTGCCGGGCCCGTATCTGGCCAAAAACGCATGGCAAAACCAAAACCAGTTGGAGGACAGCATGGCCATCCGGTTAAAGAAGCTCAGTCTGCAATGCCTGAAAAGGTATCCGATAGTAGAAAGAGTGCAGTCTGGCATTTTTTAAACAACATCCAAATGATCAGCGCAAAGTTATCTGTCAAAAATGTTCAACTACCTTAAGCAGAGGTCAGAATCTTAAAAGTCTAAATACAAGTTGCATGCAAAGACATTTAACCACCATGCATTTGCAAGCCTGGACTAACTACCAAACGTCCCTAAAGGTTGCAGCACTCTCGGCCAATGAAGCTAGTCAGCAACGCTACATACCTTCCCTCACTGTAAGCCCACCATTTCCGGCACCACCTGTAGTATCTGTGCAGCTTTCGTCGCCAGGCCAAAGCAGTCAGGGAATCACCAGGTTCGTAGTAGGAAACACTGCATGTAGGGCACCGGCAAGAATACCATCTCTAACCCTCTCTGTCTGCCATGTCCACCGGCACCACCGCTAGTTCAACGATCTCCAGCTCTCCAGTACAGCTCACCCTACATGAGACTCTTGTTAGGAAAAGGAAGTACTCATCCTTGCATCCGCCTACACAGGGTTTGAATGCCCACATTGCTAGACTAATCTCATTAGAGATGATGCCCTACCGGTTAGTTGAAAGCGAAGCTTTCAAAGCGCTGATGGACTACGCTGTACCACGTTACGAGCTACCCAGTCGACACTTCATTTCGAGAAAAGCCATCCCAGTCCTCCACCACCATGTTAAAGAGCGCATCATCCATGCACTCAGGCAATCTGTGACTACAAAGGTGCACCTGACAACAGATGCATGGACCAGTAGGCATGGCCAGGGACATTACGTGTCCATCACGGCACACTGGGTGAATGTGGTGGATGCAGGGTCCACAGGGGACAGCAATATTGGGACAGTTCTGCCTAGCCCACGGTCTAGGAAACAGTTGGCTGTAGGCGTTCGCCCCCCCTCCTCCTCCTCCTCGTCCTCCTGCAGAAGCGAGAGCTCATCCACAGACCGCAGTCGCACAACCACTCCATCCGCAGCTGCCACTGTTGCACACCAGGTGTCCCATTATGGGACAGCTAGTGGCAAGCGTCAGCAGGCTGTATTGGCAATGAAGTGTTTGGGCGACAACAGACACACCGCGGAAGTTCTGTCCGAGTTCTTGCAGAAAGAAACTCAGTCATGGCTGGGCACTGTACATCTTGAGGCAGGCAAGGTAGTGAGTGATAACGGAAGGAATTTCATGGCTGCCATAGCCCTTTCCCAACTGAAACACATTCCTTGCCTGGCTCACACCTTAAACCTGGTGGTGCAGTGATTCCTGAAAAGTTATCCGGGGTTACCCGACCTGCTCCTCAAAGTGCACAGACTTTGCTCGCATATCCGCCGTTCGCCCGTACACTCCAGCCATATGCAGAACTATCAGCGGTCTTTGAACCTTCCCCAGCATCGCTTAATCATCGATGTTGCAACAAGGTGGAACTCAACACTGCACATGCTTCAGAGACTGTGCGAACAGAGGCATGCTGTTATGTATTTGTGGGAGGATACACATACACGGGCAGGCAGTTGGATGGCAGACATGGAGTTGTCAGGTGTGCAGTGGTCGAAGGTACAAGACCTGTGTCAAGTCCTTCAGTGTTTTGAGGAATGCACACGGCTGGTTAGTGCAGACAACGCCATAATAAGCATGAGCATCCCCCTAATGCGTCTGCTGATGCAAAGTTTGACGCACATAAAGGAGCAGGCGTCTGCAGCCGAGGAAGAGGAAAGCCTTGATGACAGTCAGCCATTGTCTGGTCAGGGCAGTCTAGAGGACGAGGTAGCAGGCGAAGAGGAGGAGGACGAGGAGGATGATGGGGATGAGTATTTTTTAAATGAGGAAGCTTCTCCGGGGCCAATTGAAATTGGTGGCGTGGCAAGGCCAGGTTCAGGTTTTTTGAGGGAGACAAGTGACGTAGATTTGCCTGTAACTGCCCCTCAAACCAGCACAACCGCAGATTTGACAAATGGAACTTTGGCCCACATGGCGGATTAGGCCTTACGTATCCTCAAAAGGGACCCACGCATTATTAAAATGATGACCGATGACGATTACTGGTTGGCCTGCCTCCTTGATCCTCGCTATAAAGGCAAATTGCAAAATATCATGCCACATGAGAACCTCAAACAAATATTAGCAACCAAACAAGCAACTCTTGTAGAACGTTTGATTCAGGCATTCCCAGCACACAGCGCCGGTGATGGTTCTCACACGAGCTGCAGGGGGCAACAGGGCAGAGGTGTTAGAGGTGCACAAATCAGAAGTGGCGTTGGACAGAGGGGTTTTCTGACCAGGTTGTGGAGTGATTTCGCAATGACCGCAGACAGGACAGGTACTGAAGCATCTATTCAAAGTGACAGGAGACAACATTTGTCCATTATGGTTACTAACTATTTTTCATCCCGTATCGATGTTCTCCCTCAACCGTCATTCCCATTTGATTACTGGGCATCCAAATTAGACACCTGGCCTGAATTGGCAGAATATGCAATGCAGGAGCTTGCTTGCCCAGCAGCTAGTGTGCTATCTGAAAGAGTATTCAGTGCTGCTGGTTCAATGTTAACCGAAAAAAAGGACTCATCTGGCTACCCAAAATGTTGATGATCTAACCTTCATTAAAATGAACCACTCCTGGATTTCTAATTATTTTGCCTCACCTTTCCCGGCTGACACCTAGCTTTCCTATAAAAAGGTCTTGCTTGTGGACTGGTCTTACTGAGTGTTCCAATCTCTTAATTTGCAGCAGCTGTTTGTCCAGCATACGACATGTTTACACCTCCCTAAATGGGAAAACTCCCCCCACGGGGCCGTGGTCTCGCCACTTGGCGCAAGCACCCGTTAGAGTGCTGTTTGTCTGAAGAGGTGGGTGTGCCCGCTTTTGGTCGACGGCACTGCCACTGGGTCCCTCATAGTACAATAAAGTGTCTCTGGCGGTGGTGGCGCTCAACCAACGTCAGACACACCTTTGTAACATGAGGGGCCCTGGGCCTGTACCGCCGGCCACAAGAGAGTTCCCCCCCCCAGCTCAAACTGTGCTCTACCACGTGCAAAATTATCTCTCACAGCTCCAACAGTGTTTAGTCTATGCGCTGACATCCTTCACTGCCTGGCACTGACAATACCAATTTGTTGACATGTATGATGCTAGTTAAAATAGTCAGGGTCAGTGTCCTATATTGACACCAGTAAATACTTAGTGCCAAATTACTATGTCTGAAACTCAGCAGAGGAGCCCACCCCTGTACCTAAGTATGCCACACTTTTGTTTTTTGTTTTGTTGTTTTGCGAGAGACATCTATTTATTTTTTGGGATTACTAACTGTGTCACACACTCCTTCCAATCGTCCTCCGCTGACCACACCAATGCTGCCTGTGTACCCATGTAACCTATTTAAAACTGCATAGAGCCTGCTTTTTTATTTTAGGCCTAGTAAGTCTGTCTGCGGTCCCTCCTTGCAATCGTCCTCCGCTGACCACACCAATGCTGCCTGTGTACCCATGTAACCTATTTAAAACTGCATAGAGCCTATTTTATTATTTTAAGACTAGTAAGTCTGTCTGCGGTCCCTCCTTGCAATCGTCCTCCGCTGACCACACCAATGCTGCCCGTGTACCCCTGGAACCTTTTTTAAATTGCATAGAGCCTATTTTTTTATTTTATTTAATATTAATAAAGCCATGATGGACTACGCTGTACCACGCTACGAGCTACCCAGTTGACACTTCTTTTGCGAGAAAAGCCATCCCAACCCTCCACCAGCATGTAAAAGACCGCATTGTCCATGCACTCTGGCAATCTGTGAGTACAAAGGTGAACCTGACAACAGATGCATGGACCTGTAGGCATGGCCACGGAAGGTTACGTGTCCATTACGGCACAATGGGTTAATGTGGTGGATGCATGGTCCACAGGGGACAGCCTACTAAGTCTGTCTGCAGTCCCTAATTCAAATTGTCCTCAATTCAGGTTTTCGGGCTTTTTTAAAAAATAGGAAACTGCATTTGGGCTACTAGTTTGGTTGGGGCCTACTAGTGATGTCTGCCGCTCCTGGGTGTTCTCCTCCTCCTGGGTGTTCTCCTCCTCCTGGGTGTTCTCCTCCTCCTTTTTTTAGTATTTTTAAATGTAACACTGCAGTTGCCCTGCTACCTGGGTTGGGGCCTAGTAACGGTGTCTGACGCTCCTTGGTGTTCTCCTCCTCCTTGGTGTTCTCCTCCTGGTTTCCTTGTCTGAGCTTCAACCTTCAGGCTCTCATAAAGTATTTTTAAATGTAACACTGCAGTTGCCCTGCTACCTGGATTGGGGCCTAGTAACGGTGTCTGCCGCTCCTTGGTGTTCTCCTCCTCCTTGGTGTTCTCCTCCAGGTTTCCTTGTCTGAGCTTCAACCTTCAGGCTCTCATTAAGTATTTTTAAATGTAACACTGCAGTTGCCCTGCTACCTGGGTTGGGGACTAGTAACGGTGTCTGCCGCTCCTTGGTGTTCTCCTCCTCCTTGGTGTTCTCCTCCAGGTTTCCTTGTCTGAGCTTCAACCTTCAGGCTCTCATTAAGTATTTTTAAATGTAACACTGCAGTTGCCCTGCTACCTGGGTTGTGGCCTAGTAACGGTGTCTGCCGCTCCCTGGTGTTGTCCTCCACTGAAAAAGCTGAGCTTCAACCTTCAGGCTCTCATTGAGTATTTTTTAATGTCACACTGCAGTTGCCCTACTACTTTGGTTGGGGCCTAGTAACGGTGTCTGCCGCCCCTTGGTGTTCTCCTCCTGGTTTACTTGTCTGAGCTTCAACCTTCAGGCTCTCATAAAGTATTTTTAAATGTAACACTGCAGTTGCCCTGCTACCTGGGTTTGGGCCTAGTAACGGTGTCTGCCGCTCCTTGGTGTTCTCCTCCTCCTTTGTGTTCTCCTCCTGGTTTCCTTGTCTGAGCTTCAACCTTCAGGCTCTCATTAAGTATTTTTAAATGTAACACTGCAGTTGCCCTGCTACCTGGGTTGGGGCCTAGTAACGGTGTCTGCCGCTCCTTGGTGTTCTCCTCCTCCTTGGTGTTCTCCTCCTGGTTTCCTTGTCTGAGCTTCAACCTTCAGGCTCTCATTAAGTATTTTTAAATGTAACACTGCAGTTGCCCTGCTACCTGGGTTGGGGCCTAGTAACGGTGTCTGCCGCTCCTTTGTGTTCTCCTCCTCCTTGGTGTTCTCCTCCAGTTTTCCTTGTCTGAGCTTCAACCTTCAGGCTCTTATTATGTATTTTTAAATGTAACACTGCAGTTGCCCTGCTACCTGGGTTGGGGCCTAGTAACGGTGTCTGCCGCTCCCTGGTGTTGTCCTCCACTGAAAAACCTGAGCTTCAACCTTCAGGCTCTCATTGAGTATTTTTTAATGTCACACTGCAGTTGCCCTACTACTTTGGTTGGGGCCTAGTAACGGTGTCTGCCGCCCCTTGGTGTTCTCCTCCTGGTTTCCTTGTCTGAGCTTCAACCTTCAGGCTCTCATAAAGTATTTTTAAATGTAACACTGCAGTTGCCCTGCTACCTGGGTTGGGGCCTAGTAACGGTGTCTGCCGCTCCTTGGTGTTCTCCTCCTCCTTGGTGTTCTCCTCCTGGTTTCCTTGTCTGAGCTTCAACCTTCAGGCTCTCATTAAGTATTTTTAAATGTAACACTGCAGTTGCCCTGCTACCTGGGTTGGGGCCTAGTAACGGTGTCTGCCGCTCCTTGATGTTCTCCTCCTCCTTGGTGTTCTCCTCCTGGTTTCCTTGTCTGAGCTTCAACCTTCAGGCTCTCATTAAGTATTTTTTAATGTCACACTGCAGTTGCCCTACTACTTTGGTTGGGGCCTAGTAACGGTGTGTGCCGCTCCCTGGTGTTGTCCTCCACTGTATAAAGCTGAGCTTCAGTCTTTAGGCTTTCGGCCTATAGTAGCAGATATTAAACTGCAATTGGCCTTCAACTTTGGTTAGGTCCTACTAACGGTGTGTGCCGCTCCCTGGTGTTGTCCTCCACTGTATAAAGCTGAGCTTCAGTCTTTAGGCTTTTGGCCTATAGTAGCAGATATTAAACTGCATTTGGCCTTCAACTTTGGTTGGGCCCTACTAATGGTGTGTGCCGCTCCCTGGTGTTGTCCTCCACTGTATAAAGCTGAGCTTCAGTCTTTAGGCTTTGGGCCTATAGTAGCAGATATTAAACTGCATTTGGCCTACTAGTGTGGTTGGGCCCTTAAAACGGTGTCTGCTGCTCCTGGGTTTGCTCCTCCACTGAACAAAGCAATGCCGCCTGTTTAGTCCTGTTACCAATTTTGAACTGCATTTAGCCTACTTTATTCTTTGGCCCTATATCTGTGTTTCCTCCTCATCCTGCCCATTGCCCAGCCACTGCTAGATGAGTCTGCTGGTACATTGACCCAGACCACTACATTCCCCTTGCATGCTACACAGCCAGAATGTGTCCCTGCTGAAAGTCAGGTTCCCCTTCCCGCATACTATACCACCTTACACGGGGACAAAGAGGAAGGTGCAGATGACAGTGCTGGTTCCTTCATCAGGTGGGGGGGAATACTCGTTGGCGACGTCACTGGCACAGGGCCCCTCATAGTATGCAAAAGTGTCGCTGCCGGTGGGAGGCGCCCTCGCCGTGCAAACACACCGCCGTACTTTGAGGGGCCCTGTGACAATGCCAATGCGAATGAGTGTGCCCCCCCCTGCTTGCTCAGGATCACAGCACTTGCAAAGTTGAAATACTTACCTCTCCCTGCGCCACTGCCGTGACGTGGTCCAGATTTCCTGGGCCCACAAAATACTTGAACCAGCCCTACCCCCAACAACTTTAGCCAAATGACCCCCAATTTCCATTGCCTAACTATTATTATAAGGGAAATTAAGATTGACAAGCTTCATTAACAAGAATGGATGTTTTTGGCATTAAAATGGCCACTCTAGGTGTTTTCCTGGCCCCCACTCACTGCCGACTATGCTACCCCATTGACTTGCATTGGGTTTCGTGTTTCGGCCGATCCCGACTTTACGAGATAATCGTCCGATTTCACTCGACCCGACTTTTGAGATAGTCGAGTTCCGCGAAACCCGACTCGACCCTAAAAAAGTGAAAGTCGCTCAACCCTAGTTGGATGCATGTGATGGAGCATTGTCCTGCATGAAAATCAAGTTTTTCTTGAACGATACCGACTTCTTACTGTACCACTGCTTGAAGAAGTTGTCTTCCAGAGACTAGCAGTAGGTCTGGGAGTTGAGCTTCACTCCATCCTCAACCCGAAAAGGTCCCACAAGTTCATCTTTGATACCAGCCCATACCAGTACCTCACCTCCACCTTGCTGGCGTCTGAGTCGGAGTGGAGCTCTGTGCTCTTTACTGATCCAGCCTCTGGCCCATCAAGATTCACTCTCATTTCATTAGTCCATAAAACCTTTGAAAAATCAGTCTTAAGATATTTATTGGCCCAGTCTTGAGTTTTATCTTATGTTTCTTGTTCAAAGGTGGTCGTTTTTCAGCCTTTCTTACCTTGGCCATGTCCCTGAGTATCGCACACCTTGTGCTTTTTGTTACTCCAGTAACATTGCAGCTCTGAAATATGACAAAACTGGTGGCAAGTGGCATCTTGGCAGCTTCACGCTTGATTTTCCTCAATTCATGGGCAGTTATTTTGCGCTTTTTTGCCCAACACGCTTCTTGCGACCCTGTTGGCTATTTGCCATGAAACGCTTGATTGTTCGGTGATCACGCTTCAAAATTTTGGCAATTTCAAGACTGCTGCATCCCTCTGCAAGGCATCTCACAATTTTGAACTTTTCAGAGCCCATCAAATCTCTCACTTTTGACTCATTTTGCCAAAGGAAAGGAAGTTGCCTAATAATTAAGCACACCTTATTTAGGGTTTTGATGTCATTAGACAACACCCCTCCTCATTACAGAGATGCACATCACCTGACTTAATTGGTAGTTGGCTCTCAAGCCTGAACAGCTTGGAGTAGGACAACATGTATAAAAAGTATCATGTGATCAAAATACAACTTGCCTAATAACTCTGCACACAGTGTGTATATTGTAGTAGATCGGCTCACTTGGCTGCACATATAGGTATAGGAACACTGCCTCTTTAAATCTTCCCCTGGTATAAGGTAGTTTACTGCATAAACTAAAGCAGCATTAGCAAAACAAACACAGCCTTTCTGGCCTAATGGGAAAACAAAATCAGAAAGTTTTTTCTCTCAGGAGCAAGCAACATAAAGTTCAGCTTTCCATATCATGAAAAAACACAGCTCTTGAGCTTGCACATCTAGACACATCAAACATTGAATTGGCCAGAAGGCTGTGTATTTTTCCTCTGGACTCAATCCAGTCAAGAGACATTCAATCAACCTAGCCCTAACCAAGGCTTATTAACCACTCAAAGCAATTAATGTACTGAAGTGTTTTCCTTGGTTCATATTACTGGAGCTAAAAACCGCATTCTAATATATAAAGCTGAGTGTGTGTGTGTATGTATGTGTGTGTGTATGTCCGGGATTGGCACCTGCACCGTCGTAGCTACAGCCACAAAATTTTGCAGTCACACGTCTGGACCCCGAGAGCGTCATAGGCTATACTGTGACGCGAAATTTTAACCCCGCGCATTCCAATTCACAAAACAATGTTGCCCCTATATACATAATGAGGAAAATGTGAAAGGAAAAGTGTTGGAGGCAAATTGACAGCTGCCAGATGTGAACAAGGGGGACTTAAAGAACAAGAGCGATGGCGCCAAAGAGTACATACCATACAGTTGCTAAGGTGGGGCCCCGACATGGGATACTCACCACACATGGGGATATGAACACACACAAAATGCGCCACACACTACCACGTGCTTGAACACATATACCACCCTCAGCACACATTTCACCACACATGCACCAACCTCGCCACATAAAAGTTGAAACACAAAAGACGTCGCTCAAAACTCGCCACGTGCAAAATTCGCCACACGTGCAAAACTCACCTCATGGAAAACTCGCCACACACAAAACTTGCACACGTAGAAAAATTGCCACATGCACAAAAGTTGCAACACATGCAAAAGTTGCCTCACACAAAACTTGCACATACTCAAAACGCACCACACATAAAACTCGACGGGCAAAACACACTAACCTGTCACATGCAACTCGACACACAAAAAGTTGCTACACGTGTGTCGCCACACAAAACTCATCTCACAAAAGTCGCTACATGCATGTAACCACACGCAACTCAACACAAACAAATTGACACATGAAACTCGCCTTAAAACACACACAAGTCTGGTATTATCCCTCAAAAATAAAAATCTGATTAATAAGCGGACAAACTACAAGAGCAACAAATGTATGATATAGGAAATACGACAGCTGTCAGCCACATGACCTGTCTATTATGTGTATGTGTGAGCTAATATATACTGCCAGGGGGGAGGGCTTCCTGTTGGCTGCCAATAGCAACCAATCACAGCTCAGCTGTCATGGGGAGACTAGGTGTGCGAGAGCTAATAACCCGGGCCCCTGCAATTTCCCTCAGACTAGGGAAATCCTGACTGACCCTCTACCTGGAGTTTACACTGATGGTGTGCATGTCCAGGCCTCGAACCTCACCCTGTCTCCTGTTTCAACCCTAGGCTGAAACCTCCGCCCACCACCCAGTGAAGAGGTAATTCACCAATACCCACAGTTAGCACAGACAAGGATAAAGGAAAATATACACCACGCCGCAGTCACTCAGGAATACACTATAAATGTGCAGGGCAAAATAAATACAAATATAGGAAGGAGTAAATAAGACAAAGGAATATACACCACCAGCAACGAATGTCCAACAACCAGCTCTCCACTCCAAACCGAGATAACAATGCACAAAACAGAAGCTATAATCGGCGACGCCCAATGATCAGGAGAACTATTTAAAGGCAATGGGCATGGCCCAGCTTCCAATCTGAGGATCAGGTAAATTAACCCCGGAACAGCTAGATAAAATCTAGCCGACACCAATGAGCACATAGTGGTCAAAAGCGGAATTACCGCTGTCTGTCGAACGACCTGGTCTGAACAGCGTCCGACATGACAGTACCCTGCCTTCTACGAGGGACCCCAGAGCCCTCACGGCTTATAGGACCCGGCTTGTCTGGATGGCGACGATGAAAAAACCTGACCAGCCCATCCGCATGAATGTCCGAGGCTGGTACCTAGGACCTCTCCTCAGGCCCATAACCACGCCAGTGTACCAAGTACTGTAAAAGTGCGGCGCACTACACGAGAGTCAACCACCTTGGAGACTTCAAATTCCAGATTACCATCCACCAAGACTGGAGGTGGCATAGGCGCTGCATCCACAGAACCCACCACCTTCTTTAGAAGAGACCTGTGGAACACGTTGTGTATCTTATACAACGTAGGGAGCTCCAATCGGTACGCTACTGGGTTATGACGGCGGTGACCCTAAATGGACCAATAAACCGTGGACCCAATTTAAGGGACGGTATTTTGAGTCTTATGTTTTTTGTGGATAACCACACCCAGTCATCCACACTCAGGTCCGGACCTGGCACACGCCTACTGTCAGCCACAAGTTTGTACCTAGCACCCACACTCAACAGGCGCTGTTTAACTCTCCTCCAGACTGATGACAATTGTGCACCTAACTGATCCTCCTCCGGAACGCCGGAAGAGCCCCTCTGACTCAAGGTACAAAATTGAGGATGTAGCCCGTAAACACAAAAAAAGGAGACTCCCCAGACGACTCATGGCGGTGATTATTGATGGCAAACTCAGCCAAAGGAAGAAAGGTAGACCACTCCTCCTGGTTATCAGAGACAAAGCAGCGTAGGTACTCTTCCAAATTTTGGTTCATACGCTCAGTCTGACCATTTGACTGAGGATGGAATGCCGAAGAATGAGACAACTTGATCCCCAGCCGTGAGCAAAATGCTTTCCAAAATTTTGCCACAAACTGAGACCCCCTATCAGACACGATGTCAGATGGAACCCCATGAAGTCTGACCACCTCCTGCACAAATACCTGAGCCAGAGTCTTAGCGTTAGGCAACGAAGGCAAAGACACAAAGTGCGACATTTTTGAGAACCGATCAACAATCACCAAAATGACTGTGTTCCCAGCTGATGAGGGCAAATCAGTGATGAAATCCATGGAGATTTCCGTCCATGGCTTACTAGGTACTTCAAGAGGAAGTAGTGTGCCAACAGGACGGGAGCGGGGCGTCTTAGCCCTAGCTCACGTGGTACAAGCTGACACATATGAGACCACGTCCTGTCGGATCTTGGGCCACCAAAACCGACGTGACACCAACTCCAAGGTACCTCTAACCCCTGGGTGGCCAGCCAGGACAGCATCATGATGCTCCGCCAAAACCTTTAAGCGGAGATGAAGCGGTACAAAAGATTTGTTGATGGGAAGCTCAGATGGTACCTCCTCCTGAGCCTCGGCAATCTCAGCCTCAACCTCGGTAGTGAGAGCCGAAACCACAACACCCTTTTGTAGGATGGGTACTGGATCCTCCCGAGGTTCTCCCCCCGGAAAACACCTGGACAGAGCATCCGCCTTAGTGTTTTTAGACCCCGGTCTGTAAGTGACAAAGAAATTGAACCGCGTGAAAAACAATGCCCAGCGAGCCTGCCAGGGGGACAGATGCTTGGCTGACTCCAAATACAGCAGATTCTTATTACGTAATAACAGTAACCTGATGTACCTGTACCTCCAAGAAGTGTCGCCATTCCTCAAAGGCCAACTTAATAGCCAACAACTCCCTGTTGCCGATATCGTAGTTACGTTCGGCGGACGACAGTTTCTTGGAGAAATAGGCGCACGGACGCAAACCGCTCAAAGATGAGCCTTGAGATAGTACCGCCCCCACACCAACCTCAGACGCATCGACTTCCACCACAACAGGTTTCGATACGTCTGGCTGCACAAGAATGGGGGCAGAAACAAAACTGTTCTTAAGAAATTCAAATGCGCGCACAGCAGCCTCAGGCCAAAGGGAGAAATTGGTACCCTTTTTAGTCATGTCAGTTAGCGGTTTAGCAATGATGGAAAAATCCTTGATAAATTTCCTATAGTAGTTAGAAAACCCAAGGAACCGCTGAAGTGCTTTCAGGTCATCAGGACGTTCCCAATGCAGCACCGCTTGCACCTTAGTGGCGTCCATTTTAAAACCAGAAGCAGACACAATATAACCCAAGAAAGGCAACTCCTGAACAAAAAATACACATTTCTCAAGTTTAGCATACAGCTTATTCTCTCTGAGAAGCTGTAACACCTGCCTGACATGATCTAAATGAGCATCACGGTCGCAAGAATATATGAGAATGTCATCTAGGTACACGATAACGAATTTCCCCAAAACATGCGAGAACACATCATTGATGAAATGTTGGAACACTGCTGGTGCGTTAGTCAACCCAAATGACATCACCAAATTTTCAAAATGACCCTCAGGGGTATTAAAAGCCATCTTCCACTCATCACCTTGACGGACTGTTATGAGGTTGTACGCCCCCCTGAGGTCAAGCTTGGTAAACCACTTAGCACCCTCCACCTGGTTGAACAAATCTGGTATCAGTGGCATAGGGTATGGATCACGAACCGTAATCTGGTTCAACTCCCTGAAATCCAAACACGGGCGTAATCCGCCATCTTTCTTCTTCACGAAGAAGAACCCTCCTGCCACCGGCGAGGATGATGGCCTGATGTGCCCTTTGCTCAAGCTTTCAGCAATATAATCTTTTAACGCTTGTCTCTCCGGACCGGAGATGTTAAACATCCTTGCTTTAATTTGGCCCCTGGTTTAAACCTGATAGAACAGTCATAGGGACGATGTGGTGGCAACTCTGAACAACCCTTCTCAGAGAACACATCCACAAAATCCAGAAGTGACTCCGGAACACTTGAAGTCACCGCAGCCACACATGTGGCCAGGCAATTTTCCTGGCAGAACTCGCTCCACTGAATTATGTCCTGAGTTTTCCAGTCAATTACCGGGTTGTGCATAGACAACCAAGGAAAACCCAAAACCACCTGAGCAGGAAGATTCCTGAGCACCTTACATGTAACCCGCTCGGAATGTAGAACCCCAATGTGGAGATTCACCTCAGGTACAAATTCAGTAATCTCCCCCTGAGAGGAGCAGCATTGATGGTGACCACACGGATAGGATGAGACAGTTTATCAATCCTAAAACCTGCTGTGCGTGCAAACTCCTCATCAATGAGATTTGTGGCTGAACCACTATCCACAAAAACAGTAATTGGCAGCTCACTGCCAGCGATAAAACCTTAGCAGGGAGCATGCATTGAGAAACCACCATGGAGGATATACATAAGCTCAGATTGGTCTCCTCCACACCCTCTGAGCTTAGAAGTTTTCCGCCATTGCATTTTTCTTACACAGCAGAGGACAGATGTTAATAAAATGACCAGTTTTACCACAGTAAAAACAGGCTCCCTTCTTCCTGAGCTCAGGGGCTCGATGCTTCACATGTGACACCGCTGCAATTTGCATAGGCTCCGTGGGCTCACCTGCAGCAACCTCACGTGAACCTAAACCCTCTCCCATAGGCGGTGTCTCATGCTCCCCCTGACACAAACGGCGATCAATGCGGACAACCAGACTCATAGCAGATTCTAGAGAAGCAGGAGTCTCGTACATCAGAAGGGCTTTTTTAACCCTTCCAGAAACCCCATGAATAAACTGACTCCGCAATGCTGGATCATTCCATTGTGTATCGATCGCCCAGCGATGAAATTCAGAACAGTAATCCTCTGCAACTCGCTCCCCCTGGCGAATAGTGCGTATCTTAGATTCTGCTAGAGCCATTCTGTCAAGTTCATCGTAGATTTTTCCAAGAGAGGAAATAAAACTCTCCACAGAGTCAAATGCAGCAGAATCAGATGGCAAAGAAAATGCCCATGCTTGGGGATCCCCGCTTAATAATGACAACATCAGGCCCACACGCTGAGCCTCATTACCCGAGGAGATCGGGCGCATACGGAAATATAGTTTGCAATCTTCTCGAAAAGAAACAAATTTACTGCGTTCCCCAGCAAATTTTTCAGGCAAAGGGAATTTAGGCTCAGCAACTCTTCGTGTCACTCCAGCTTGCACATTAGATACTGCTAGTCCCTGTTGCTGTACTGCCCCCCTCAACTCAGTGACCTGTAGGGACAGTGCCTCCAACTGGCCGGTTATGGAAGTCATGGGATCCATGACAAAACACAAAAAAGAAACCCTTTTTTTGTTGTTGTTGGGCCGATTGTAATGTCACGGGGAGATTAGGTGAGCGAGAGCTAATAACCCGGGCCCCTGCAATTTCCCTCAGACTAGGGAAATCCTGACTGACACTCTACCTGGAGTTTACACTGATGGTGTGCATGTCCAGGCCTCGAACCTCACCCTGTCTCCTGTTTCAACCCTAGGCTGAAACCTCGACCCACCACCCAGTGAAAAGGTAATTCACCAATACCCACAGTTAGCACAGACAAGGATAAAGGAAAATATACACCACGCCGCAGTCACTCAGGAATACACTATAAATGTGCAGGGCAAAATAAATACAAATATAGGAAGGAGTAAATAAGACAAAGGAATATACACCACCAGCAACGAATGTCCAACAACCAGCTCTCCACTCCAAACTGAGATAACAACGCACAAAACAGAAGCTATAATCGGCGACGCCCAATGATCAGGAGAACTATTTAAAGGCAATGGGCATGGCCCAGCTTCCAATCCGAGGATCAGGTAAATTAACCCTGGAACACCTAGATAAAATCTAGCTGACGCCAATGAGCACATAGTGGTCAAAAGCGGAATTACCGCTGTCTGTCGAACGACCTGGTCTGAACAGCGTCCGACATGACATCAGCTTCTACTTTGCTACAGTTAAATAATCTGAGCTCTGATTGGTTAATATAGGCAGGACATTCTCAGTAAAACAAAGCTTGTGTGAGGTAATAGCATGTTGTTAGGGTGTGTTGGTGGAAAGGCTGATGTCAGTCACATTACCTCTATGTGAGAGGATATAGAAACTGCCAGTTACAGACTATTTTTACCACAATAATGCCTCATAATAAAAGGAATTCCATGGCACGAATGTCAGCTGATGCAAAAAGAAAAGCTGCATTAAGGGCCAATGAAAAATGTGAAGACCGAGAAACAAGGCTGACACACATGAGAACAGCAGCTGCTTTCTCAAGAGCCAATGAACTTTCTGAGCAGAGGAAAGCAAGGCTTGCAGACAAGAGAATAAGAGCTGCTTTCTCAAGAGCCAATGAACTTTCTGAGCAGAGGAAAGCAAGGCTTGCAGACAAGAGAATAAGAGCTGCTTCCTCAAGAGCCAATGAACTTTCTGAGGAGATGGAAGCGAGGCTTGCAGACAAGAGAACAAGAACTGCTTCCTCAAGAGCCAATTAATTTTCTGAGGAGAGGGAAGCGAGGCTTGCAGACATGAAAACAAGAGCTGCTTCCTCAAGAGCCAATGAACATTCTGAGGAGAGGGAAGTGAGGCTTGCAGACATGAAAACAAGAGCTGCTTCCTCAAGAGCCAATGAACTTTCTGAGGAGAGGGAAGCGAGGCTTGCAGATAAGAGAAGAAGAGCTGCTTCCTCAAGGGCCAATGAGTCATCTCAGCAGAGAGAAGGCCAACTTGCCGCTAAGAGAATTTCTATTTCTTCCACCAGGGCAAAGGAAATGGTTGGAGATTTGAAACATGTTGCCTTTTGTTACCAGTCAGACATAAACCAAAGAATCAGGATAATCCTAAAGTTCAGATAGGAAAAATGGATGTGGTCTGCATGTACTGCAGTGCCCTAAAATGGAAAGATGAACCGCCAGGTTTATGCTGTGCAAATGGCAAGATAAAACTTCCACCTCTCCTGTCACCACCAGATCCCCTAAAGTCTCTGATGACAGGTACCAGTACAATATCAAAGCATTTCTTGGACAACATCAGGAAGTACAACTCCTGCTTCCAAATGACATTATTTGGTGCGACAAAAGAAATGGTTACAACAGGATTTATGCCGACATTTAAAGTTCAAGGACAGGTTTACCACTCAATTGGCTGACTGCTTCCATTACAAGGAGAAGAACCTCAATTTCTTCAACTCTTCTTCATGGGAAATGCAGAAGCAGATGCTCAGCAGAGATGCTCTTTAATTCCTAACACTCACCTTGATATTGTCACTATTTTGCAGCAGTTCCTTCACTCCAACAATCCATATGTTCAACTTTTCAAGACTGCACTTGAATGCATGCCAAATGACGATTACAAGGTTGTCATTCAAGCTGACAAAACACCACAAGGTGAACATCAGCGACGTTTCAATGCTCCCACATTTGATGAGGTAGCCATCTTGACTGTAGGTAATGATTTTCAAAGCTGTGACATTGTGCTTCAGAAAAGGAACAATAGTTTGCAACAAGTAGCAGAAACTCACAGGTCCTATGATGCACTGCAATGTCCAATCATCTTTTGGCAGGGACAGGATGGCTATCACTTTGGAATACCTCAGACAGATCCTACAACAGGCAACCCTTCAGGAAAAAATGTGTCTGCCATGGACTTCTATGCATATAGGATCATGACAAGATTTGCAGAGGAAAATCACATCTTGAAATGCAAACACCTCTTCCACCAATTTATTGTTGACATGTATGCAAAGATTGAGAGTGAACATCTTTTATATATCCGACTAAATCAAAAGAAGCTCAGGGCAGAGGAATATATTCACCTTAGAGATGCTGTTGCAAATGATGCTGATCCAAAAGAGTTGGGGAAAATGGTTATTCTTCCATCAACTGTCACTGGAAGCTAACGACACATGCATGAATGCACACAGGATGCAATGACTTATGTGAGAAAGTATGGCCGTCCAGATCTTTTCATCACCTTTACTTGCAATCCTGCCTGGGAGAAAATTGGAGGGCACCTGTTGCCGGGCCAAAAAACAGTGAATCGCCATGACCTTATTGCTCGGGTTTTCAAACAGAAACTTTCAAAAATGACTAATCTCATCACAAAATCACATGTTTATGGTGAGATGCAGTGCTGGATGTATTCAGTTAAATGGCAAAAAAGAGGCCTTCCTCACGCCCACATCTTGATCTGGCTGAAGCAAAAAATACAGCCTACCGAAATTGACAAAATCATCAGTGCCGAATTGCCAGACCTTCAGATTGACCCATTGCTGTTTGACACCATCACAAAAAACATGATCCATGGTCCATGTGGGAGTCTCAACAAAAATTCTCCCTGTATGATTGATGTTCAAAGCATTACCCACGATCCCTGGTCCAAGAAACCCAAACAGGACAAGATGGATATCCAGTCTACCGAAGAAAAAAGCCAGGGGATGGTGGTTTCACAGCAAAGCTCAAAATGCGTGTTGGATCATCACTCCAAGAGATAGAAATTGACAACAGGTGGGTAGTGCCTTACAACCCTTTGCTCTCAAAAATCTTCCAGGCCCACATAAATGTCGAATCTTGCCGCTCTGTGAAATCAATCAAGTATATCTGCAAATATGTCCACAAAAGAAGTGATCAAGCAGTTTTTGAACTTCAGAAAAATGGACCTATTATTGATGAAGTGGAGGCTTTCCAGATGGGCAGGTACATAAGCAGCAATGAAGCTGTTTGGAGAATACTAGGATTCTCCATTCATGAGCGCTACCCACCAGTTGTGCATCTGAGTGTGCATTCGGAAAATGGACAGAGAATTTATTTTAACCCAGCAAACTTGCAGCAGCAGCTCCTAACACCACCTAAGACCACCCTCTTGGCATTTTTTGAGCTGTGTCAACAAGACCCTTTTGCAAAAACAATTCTCTACTGTGATTTACCAAAGTACTACACTTGGAATGCCTCCAGAAAAACACTGGAACGGAGGAAACGGGGGCTTGATATTGAAGGCTATCCAGGGGTGAAAGCAACTGATACTCTTGGTCGTGTCTACACTGTTCATCCGTCAAATGCAGAGTGCTTCTACCTGCGCATGTACCTTCATGTTGTCAAAGGCCCTACATCATTTTCTGACCTGAAGACCATCGGAGGCCATGTGTGTGAAACATTCAGGGAAGCTTGCCAAAGAAAAAAACTTCTGGAAAATGATGGACACTGGGACATGACCCTCAGTGAAGCAGCAGCCACACAAACCCCAAAGCGATCAAAGGTACCTTCACACTAAGCGACGCTGCAGCGATACAGACAACGATGCCGATCGCTGCAGCGTCGCTGTTTGTTCACTGGAGAGCTGTCACACAGGCAGCTCTCCAGCGACCAACGATGCCGAGGTTCCTGGGTAACCAGGGTAAACATTGGGTTGCTAAGCACAGGGCCGCGCTTAGTAACCCGATGTTTACCCTTGTTACCAGTGTAAAATGTAAAAAAACAAACAGTACATACTCACCTTCGCGTCCCCCGGCGTCCGCTTCCTGCACTGACTGAGTGCCGGCCCTAACAGCAGAGCGGTGACGTCACCGCTGTGCTGTGCTTTCACTTTATGGCCAGCGCTCAGTCAGTGCAGGAAGCGGAAGGCGAGGGACGTGACGGACATCAGAGGGTGAGTATGTACTGTTTGTTTTTTTACATTTTACACTGGTAACCAGGGTAAACATCGGGTTACTAAGCGCGGCCCTGCGCTTAGTAACCCGATATTTACCCTGGTTACCATTGTAAAACATCGCTGGTATCGTTGCTTTTGCTGTCAAACACGACGATACACGGCAATCTGACGACCAAATAAAGTTCTGAACTTTAATCAACGACCAGCGATATCACAGCAGGATCCTGATCGCTGCTGCGTGTCAAACACAACGATATCGCTATCCAGGACGCTGCAACGTCACGGATCGCTAGCGATATCGTTTAGTGTGACGGTACCTTAAGACACCTCTTTGCTATTATTCTAATAACCTGTAGCATTTCAAATCCTCTTGAGATTTGGACAAAGTACAAAACTGATCTCAGTGAGGACATCCTCATGCAGATTAGAAGGGAAAATCCTCAGCAACTCATCAACTTCACTGAGGAAATGTTCAATGAAACTTTAATGCTTCTTGAAGATCAGTGCATAGCAATGTCATGAAAAGCCTTACAGTTGCTTGGTTTGCCTGCTCCAATAAGAAATCCTGAAGGCATCCAAATGTGTAGGGAGATTTTCATAGAAACAAACTACAATATTGATGAACTGACAGCATTTGTGTCTCAGAATGAGCCAATATTGGTACCAGATCAAAGGGACGCCTATAACTACATTTTAAGTTTCAGTGAAACCAA
This sequence comes from Ranitomeya variabilis, assembly GCF_051348905.1. Lineage (NCBI taxonomy): Eukaryota > Metazoa > Chordata > Amphibia > Anura > Dendrobatidae > Ranitomeya > Ranitomeya variabilis. The sequence continues at coordinate 527,679,166 of NC_135236.1, forward strand.
CAAAGGTGGGATTGTCTTCCTTGATGCTCCAGGTGGAACAGGAAAGAATTTTGTAATCAACTTGCTCCTGGCAAAATTTCGACAACAAAAAAAGATTGCACTTGCAGTGGCATCTTCTGGAATTGCAGCTACTCTTTTAAAAGGTGGCAGGACAGCACATTCGACATTCAAAACACAACTTAACCTGTCTCATAGTGACAGCCCCGTGTGTAATATTGCCAAGGGATCAGGACTGGCCAAATTGCTTCAAAAATGCAGTGCCATCATTTGGGATGAATGCACCATGTCACACAAAAGGGCTCTGGAAGCAGTGGACAGACTGCTGCAAGACCTGCGTAGCAACAAATATATCATGGGAGGAGTAGTTGTTGTTTTGGCAGGTGACTTCCGCCAAACACTATTATTCCAAGATCAACCCCTGCAGACAAACTCAATGCCTGTCTCAAAGCATCAAATCTTTGGAGAAAAGTAAAGAAAATGTCACTGAACACAAACATGAGGGTCTACATGACAGGCAATATTTCTGCTGGACTGTTTTCGAGCCAGCTGTTGACTATTGGAGATGGCAAGGCACCAGTAAACTCAACCACTGGACAGATCACCTTCCCAAGCAACTTTTGTTGCATTGTGACTTCCATTGAGGAGTTGAAAGCAAAGGTTTTTCCAAACATTCAACTCCACTTCAAAAATTCTGGCTGGCTGTGTGAAAGGGCTATTCTAGCTCCCAAAAATGACAGCGTCAACAAGATCAATCTTCAAATTCTAAATCTCCTTCCAGGTGTGTGCACAACCTACAAGTCAGTAGATACAGTAATAGACCCTGCTCAAGCATTATTTTATCCAACTGAGTTCCTCAATTCCTTGGAGCCACAAGGACATCCTCCTCACAACCTCTTTCTAAAACCTGGAGCACCTATTCTACTATTGAGAAATTTGGATCCACCAAAGCTGTGTAATGGAACAAGACTCTTGATTAAGAACCTGTTTCCACATGTAATTGAGGCAACCATTTTGACAGGATGTGCCACAGGAGAAGATGTTTTCATTCCAACAATTCCTCTCATCTGATTTGTATTTAGTCAGCCACCCACTGTGCAAGTTCTCCCACTTAAAAAGATGAGAGAGGCCTGTAATTGACATCATAGGTAGACCACAACTCTGCAAGTCAAAATGAGAAAACAAATCCAGAAAATCACCTTGTCTGATTTGGCAAGATTTATTTTGCCCTGGCGGTGTGCTTGGGATAATTATCATGCTGAACGAACCGTCCACATTTCATCTTCAATGCCCTTGCTGATGGAAGAAGGTTTGCACTCAAAATCTCACAATACATGGCCCCATTCATTCTTTCATGTACATGGATCAGTCGTGCTGGTCCCTTAGCAGAGAAACAGCCCCAAAGCATGATGTTACCACCCCCATGCTTCACAGTAGGTATGGTGTGACTGTTTGAGGTTGTGGACAGGTGTCTTTTAAACTGATAACAAGTTCAAACAGATGCCATTACTACAGGTAATGAGTGGCGGACAGAGGAGCCTCTTAAAGAAGAAGTTACAGGCCTGTGAGAGCCAGAAATCTTGCATGTTTTAGGTGACCAAACACTTATTTTCCACCATAATTTGCAAAATGAATTTTGCCAATTCAGACAGGTGATTTTCAGGATTTGTTTTCTCATTTTGACTCTCATAGTTGTGGTCTACTTAGGATGTCAATTACAGGCCTCTCTCATCCTTTTAAGTGGGAGAACTTGCACAATTGGTGGCTGAATAAATACTTTTTCCCCACTGTATAAGGTGCTCTTAGGTGCTGTATAAGGTTGCTCTTATAGGAAGTAAGTGAAATCAGTCCTAACAATTCGCATCTACTTAACCGGGACATACAGTGCCTTGCGAAAGTATTCGGGACCCGGAACTTTCAACCTTTTCCCACATATTATGCTTCAAACATAAAGATACCAAATATAAATTTTTGATGAAGAATGAACAACAAGTGGAATACAATTGTGAAGTTGAACAAAATGTATTGGTTATTTTAAATTCTTGTGGAAATTCAAAAACTGAAAAGTGGGGCATGCAATATTAATAGGCCCCATTACTTTCAGTGCAGCAAATTCACTCCAGAAGTTCATTGTGGATTTCTGAATGATCCAATGTTGTCCAAAATGCCTAATGATGTAATGATGATAAATATAATCCACCTGTGTGTAGTCAAGTCTCCATATAAATGCATCTGCTCTGTGATAGACTCAGGGTTCTGTTTGAAGCACAGAGAGCATCATGAAGACCAAGGAACACAACAGGCAGGTCCGTGATACTGTTGTGGAGAAGTTTAAAGCTGGATTTGGATACAAAATGATTTCCAAAACTTTAAACATCCCAAGGAGCACTGTGTAAGTGATCATATTGAAATGGAAGGAGTATCATACCACTGCAAATCTAACAAGACCCAGCCGTTCCTCTAAACTTTCATCTCAAACAAGTAGAATACTGTTCAGAGATGCAGTCAAGTGGCCCATGATCACTCTGTATGAACTTCAGAGATCTGCAGCTGAGGTGGGACAGTCTGTCCAAAGGACAACAATCAGTCGTACACTGCACAAATCTGACCTTTATGGAAGAGTGGCAAGAAGAAAGCCATTTCTCAAAGATATCCATAAAAAGTGTTGTTTAAAGTTTGTAACAAGCCACCTGGGAGACACACCAAACATATGGAAGAAGGTGCTCTTGTCAAATGAAACCAAAATTGAAATTTTTGGGAACAATAACTAATGATATGTTTGGCGTAAAGGCAACATAGCTCATCACCCTGGACACACCATTCCCACTGTCAAACATGGTGGTGGCATCATCATGGTTTGGGCCTGCTTTTTTTCAGCAGGGACAGGGAAGATGGTTAAAATTGATGTGAAGATGGATGGAGCCAAATACAGGACCATTCTTGAAGAAAACCTGTTGAAGTCTGCAAAAGACCTGAGACTGGGATGGAGATTTGTCTTCCAACAAGACAATGATCCCAAATATAAAGCAAAATCTACAATGGAATGGTTCACAAATAAAGATATATAGGTGTTAGAATGGCCAAGTCAAAGTCCAGACCTCAATCCAATTGAGAATCTGTGGAAAGAGCTGAAAACTGTTGTTCACAAACGATCTCCATCAAACGTCACTGAGCTTGAGCTGTTTGCCAAGGAAGAATGGGCAAGAATTTCAGTCTCTCGATGTACAAAAGAGATAGAGACATACCTCAAGCGGCTTGCAGCTGTAATCACAGCAAAAGGTGGCACAACAAAGTATTAAGTTAAAGGGGCCGAATAATATTGTACGCCCCACCTTTCAGTTTTTGAATTTCCACAAAAATTTAAAACCAATAAATTTTGTTCAACTTCACAATTATGTTCCACTTGTTGTTGATTCTTCACCAAAAATTTACATTTGGTATCTTTATGTTTGAAGCATGATATGTGGGAAAAGGTTGAAAAGTTCCAGGGGGCCGAATACTTTCACAAGGCACTGTATCACGCTTCTGTTTGGGGTACTGTTTTTTTAAGAGCAATACAAGCCATAAACATGTAAATAGAGCCTAAAACTTTACCATAAATAGGTGCACAGAGTTGGCTCAAGTTTAAATTAATATAAAAATGAGAACGGTAGTTTAGACTCACAGTATTTAAGGTTACACAACCAATAGAATACTTAACCATTAATTCTGAGAGCTAGTCTGTACCGTAATAAAGACAGCAGAGCATACTAAAGGATGGCATGTACAGTGCCTTGTGAAAGTATTCGGCCTCCTGGAACTTTTCAACCTTTTCCCACATATCCCATGGCGCAGGTCTAGGGTGCCAACCTCCGCTGTTAGGCAGGCACCTATCTGCTAGTATTATATACATACACATTTCTATCCCTCCCCTCATAGGGAGTGTTAGGATAGAAGGGACAGTCGACGGTGAGCGGGGGCGCCATTGCGCAGGTCTGGGGTGCCAACCTCCGCTGTCAGGTAGGGTGTTGATAAGTGATAGGCGATTAGGGATAGGCACCTCCCTAGGTCTTTTCTATTCAAGTGCTAAAATTTCTATGGTGATGGTTTTGTGTGCACTAGTTTTTAACGAATAAGGTAATAAAGGTATCTTTTAGCATTTTGGGTTTTTTCTGTGAATTGATCTCGTAAGGACCAATAAACCTGGGACCTAGCTTAGCAGAAGGAACCTTAAGATGAATGTTCCTGGTAGACAACCACACTTTATCTCCTACCAGGAATATAGGTCCAACAGACCGTCGCTTATCTGCAAAAAGTTTATGTTGGCCCTGAGCCTCCCCAATGTTGTTCTGGACCTCACTCCACATCTCCCCCAATTGTTGCACTGCTGTATCAGCCCCTGGATATCCTAAATCCAGCCTAGAAAATTCACCAAAATGGTGGTGAAAACCATAGTTACAGGAGAATGGAGATGTGCCCGTGGACTGGTTAATCCTATTGATTAATGCAAACTCAGCCATGGAAAACGAAGAATACCAATCATCCTGCTGAGAAGTAGCAAGACATCTCAAAATCTATTCAAGTGACTGATTGGTCCTCTCCATCTGACCGTTGGTCTCAGGATGGTAAGCAGAGGAGAAGGTCAAGCAAACACCCAATCTTTCACAAAATGCCCTCCAAAATTTGGACACAAAATGTACCCCCTTATCCGAAACAAAATTTAAATGCACGCCATGCAGCCTTACAATGTGCTCAGCAAACAGCTTAGATAGTGTTTCAGCATTAGGCAGTCCCACCAGAGGCACAAAATGTGCTTGTTTACTGAATCTGTCAACCACTACCGAGATTACAGTTTTGCCATTAGAAGGAGGGGGATCAGTGATAAAATCCATGAACAAATGAGTCCAAGTTCTATCCGGAATTGGCAATGGCACCAATTCCCCGGCCAGCCGGTTATGGGAGCTCTTAGCACGGGCACAGGTATCACAAGCAGACACAAACACAGTGATATCAGAGGTCATGGAGGGCCACCAAAACAGCCTAGCAATGGCTTTCTGGGTAGTGGAGATCCCCGGGTGTCCACTGAGAGCAGAATCGTGGAACTCTCGGAGAACCCTCAACCGGTACTGAACTGGGACAAAGAGCTTATTGTTAGGCAAAGAGGAAGGAGCAAGAGACTTAGCCTTCCAAATCTCCTGCTCCAATTCAATGCCTCCATTCTTCAAAAGCCAATTTTATGGCCAATAACTCCCAGTTACCAACATCATAGTTCCTCTCTGCAGAAGAAAACTTCCTGGAGAAAAAGGTACATGGTCTTAAATTGGTCAAAGTAACGGGTCCCTGAGACAACACCGCCCCCACTCCCACCTCTGGTGCATCCACCTCTACATTGAATGGCTCAGATGGATCGGGCTGAACCAAAACAGGAGCAGACATAAATCACTTTTGTAATGTAACAAATGCTTCAACCGACAAGGGTGACCAAACCTTGAGATCAGCCCCCTTGTGAGTGAGATCGGTGAGTGGCTTGACCACCTGAAAAAAACCCTTGATGAATTTTCGATTATTGGCGAAACTCAGAAAGTGCTTCAACCTCTTGAGGTCTCTGGTTTGCACCCAATCAACAATTACCTGTACCTTTCCCGGATCCATCCGAAACCCATTGGCAGAGAGAAAGATTCCCTGAAAAGAAAGCTCCTGGACACAAAACAAACATTTCTTGGGTTTAGCGAACAGAGAATTTCCCCATAACCTGTGAAGAGCAGCACGTAAATGACCAATGTGGCATTCCTTGTCAGGCGAGAAAACAAGGATGTCATCCAGGTGTTCAACCATAAAGCGCCCCATAAAGTCAGAAAAAACTGAAACACCTCGGGCGCGTTCGTGAGACCGAAGGGCATGACCAAATTTTCAAACAGACCTTTGGAGGTGAGAAATGCCCTTTTCCACTCATCCTCTTCCTGAATGCGGATAAGGTTATATGCTCCCCTGAGATCAAGTTTGGAAAACCACTTAGCCCCAGACAATTGGTTATAGAGATCAGGAATGAGTGGGAGAGGGTAGGTATTTCTCTCCGTAATTTTATTTAGTTCCCAGAAATCGAGGCATGGGCATAAGCCACCATCGTTTTTTGACAAAAGAAATCCCGTGGCCACAGGTGAGACAGAGGGATGGATGTCACCTTTGTGTAGACTATCAGAGATATAGTTTTTCATAGCAATACGTTTCGGACCAGAAAGACTGTACAAATGGGCTTTGGGCAATTTAGAACCCGGAATAAGATTGATGATACAATCATAAGGTCGATGGGGTGGTAAGACCTCGGCCTATTTTTCGGAGAACACGTCCCCAAAGTCCTTTAGGTACTCCAGAATACCCCCCGGAATAATGGCAGACACCTTAACTGCAGAAAGACAACCATTGGAACAATTAGGAACCCATTTAACAATATCACAAGAAACCTAGTCTATAACAGGATAATGCCTCTGCAACCATGGGAATCCCAGCACCAGTCTTGCAGGAAGATTATTCATAACAAAACATGAAATTCATTCCTGGTGCAAGGAACCCACCTTGAGGAGGAACTCCTCAGAGAAAAATTTAAGGACATTTTGAGCCAACGGTGTCTTATCAATGTCAACGATATGGATGGGAGTCTCTAGCCTAACTGTCCCTAACTTTAATTTGGACACCAGACTAGAGTCAATGAAGTTCATGGAAGATCCACAGTCCACAAACACTGAAGTGGATGCAAAATCTTCTCCATAACAAAGTTCCACCTCTAACAAAACTTTTTGAAATGATGAAAATGGTACCTGAGCGTCTGGATGACCTCCTAGACCTTCACCCAGACTCGGCAGCTTGTTACTCGTTGGACAAGAGGGGCAGTCCTTCTTCCTATGTCCCGGATCTCCACAATAAAAACATAATTTCTCATCACGTCATCTTTTCCTCTCTTTCTCCTTGAAGTTGGGGGCACCAACTTCCATAGTCTCCTTGAATGACATCAACTCTGACTTCAAACTTCAATCTTCAAACTTCATGCCTTAACGTGGCTACAAGCTACACATAAATTGGCCAATTTATGTGCTAAACTTTCTCAATTTTTCATATTTCTAGTGCAGTAATGCAATTCAATTTTCATGTTTCATGTTTGCAGGTTTTGGCGCCACAGTGTGCTGCCTTATTTATTTGACTGTAGGTAGCTCTAGGTTCAGCACCTATTCACACTTAGTCTATGTTTGGATGTGACGGTCAGTTTTTTGAAGTTTGTATTCATTAGCCTTCTGACTGAGCACTCCTCCTTTTAGCCACAGGTGTTTTTAATCACAGTAGGTCCACTACCCCTCCACAGAGAGATTTTTAGTCAAAGAGAGGACTCCCTTTTAGGTTCCCATTCAGATGAAGACTTTATTCTCAGAGAGGAAAGGCATTGCTAGGACCTTGTATACGAGAAATGCCTTAACGTGGCTACAAGGTACACATAAATTGGCCAATTTATGCGCTAAACTTTCTCAATTTTTCATATTTCAAGTGCAGTAATGCAATTCAATTTTCATGTTTCATGTTTGCAGGTTTTGGCGCCACAGTATGCTGCCTTATTTATTTGACTTGATCAGCTCAGACTTGGCAGGCAATACAGGAATCTCACGCTGGATAATTCCTCTCTCCCGTGACCTCCGGTCCATATGAATGGCCTGGGTCATGGCCTCCTCCAGGGAACTGGGTGGCATATGAAGGGCCAGTGAGTCCTTGAGATGATCAGTAAGTTCTCTCTCAAGCAAGCATCTCAGAGCAGAGTCACCCCAAGACACCTCAATGGACCACCGCCTTAATTCAGAACAACACTGTTCAGCTGTGAGTTCATTCTGGGAGAGACTCATGATCATGTTCTCTGCTACCCTGAACAGGTCTGGTTCATCATAAATCAGTCCCATAGCCTCAGAGAATCTATCCACAGACACACGTTCAGGGGCAGAAGCAGGTAAAGAGAAAGCCCACAACTGAGGTCCCTCCTGCAGTAAGAAAATGATTATCCCCACCAGCTGACTCTAATCTCTAGAAGACCGAGGTCTAAGGGTACTGTCACACTCTGCAACTTTCCAACGATCACGACCAGCGATACGACCTGGTCATGATCGTTGGAAAGTCGTTGTGTGGTCGCTGGGGAGCTGTCACACAGACCGCTCTCCAGCGACCAACGATGCCGAAGGTACATACTCACATTCCGGTGTCCGTCAGGTCCCTTGCAGTCTGCTTCCCACTCTGACTGAGTGCCGCCGTAAAGTGAAAGCAGATCACAGCGGTGATGTCACCGCTGTGATCTGCTTTCACTTTACGGCCGTGAGTCAGTCAGAACGGGAAGCAGACTGCAAGGGACCTGACGGACACCGGAATGTGAGTATGTACTGTTTATTTTTTTTTACTTTTACGATGGTAACCAGGGTAAACATCGGGTTACTAAGCGCGGCCCTGTGCTTAGTAACCCAATGTTTACCCTGGTTACAAGCGAACGCATAGTTGGATCGGTGTCACACACACCGATCCAACGATGACAGCGGGAGATCCAGCGACGAAACAAAGTTCCAAACGATCTGCTACGACGTACGATTCTCAGCAGGGTCCCTGATCGCTGCTGCGTGTCAGACACAGTGATATCGTATGGATATCGCTGGAACGTCACGGATCGTACCGTCGTAGCGACAAAAGTGCCACTGTGTGACAGTACCCTAAGAGAAAAAAAAAGCTTGCAACTCTCCTTAAAAGTATGGAATCTCTCCCTATCCCCAGAGAAGGTATCTGGGAGTTTGACTGTAGGTTCAGGAGAGTGCAATGAGACATCAACAGTGTTAGAGTGCTTACAGTCAGTTTGCAACAATTTAACTGTGTCAGAAAGCTCCATTTGCAGGTGGTTATGAGATGAGGACAAGGCCCTCTTTTCCATAAACAGGTCTTGTATCATCACTGTCTAACTGTCCATTTGATCTGCTAAGGTAGGGAGTGGATCAATGGCAAACAGAGCAGAGAAAAAAAATGCAGAAATCCCTTTAAATGTATAGGGTCAGCTATAATGTCATGCTGCTGCAGAGCAATATAGTGCAGTCTCCAACAGAGGGAGTTTGGGAGGGAAGAGAGCCTGTGTACACAGAGAAGCACCACAGAGCAGCAGCACAGGAGCCACCAAGTGGCAAGAGAGTGGTCAGACAAGCCGAGTCAAAATACAATCAGAGGCTGAAGTACCAAAAAGGGATAAGCAGTAAACATGGTAAAAAAACAAGCCATGAGGCTCAGCAGCGGTCAGAAGCGGATAAGACAAAGTCAGAAAGCAGAAGCGAGTCCGAATACAAGCCAAGTCAGGAACCAGAGAATCAAACAGAAAAACAGAGAAATGCTGGGAAAAGGGCAGACAGAAGGAGTAAACAGACATGGGACAAGTCAGGGATTACAGGAGGACAAATCAAGAGTTACCAGAGTCAGGTTCACATGCCAAAGGCAGAACTATAGCTGACACCCCAGCAGGATGCCTGGGAGCTAAATAGCAAACCTGAGCCCAGAATGAGGCAGAGAAAAGTTAACATGATCCACCCGGAAAAAGAGCAGACAGGACTAAACCATGGAACGGATCATGAGAATATCTTTTGGCATTGATGCCAAAAATTTCGATTTTGGTTACATCCGACCAGATCACCTTCTTCCACATGTTTAGTGTGTCTCCCAGGTGGCTTGCTGCAAACTTTAAATGACACTTTTTATGGATATCTTTGAGAAATGGCTTCCTTCTTGCCACTCTTCCATAAAGGACAGATTTGTGCAGCGTACAACTGATTGTTGTCAGACTATCCCACCTCAGCTGTAGATCTGCTGCAGTTCATCCAGAGTGATCATGGGCCTCTTGGCTGCATCTCTGATCAGTAGTGTTGAGCATTCCGATGCTGCAAGTATCGGGTATCGGCCGATACTTGCTGTATCGGAATTCCGATACCGGGATTCCGATACTCTTGTGGTATCGGGTATCGGGTATCGGAACAACATTAATGTTAAAATGTGTAAAATAGAGAATTAAAATAAAAAATATCGCTATACTCACCTGTCCGACGCAGCCGGGACCTCAGCGCAGGAACCGGCAGCGTTGTTTGTTTAAAATTCCCGCTTTTACATGGTTACGCGAAGTCCCGGCTTGTGATTGGTCAGGGCGGCCATGTTGCCGGGCCGCGGACCAATCACAGCAAGCCGTGACGAAAATACGTCACGGCTTGCTGTGATTGGTCCGCGTCCCGGCAATATGGCCGCCATTAACCAATCACAAGCCGTGACGTCACGGGAGGCTGGAAACGCGCTCATTTTAAAAAGGGCGCGTGTCCAGCCTCCCGTGACATCACGGCTTGTGATTGGTTGCGTCGCGGTCAACCAATCACAAGCCGGGAGGCTGGACACGCGCCCATTTCAAAATGAGCGCGTCCAGCCTCCCGGCTTGTGATTGGTTGATCGCGGCGCAACCAATCACAAGCCGTGACGTCACGGGAGGCTGGACACGCGCCCATTTTAAAATGAGCGCGTGTCCAGCCTCCCGTGACGTCACGGCTTGTGATTGGTCAGGGCGGCCATATTGCCGGGACGCGGACCAATCACAGCAAGCCGTGACGTAATTTCGTCACGGCTTGCTGTGATTGGTCCACGTCCCGGCAACATGGCCGACCTGACCAATCACAAGCCGGGAATTCACGTAACCAAGTAATAGCGCGAATTTTAAACAAACAACGCTGCCGGTTCCCTCGCTGAAGTCCCGGCTGCGTCGGACAGGTGAGTATAGCGATATTTTTTATTTTAATTCTTTCTTTTACACATTTATATGGTTCCCAGGGCCTGAAGGAGAGTTTCCTCTCCTTCAGACCCTGGGAACCATCAGGAATACCGTCCGATACTTGAGTCCCATTGACTTGTATTGGTATCGGGTATCGGTATCGGATTGGATTCCGATACTGTGACGGTATCGGCCGATACTTTCCGATACCGATACTTTCCGATATCGGAAAGTATCGCTCAACACTACTGATCAGTCTTCTCCTTTTTTGAGATGAAAGTTTAGAGGGACGACTGGGTCTTGTTAGATTTGCAGTGGTATGATACTCCTTCCATTTCAATATGATCACTTGCACAGTGCTCCTTTGGATGTTTAAAGTTTTGGAAATCATTTTGTATCCAAATCCGGCTTTAAACTTCTCCACAACAGTATCATAGACCTGCCTGTTGTGTTCCTTGGTATTCATGATGCTCTCTGTGCTTCAAACAGAACCTTGAGACTATTACAGAGCAGGTGCATTTTTACAGAGACTTCATTTCACACAGGTGGATTATATTTATCATCATTAGGCATTTAGGACAACATTGGATCATTCAGAGATCCACAATGAAATTCTGGAGTGAGTTTGCTGCACTGAAAGGGGCCGAATAATATTGCACACCACTTTTCAGTTTTTGAATTTCCACAAAAATTTAAAATAACCAATAAATTTCCTTCAACTTCACAATTGTGTTCCACTTGTTGGTGATTCTTCACCAAAAATGTACATTTGGTATTTTTATGTTTGAAGCATGATATGTGGGGAAAGGTTGAAAAGTTCCAGGGGGCCGAATACTTTTGCAAGGCACTGTAGTTTCAGAAAAATCTGGTGGTTGACATTAGCAACTACATGTGGTTTGGCTTTGTAAAGGGGCAACACTTGGAGAAATGTTTTGTTTTAAAAGGGTGGGCATCTTGTATCCTAGTTGTAAAAACGCACCATGATATAGGAAAGGTGATGGTCATCAATTTGTTCATTTTTTTTTTTTTTTCAAAGCACTTGAGACTATTCTTTTGACAAATAGATACATTTGGTAAAGAAAGCTGATATTATTAATTGTATAAGTAAAAAATACTAAGTGAAGGTTAGTTTGTAAGTAAATAGTAACATTATTTGTACTTCAAACTTGTGCTATAAAAAATATTCCAAACATATATAGAAAAGTAAGAATCTTAAATAAAAGCTCATTCAGGACAAAATATAATAAATATAAAATTTTGAAAACTGGTTAATATGAAACCAGTTAATTCTAAACTTTCTACATTCAAGATGATGCATCAAGTATGGTGAATGAAAACAGCAAATGAGAGTAAACTATAATATATTTTATTATTCTTAAGCTTTCAGGATTGTTTAAAAGAAATAATATAGAGGTTTAAAAGCCATTTAACGTTATTCATAGATTTGCACTAATGAAATCCTCTAAAAACTAGCCAATATAAACACCAACTCCAGCTAGTATTGCCCTAGACTTAAAATAGTAATTTGCCAAGAATAAATATCAATGAAGATATTAGACTTAACCTTCCTGAATTTCTTTGAAACAATAAGTTTTAGTTCAACAGAAATAAAGGCTGTCATTGCATTTGCCTACTGACGAATAAAAAGAGCTGCAGATTTTATGGGTCTCTCCAAGGTAGAAGGAGATCTATATTTGGAAAGCTAACAAAAAGTGATAAATGATCTATATATATCCACAAATACTAGAAAATCTTGACATATTAGATGTAAATATTAGTTTCATTTATGTTTTTTTTTTTTTTTTTTATTTTCATTGTCAAGACTTGTTTTTAAGGTTGTTTACATAGCTCATAATACAACTAAAGTAATTTCTTTAATTACCAGTATTGTAAATATGGTTTCCATTTTCCTTCTTTTACCTTCTTTTTACTGTTTACAAACATTTTTTCCTATAATAAAGTTCAGCCATTGCAGGAAGTTGCAGGTTGTGTTGCAGCTAAGGAAAACAACTATATTTGTACAGTTAGAGAAGGAAAAGATTTCTCAGGCACTCCAATGAGGTTGGTGAAAATGATTATTCTTTTATTGAGACAAAGTGCAGCTAAAAACAGGGGAGTGAATTAAAAACCTGACGCATTTCTGGTGCGATACTGCACCCTTAGTCATAGGCAACGTGCAAATATGGGGTTAATCAAAAGCTTAATAACGTTCTGAACCTGCCCTTTGCCTGCAGTGAGAGTCCTGCTGATGAGAGGTGTGAAGTATGGGGAGATTTACTGACAGCTTGCAATCCTCCTGAAAACATGCAGCTGTTACATTTCATAAGACGAACATGGACTTATCGTATGTCCTAGCCACACACCAGTTACATTTTTGATATCTCTGGAATGGGCAGAACACCTTCCATGGTCTTGATCCATTCTATCACCCCAGGAAGGGAAGTTACATAGAATGGCTAGTGGGAACCAGATAGCAGACATGTGTTTAGTCTCAACGCTGGCAGCCCATGACCCTTGCAGCCCAACACACACACATGATTAAACATCAACCCGATAATTGACATTATCCATCTGCTTATATCTTTTCTACTGCCACTATTTGTATTTGCATATCTGACTATTGGATACATATATAACCTTCATGTATATAGTGTATTGTCTAGTGATCCCTTATGGCAATTAAATATATAATTTAACCTTGGGCTGCTCTTTTGTCTCGATCCACAAATCCACACATTCATTTTTAACTTATTATGCTACTGGGGCTGGTTTCTGGTCTGATTTAATCCCGTTAACAGACCGGGCTTATACTTAACAAGGAACTGGTGGCAGTCCTTCTGGGCTGACCAGGTACTGTTTCCCTAGTGCTAGTGAAAGGGGCCTCTCAGCCTGCCAGGGTTGTGAGCGAGTGTGGTGCCACATCATTGACTGCGTGGGTCACATCCTCTAACTCCCTGTGCTTTCCTGGGACTGTGTAGACAGTTGGCGTCTACGTAAAATGGTACCCAGCTGACCTTTCATGTCCTCAGCAGGTGCGGAATGTCATGTTAATGATAATGGGGAGACCATATTACATGATCCTTCTGACATAATAGTGATGTCAGGCAAGGTGGCAAGGTGTGGGTTCATCACATGTGGTGGCAGCAGTGGGATTCTGTGTGATCTCTTCGGTGCCATACTTCACATGTGGTGGCAGCACAATGGAATTGAGATAATAGTGTGTGTGAGTGTGGAACCCATACTTCCAGACACAAAAGACTACCAGCAGTAGCTTTTGATGCTGGGGTCTAAAGAACAGCTTAGCACTAGCTGCTGGGGTCTAAAGAACAGCTTAGCACTAGACAGCCTGAGTGCAAATTCTGTAAGGTGTGTGGGTGCATCAGGTTGCAGCTCTGTATCTGTGACCAAAGATTGCAAGGATGGCCAGTGGAACCAGGGACATAGCCAAGAAGGCCATGGTCAAAACTATGGATGGTGGGGAGGAGGTGTAAGATGATGTTCCTTGAGCAGAGAGGGAGTCCAGCCCAGTCTCCCCAAAGAGCCAGTCGCTGGCAGTAAGTCCCACAGTAGGCCACTCATCACCTGCCCCTCACCCCAGCAAGGCAGGATCGGACATTGCAAACTGCCCTGATGAGACTCAAGGCTGGAGACAACACCACCAACAAGACCCTCATGGCGGCACCAGAAGGTCACAAGGCACCAGAAGCTGCAGAACATCAGCATGAGCACAAGCACCAGTGACAAATGATTCATCTTCCCTTCCAGCTCCAGTGGCAGACCCCAGCCAGTTGTGAGTCCACTGAGATCCAGATCCCGATGCTATGACCCCTGCTGGACAAAAGTGGGGACTTGGACACTTTCTTGCTGGAATTTGAAATGTTAATGTTGGGGTCACTTGTCTAATAGTGATCACATAATAGTACAGTAAGTTAATAAGTTTTTCATGTATTCTTTAATAGGATGTATACTGGAGTGGCTTCAAGAACATTAATCTTCAGGAAGGTGAATTTCCAATGGCTAAAAGTTAGACTTAGTACCACTTAACAGTAAATACAAAGCAGCAGCCGACAGCACTTCAAAAATACGGATGCTCGTTCAGATTCCAATGAACCCAATTTGAAAATACATGCCAAAAATTAAAGAGAACAGCATCCAGTCAAGGTGAAAATAATAAAAGTCGATCTTTATTTTGCCATAATGCAACTTTTCGACCATTAACCCCTTAAGCCCCGAGGGTGGTTTGCACGTTAATGACCGAGCCAATTTTTACAATTCTGACCACTGTCCGTTTATGAGGTTATAACTCTGGAACGCTTCAATGGATCTTGGCGATTCTGACACTGTTTTCTCGTGAGATATTGTACTTCATGTTAGTGGTAAAATTTATTCTATATATCTTGCGTTTATTTGTGAAAAAAACGGAAATTTGGCAAAAATTTTGAAAATTTCACAATTTTCCAACTTTGAATTTTTATGCCCTTAAATCACAGAGATATGTCACGCAAAATACTTAATAAGTAACATTTCCCACATGTCTACTTTACATCAGCACAATTTTGGATCCAAAATTATTTTTGTTAGGGAGTTATAAGGGTTAAAATTTGACCAGAAATTTCTCATTTTTACAACACCATTTTTTTTAGGGACCACATCTCATTTGAAGTCATTTTGAGGGGTCTATATGATAGAAAACACCCAAGTGTGACACCATTCTAAAAACTGCACCCCTCATGGTGCTCAAAACCACTTTCAAGAAGTTTATTAACCCTTCAGGTGTTTCACAGGAATTTTTGGAATGTTTAAATAAAAATGAACATTTAACTTTTTTTCACACAAAATTTATTTCAGCTCCAATTTGTTTTATTTTACCAAGGGTAACAGGAGAAAATGGACACCAATAGTTGTTGTACAATTTGTCCTGAGTACGCTGATACCTCATATGTGGGGGTAAACCACTGTTTGGGCGCATGTCAGAGCTCGGAAGGAAAGGAGCGCCATTTGACTTTTCAATGCAAAATTGACTGGAATTTATATGGGACACAATGTTGCGTTTGGAGAGCCCCTGATGTGCCTAAACATTGAAACCCCCCACAAATGACACCATTTTGGAAAGTAGACCCCCTAAGGAACTTATCTAGATGTGTGGTGAGCACTTTGACCCACCAAGTGCTTCACAGAAGTTTATAATGCAGAGCCGTAAAAATAAAAAATCATATTTTTTCACAAAAATGATCTTTTCGCCCCCAATTTTTTATTTTCCCAAGGGTAAGAGAAGAAATTAGACCACAAAAGTTGTTGTGCAATTTGTCCTGAGTACAATGATACTCCATATGTGGGGGTAAACCACTGTTTGGGCGCATAGCAGAGCTCAGAAGGAAAGGAGCGCCATTTTACTTTTCAATGCAAAATTGACTGGAATTGAGATGGGACACCATGTCGCGTTTGGAGAGCCCCTGATGTGCCTAAACATTAAAACCCCCCACAAGTGACAACATTTTGGAAAGTAGACCCCCTAAGGAACTTATCTAGATGTGCTTTGAGAGCTTTGAACCCCCAAGTGTTTCACTACAGTTTATAACGCAGAGCCGTGAAAATAAGAATTCTTTTTTTTTCCACAAAAATAATATTTTAGCCCCCAGTTTTTTATTTTCCCAAGGGTAACAGGAGAAATTTGACCCCAAAAGTTGTTGTCCAATTTGTCCTGAGTGCGCTGATACCCCACATGTGGGGGGGAACCACTGTTTGGGCGCATGGCAGAGCTCGGAAGGAAAGGAGCGCCATTTGGAATGCAAACTTAGATGGATTGATCTGCAGGCGTCACGTTGCATTTGCAGAGCCCCTGATGTACCCAAACAGTACAACCCCCCCACAAGTGACCCCATATTGGAAACTAGACCTCCCAAGGAACCTATCCAGATGTGTTGTGAGAACTTTGAACCCCCAAGTGTTTCACTACAGTTTATAACGCAGAGCCGTGAAAATAAAAATTCTTTTTTTTTTTCACAAAAATGATATTTTAGCCCCCAGTTTTGTATTTTCACAAGGGTAACAGCATAAATTGGACCCCAAGAGTTGTTGTCCAATTTTTCCTGAGTATGCTGATACCCCATATGTGGGGGGGAACCACTGTTTGGGCGCATGGCAGAGCTCGGAAGGAAAGGAGCGCCATTTGGAATGCAGACTTAGATGGATTGGTCTGCAGGCGTCATGTTGCATTTGCAGAGCCCCTGATGTACCCAAAAAGTACAACCCCCCCCCACAAGTGACCCTATATTGGAAACTAGACCCCCCAAGGAACTTATCTAGATGTGTTGTGAGAACTTTGAACCCCCAAGTGTTTCACTACAGTTTATAAAGCAGAGCCGTGAAAATAAAAATTATTTTTTTTTCACAAAAATGATTTTTAGCCCCCCAAATTTTTATTTTCCCAAGGATAACAAGAGAACTTGGACCCCAAAAGTTGTTGTTCAATTTGTCCCGAGTACGCTGATGCCCCATATGTTGGGGTAAACCCCTGTTTGGGCACACGGGAGAGCTCGGAAGGGAAGGGAATTGTCTGGAATTGAGATCGGATGCCATGTCGCGTTTGGAGAGCCCCTGATGTGCCTGAACAGTGGAAACTCCCCAATTCTACCTGAAACTGTAATCCAAACACACCCCTAACCCTAATTCCAACTGTAACCCTAAGCACACCCCTAACCCTGACACACCCCTAATTCTAATCCCAACCCTAATCCCAACCATAAATGTAATCCAAACCCTAACCCTAACTTTAGCCCCAACCCTAACCCTAACTTTAGCCCCAACCCTATCCCTAACTTTAGCCCAAACCCTAACTTTAGCTCCAACCCTAGCCCCAACCCTAGCCCTAACCCTAACCCTAGCCCTAACCCTAGCCCTAACCCTAGCCCTAGCCCTAACCCTAACGGGAAAATGGAAATAAATACATTTTTTTAAATTTTATTATTTTTCCCTAACTATGGGGGTAATTAAGGGGGGTTTGATTTACTTTTATAGCGTTTTTTATATCGGATTTTTATAATTGGCAGCTGTCACGCACTAAAAGACGCTTTTTATAGCAAAAAAGTTTTTGCATCTCCACATTTTGAGACCTATAATTTTTCCGTATTTTGGTCCACAGAGTCATATGAGGTCTTGTTTTTTTGCGGGATGAGTTGACGTTTTTATTGGTAACATTTTCGGACATGTGACGTTTTTTGATCGCTTTTTATTACAATTTTTGTGAGGCAGAATGACCAAAAACCAGCTATTCATGAATTTCTTTTGGGGGAGGTGTTTATACCGTTCCACGTTTGGTAAAATTGATAAAGCAGTTTTATTCTTCAGGTCAGTATGATTACAGTGATATCTCATTTACCGTATATACTCGAGTATAAGCCGACCCGAGTATAAGCCGACCCCCCTAATTTTGCCACAAAAAACTGGGAAAACTTATTGACTCGAGTATAAGCCTAGGGTGGAAAATGCAGCAGGTACCGGTGAATTTCAAAATTAAAAATAGATACTCCATACCGTTCATTATGGCCCCATAGATGCTCCACATAAAGCTGTGCCATATATACAATGCTCTGCACCATTGCCCCATAGATACTCCACATAAAGCTGTGCCATATATACAATGCTCTGCACCGTTGCCCCATAGCTGTGCCATATATATAATGCTCTGCACCGTTGCCCCATAGCTGTGCCACATATATAATGCTCTGCACCGTTGCCCCATAGCTGTGCCATATAGTGCTCTGCACCGTTGCCCCATAGCTGTGCCATATATATAATGCTCAGCACCATTGCCCCATAGCTGTGCCATATAGTGCTCTGCACCATTGCCCCATAGCTGTGCCATATAGTGCTCTGCACCGTTGCCCCATAGCTGTGCCATATAGTGCTCTGCACCGTTGCCCCATAGCTGTGCCATATAGTGCTCTGCACCGTTGCCCCATAGCTGTGCCATATAGTGCTCTGCACCGTTGCCCCATAGCTGTGCCATATAGTGCTCTGCACCGTTGCCCCATAGCTGTGCCATATAGTGCTCTGCATCATTGCCCCATAGCTGTGCCATATAGTGCTCTGCACCGTCCATTATTGCCCCATAGCTGTGCCATATAGTGCTCTGCACCGTTGCCCCATAGCTGTGCCATATAGTGCTCTGCACCGTTGCCCCATAGCTGTGCCATATAGTGCTCTGCACCGTTGCCCCATAGCTGTGCCATATAGTGCTCTGCATCATTGCCCCATAGCTGTGCCATATAGTGCTCTGCACCGTCCATTATTGCCCCATAGCTGTGCTGCTGCAATAAAATAATAAAACACATACTCACCTCTCTTGCTTGCAGCTCCTCGGCGCCATCTTCCCGGCGTCTCTCCGCACTGACTGATCAGGCAGAGGGCGGCGCGCACACTATATGCGTCATCGCGCCCTCTGCCTGAATAGTCAGAGCGGAGAGACGCCGGGAAGATGGCGCGGCGCCCGGCGTGTGGAACGAGGACAGGTGAATATGCGATACTTACCTGCTCCCGGCGTCCCGCTCCTTCCCCCGGACAGCTGGTCTTCGGTGCGGCAGCTCTTCCTCTGTCAGCGGTCACCGGCACCGCTGATTAGAGAAATGAATAGGCGGCTCCGCCCCTATGGGAGGTGGAGCAGCCTATTCATTTCTCTAATGAGCGGTCCCACGTGACCGCTCAGGGGAAGAGGCTGCGGCACCGAAGACAGTGTGACAGGCAGGGGGAGCGACAGGAACGCCGGGACTAGGTGAGTATATGACAGTGCTCACCCGCCGACCCCACCACCGATCATGACTCGAGTATAAGCCGAGAGGGGCACTTTCAGCCCAAAAATTTGGGCTGAAAATCTCGGCTTATACTCGAGTATATACGGTATATCATTTTTTTATGTTTTGGCGCTTTTATACGATAAAAGCTATTTTATAGAAAAAATAATTATTTTGGCATCGCTTTATTCTGAGGACTATAACTTTTTTATTTTTTTGCTTATGATGCTATATGGTGGCTCGTTTTTTGCGGGATAAGATGACGTTTTCAGCGGTACCATGGTTATTTATATCTGTCTTTTTGATTGCGTGTTATTCCACTTTTTGTTCGGCAGTATGATAATAAAGTGTTGTTTTTTGGCTCGTTTTTTTTTTTTTCTTACGGTGTTCACTGAAGCGGTTAACTAGTGGGACAGTTTTATAGGTTGGTAGACGCGGCGATACTAAATATGTGTACTTTTATTTTTTTATTTTTTTTTTTTTAGATAAAGAAATGTATTTATGGGAATAATATTTTTTTTTTCTTCTTTATTTAGGAATTTTTTTTTTAATTTTTTTTTACACGTGCAAATTTTTTTTTTACTTTTTTACTTTGTCCCAGGGGGGGACATCACAGATCGCCAATCTGACAGTTTGCATAGCACTCTATCAGATCGGCGATCTCACTCACATCGCTGCAGGCTTACCAGTGCCTGCACGGCACCTGGAAGAACTCCCTGCAGGACCCGGATGCAGCCCCACGGCCATTTTGGATCCAGGGACTGCAGGGAGGAGACGCTCGGTACAAGGTGAGTACATCGCCTTGTACCGAGTGTCTCAGGGAAGCACTCAGGGAGCCCCCTCCCTGCGCGATGCTTCCCTGTACCGCCGGTACACTGCGATCATGTTTGATCGCGGTGTGCTGGGGGTTAATGTGCTGGGGCCGGTCCGTGACCGCTCCTGGCACATAGTGCCGGATGTCAGCTGCGATAGGCAGCTGACACCCGGCCGCGATCGGTCGCGCTCCCCCCGTGAGCGCGGCCGATCGCTATGACGTACTATCCCGTCGGTGGGAATTAAGGCCCACCCCACCTCGTCGGGATAGTACGTCATATGGGATTAAGGGGTTAAGATCTTTGCTTGAAAAAGACCTTGATGGTCGAAACGTATATTTTTTTTCACCTGGACTGGATGCTGTTCTCTATTTTTTGGTTAGCACCACTTAATGGGACAATATCCTTAAAATAAAAAGAAACTTTCATAAGTCAGTAGTTTTAACCTTTACTGTGGGCAAAACCTTTGAGCCAGGGACGCACAAAGAAATTAATCACTGGGCTCCATAGCAGAAGTTGTAATTGCTCCTCCCCAAAAAAATATGTATTATTTGGCGATCACAGAAGAGCATATCTCAAAACTTTGCAGCCCTTACAAAGTAATTTTCCTCCTACTCCAGCCCTAAATTCCCCTTTCACTGCACCCATTAAGTATGTTGCAAATACAATATGATACCCCCACAGTAAATTCCTCCACAGTACCCTTCACATGCACAGTATGATTAGTTGTATCCCACATCAACTCCACTGGCAAAGTATGGTGACCCCAACACAGTATTATCCACCAAATATGACCCCCGCAATGCCCTCCATGCAGCATAATGCCCCTTACACCTCTCTACACTGTATAATGGTCAGCATTAGCCCTCCAAACAGTATAATGGCTTCCACACAGCACTCCACACAGTACGATGGACCGCATACAAACCTTCACACTGTATAATTGCTTGCATACAGTATAATGGCCCCTCATAGCCTTCCAAATATTATAATGGCCCTCCAAATATTATAAAAGCTCTTACATAGCCTTCAATATAGTATTATTGGCCTCACATAGCCCTCCGTATGGTATAATGCTTTACCCATAGTCCTCCATATAGTACAATGCTTTACCCATAGTCCTTCAAATGGCATAATGCACGCCCATATACTATAATGCATCCCATAGCACTCAATATAATATTATGCACCCTATAGTTCTTCAGTATACACCGCAATAGTCCTCTATCCAGTATATATCCATATATTATAATGAAACCCATAGTTCTTCATATAGAATCATGCACCCACTAATCTCCATATAGTATAATGCACTCTATAGTACTCTGTATAGTATAAAGTACCCCCCAATGTCCTTCTTATACAATAATGCACTCCCCATAGTCCTCCATATAGTACAATGCACCCCCATAGTCCCTTACATCGCTTTATGGGCACCACACTATGTTCACTGATTTAAAAAAAAAAAAAAAAATACTCACCTCTCCTACTCATTCCCCCGCTGCTCTGATCTCTGCCATGTTGGTTCTGAAGCTCAGCACATTTCATTATAGCAGGCACAATGCAGTGATGTCATCGCACTTGCTGCGCGGACACGTCAGACACAGAGGAAGAATGATTTAGGAAGGATCATCAGCTGATGTATCCAGAAAGCTGATACAGTTGAAAATGCCATGACAAGCGGGAGGCTTAAAACAGCGGCATGGCCTGCTGCCATTGGTGGTACGCCACTTCTTTGGGCATTTTATATGAGACACTATCCTGGACTTCATGACTCAAGATTAACATGGCTTTGTGAGGGAAAGATTTTATCAATCTGATTCAGTTCTTTGAGAAGATAAGTTCCAAACTGAACCTAGGTAATGACGTGGATGTCCCGTTCCTGGTCTTTTCAAAGGCATTTTATACAGTACCACCTAAAAGGTTGAATTATAAAATGAGAACAATGGAACATCCGGAGAATTAGTGTAATTGGGTTAACAACTGGCTTAGTGATAGGTGGTTATTAATGGAACTCACACAGGTTGGGTCACTTTTAACAGTGTGGTACCATAGGGGTCAGTATTGGGCCATCTACTTTTTAACTTAATTATTAATGACCTGGTGGAGGGCATACAGAGTAGAATTTCAATATTTACAAATGATACAATACTCTGTAAGGTACAATTTTATCATATGTCCATAAATAGTGTTGTGCATACCTCAAAAGATACATATTAAATCCAATTACCCATATATAGGTATTATGGGAAAAGGAGGCTAAGGCAACAATGTAACATAAAATAAATTTTAATGAAAATATTTAAAAAACATGATGAATATTCAACAGGAAACGTTCTCATAAAAACAATGTGTGCCGAGAACAAACTCTAGGCAGAACACAAACTAATCCAAAAGTATAACACAGTATATAAGTCCACTAATAGCAATGGTATAGAATACACTAAAGCAAATGTGCCACATGGATAATTAGAGACAAAGCACATAAAGGAGACATGGAAACTGATTTCCTATGACTATGTACGGAAAATCATACAGAATTACCGTGTGCACTACTGGAAAAGATGGTGCTAAGGTTAGGTTCCCACACCTTCGTAAACTATAATCAAAAAGAACCTAGCACTCAACTTGATGCTTTAGAGTGAGCTTTATTGTAGTGGTACTCAATAAACGTTTCGGTCCTACATATGGACCTTCGTCAGTAACTACATGTGAAAAAACAACCAAATGTGAACAAAAATGACCAAAAAAGTAAATAATAACAAAATAAGCAAAACAATTATAGAAATAAAGTATATACAAGAATATTGGAGAAAGATTACAGCATCAATACAAAATTATGGTCAAATGCATCCCAGAAGTATACGCAGGATCTATCACGGTCTCCGCAGGTAAATCTCAGCACTAGCGCATGTCTTGCTCTGCCGTTTCTTTACCGGTATGTAACCCCTTATCATTATACACCCACAGTACCGCTCTTATCTGGCTCACATATAAAGTATGTTCTAACGTATATCCCCTCACACCACTCATCTACCGACTGATAGGAATCTCACATGGGGTTTTTTGCACACCTACAGACGCTGCTTCCTTGTGCCTCTTGACCCTATGGTCCTTTCTCTACTCTCTAGTACGGTATGTACCTCACCTCTCACTACTATGTCTGGTCGGTCCCCTTCTATTCAGTCAAAGTGGAACGTTTTAGCCTAGACACTTGGGGCTTCTCCCCTGCGTATACTTCTGGGATGCATTTGACCATAATTTTGTATTGATGCTGTAATCTTTCTCCAATATTATTGTATATACTTTATTTCTATAATTGTTTTGCTTATTTTGTTATTATTTACTTTTTTGGTCATTTTTGTTCACATTTGGTTGTTTTTTCACATGTAGTTACTGACGAAGGTCCATATGTAGGACCGAAACGTTTATTGAGTACCACTACAATAAAGCTCACTCTAAAGCATCAAGTTGAGTGCTAGGTTCTTTTTGATTATATGTACGGAAAATGTCGCATAAAAGATAATATTACTCCTCTGTCACATAGATAAATTTGCCACATAGATAATTTGAGACAAAGTACAGAAAGGAGACATGGAAACTAATTTTCTATGACCAAATGCGGAAAATGCTGCATAAGAAGTGATATACTACTCTGTCACAAAAGAAAACTACTGTTCCGCTAGAGAAACTAACCTAGTGTGAGGCACAGGTTAACTGCATCTAAATGCTAATACCCTTTCAACAACATGTTGAACTGAAGTGCCAATGCAATAAAGAGGAAAACATGGAAACTAATTTCCTATGAATATAAGCGGAAAATACCGCATGAGATGTAATATAGTAACTCTATCACACAAGGAAACCTACTAAGCGGCTATAGAGACTAACCTAATGTGGACAGGGGTCGCTGTGGAACACTCTGTTTGTTTGGCCACTTATCCATGTAAGTTTATACATCATCATGCACTGTCCACTTTATGATTGCACTGTGCACTTCAGTTCAACATGCTGTTGATAAGCTATTAGTATCTTATGCACTTTACCTGTGCCCCACATTAGGTTAGTCTCTATAGCCGTTTAGTAGGTTTCCTTGTGTGATAGAGTTACTATATTACATCTCATGCGGTATTCTCCGCTTATATTCATAGGAAATTAGTTTCCATGTTTTCCTCTTTATTGCATTGGCACTTCAGTTCAACATGTTGTTGAAAGGGTATTAGCATTTAGATGCAGTTAACCTGTGCCTCACACTAGGTTAGTTTCTCTAGCGGAATAGTAGTTTTCTTTTGTGACAGAGTAGTATATCACTTCTTATGCAGCATTTTCCGCATTTGGTCATAGGAAATTATCCTTTCTGTACTTTGTCTCAAATTATCTATGTGGCAAATTTATCTATGTGACAGAGGAGTAATATTATCTTTTATGCGACATTTTCCGTACATGGTCATAGGAAATCAGTTTCTATGTCTCCTTTATGTGCTTTGTCTCTAATTATCCATGTGGCACATTTGCTTTAGTGTATTCTATACCATTGCTATTAGTGGACTTATATACTGTGTTATACTTTTGGATTAGTTTGTGTTCTGCCTAGAGTTTGTTCTCGGCACACATTGTTTTTATGAGAACGTTTCCTCTTATGGTTCTCAATGGCAAGAGAACATAGCCCAGCAAACATAAGAACTAGCTCTTGGAAGGATGGAAACTAAACTGACCATGAACTAAACCTGCCGCACAACTAACAGTAGCCGGGTAGCGTAGCCTGCGTTTTATCCCTAGACGCCCAGCGCCGGCCGGAGGACTAACTAATCCTGGCAGAGGAAAATATAGTCCTGGCTCACCTCTAGAGAAATTTCCCCGAAAGGCAGACAGAGGCCCCCACAAATATTGGCGGTGATTTTAGATGAAATGACAAACGTAGTATGAAAATAGGTTTAGCAAAATTGAGGTCCGCTTACTAGATAGCAGGAAGACAGAAAAGGCACTTTCATGGTCAGCTGAAAACCCTATCAAAATACCATCCTGAAATTACTTTAAGACTCTAGTATTAACTCATAACATCAGAGTGGCAATTTCAGATCACAAGAGCTTTCCAGACACAGAAACGAAACTACAGCTGTGAACTGGAACAAAATGCAAAAACAAACAAGGACTAAAGTCCAACTTAGCTGGGAGTTGTCTAGCAGCAGGAACATGCACAGAAAGGCTTCTGATTACAATGATGACCGGCATGGAAGTGACAGAGGAGCAAGGCTAAATAGCGACTCCCACATCCTGATGGAAACAGGTGAACAGAGAGGATGATGCACACCAGTTCAATTCCACCAGTGGCCACCGGGGGAGCCCAAAATCCAATTTCACAACAGTACCCCCCCCTCAAGGAGGGGGCACCGAACCCTCACCAGAACCACCAGGGCGATCAGGATGAGCCCTATGAAAGGCACGGACCAAATCGGAGGCATGAACATCAGAGGCAGTCACCCAAGAATTATCCTCCTGACCGTATCCCTTCCATTTGACCAGATACTGGAGTCTCCGTCTGGAAACACGGGAGTCCAAGATTCCTTCCACAACGTACTCCAACTCGCCCTCAACCAACACCGGAGCAGGAGGCCCAACGGAAGGCACAACCGGTACCTCATACCTGCGCAATAATGACCGATGAAAAACATTATGAATAGAAAAAGATGCAGGGAGGTCCAAACGGAAGGACACAGGGTTAAGAATCTCCAATATCTTGTACGGGCCGATGAACCGAGGCTTAAACTTGGGAGAAGAAACCCTCATAGGGACAAAACGAGAAGACAACCACACCAAGTCCCCAACACAAAGCCGAGGACCAACCCGACGCCGGCGGTTGGCAAAAAGCTGAGTCTTCTCCTGGGACCACTTCAAATTGTCCACTACCTGCCCCCAAATCTGATGCAACCTCTCCACCACAGCATCCACTCCAGGACAATCCGAAGATTCCACCTGACCAGAAGAAAATCGAGGATGAAACCCGAATTACAGAAAAAGGGAGACACCAAGGTGGCAGAGCTGGCCCGATTATTGAGGGCAAACTCCGCTAAAGGCAAAAAAGCAACCCAATCATCCTGATCTGCAGACACAAAACACCTCAAATATGTCTCCAAGGTCTGATTCGTCCGCTCGGTCTGGCCATTAGTCTGAGGATGGAAAGCAGACGAGAAAGACAAATCTATGCCCATCCTAGCACAGAATGCTCGCCAAAATCTAGACACGAATTGGGTACCTCTGTCAGAAACGATATTCTCCGGAATACCATGCAAACGGACCACATTTTGAAAAAACAGAGGAACCAACTCGGAAGAAGAAGGCAACTTAGGCAGGGGAACCAAATGGACCATCTTAGAGAAACGATCACACACCACCCAGATGACAGACATCTTCTGAGAAACAGGAAGATCCGAAATAAAATCCATCGAGATGTGCGTCCAGGGCCTCTTCGGGATAGGCAAGGGCAACAACAATCCACTAGCCCGAGAACAACAAGGCTTGGCCCGAGCACAAACGTCACAAGACTGCACGAAGCCTCGCACATCTCGAGACAGGGAAGGCCACCAGAAGGACCTTGCCACCAAATCCCTGGTACCAAAGATTCCAGGATGACCTGCCAACGCAGAAGAATGAACCTCAGAAATGACTTTACTGGTCCAATCATCAGGAACAAACAGTCTACCAGGTGGGCAACGATCAGGTCTATCCGCCTGAAACTCCTGCAAGGCCCGCCGCAGGTCTGGAGAAACGGCAGACAATATCACTCTGTCCTTAAGGATACCTGTAGGTTCAGAATTACCAGGGGAGTCAGGCTCAAAACTCCTAGAAAGGGCATCCGCCTTAACATTCTTAGAACCCGGCAGGTAGGACACCACAAAATTAAACCGAGAGAAAAACAACGACCAGCGCGCCTGTCTAGGATTCAGGCGTCTGGCGGACTCAAGATAAATTAGATTTTTGTGGTCAGTCAATACCACCACCTGATGTCTAGCCCCCTCAAGCCAATGACGCCACTCCTCAAAAGCCCACTTCATGGCCAAAAGCTCCCGATTCCCAACATCATAATTCCGCTCGGCGGGCGAAAATTTACGCGAGAAAAAAGCACAAGGTCTCATCACGGAGCAATCGGAACTTCTCTGCGACAAAACCGCCCCAGCTCCGATTTCAGAAGCGTCGACCTCAACCTGAAAAGGAAGAGCAACATCAGGCTGACGCAACACAGGGGCGGAAGAAAAGCGGCGCTTAAGCTCCCGAAAGGCCTCCACAGCAGCAGGGGACCAATCAGCAACATCAGCACCCTTCTTAGTCAAATCAGTCAATGGTTTAACAACATCAGAAAAACCAGCAATAAATCGACGATAAAAGTTAGCAAAGCCCAAAAATTTCTGAAGACTCTTAAGAGAAGAGGGTTGCGTCCAATCACAAATAGCCTGAACCTTGACAGGATCCATCTCGATGGAAGAGGGGGAAAAAATATATCCCAAAAAGGAAATCTTTTGAACCCCAAAAACGCACTTAGAACCCTTCACACACAAGGAATTAGACCGCAAAACCTGAAAAACCCTCCTGACCTGCTGGACATGAGAGTCCCAGTCATCCGAAAAAATCAAAATATCATCCAGATACACAATCATAAATTTATCCAAATAATCACGGAAAATGTCATGCATAAAGGACTGAAAGACTGAAGGGGCATTTGAAAGACCAAAAGGCATCACCAAATACTCAAAGTGGCCCTCGGGCGTATTAAATGCGGTTTTCCACTCATCCCCCTGCTTAATTCGCACCAAATTATACGCCTCACGGAGATCTATCTTAGAGAACCACTTGGCCCCCTTTATGCGAGCAAACAAATCAGTCAGCAGTGGCAACGGATATTGATATTTAACCGTGATTTTATTCAAAAGCCGATAATCAATGCACGGCCTCAAAGAGCCATCTTTCTTAGCCACAAAGAAAAAACCGGCTCCTAAGGGAGATGACGAAGGACGAATATGTCCCTTTTCCAAGGACTCCTTTATATATTCTCGCATAGCAGCATGTTCAGGCACAGACAGATTAAATAAACGACCCTTAGGGTATTTACTACCCGGAATCAAATCTATGGCACAATCGCACTCCCGGTGCGGAGGTAATGAACCAAGCTTAGGTTCTTCAAAAACGTCACGATATTCAGTCAAGAATTCAGGAATCTCAGAGGGAATAGATGATGAAATGGAAACCACAGGTACGTCCCCATGCGTCCCCTTACATCCCCAGCTTAACACAGACATAGCTTTCCAGTCAAGGACTGGGTTATGAGATTGCAGCCATGGCAATCCAAGCACCAACACATCATGTAGGTTATACAGCACAAGAAAGCGAATAATCTCCTGGTGATCCGGATTAATCCGCATAGTTACTTGTGTCCAGTATTGTGGTTTATTGCTAGCCAATGGGGTGGAGTCAATCCCCTTCAGGGGTATAGGAGTTTCAAGAGGCTCCAAATCATACCCACAGCGTTTGGCAAAGGACCAATCCATAAGACTCAAAGCGGCGCCAGAGTCGACATAGGCATCCGCGGTAATAGATGATAAAGAACAAATCAGGGTCACAGATAGAATAAACTTAGACTGAAAAGTGCCAATAGAAACAGACTTATCAAGCTTCTTAGTACGCTTAGAGCATGCTGATATAACATGAGTTGAATCACCGCAATAGAAGCACAACCCATTTTTTCGTCTAAAATTCTGCCGTTCACTTCTGGACAGAATTCTATCACATTGCATATTCTCTGGCGTCTTCTCAGTAGACACCGCCAAATGGTGCACAGGTTTGCGCTCCCGCAGACGCCTATCGATCTGGATAGCCATTGTCATGGACTCATTCAGACCCGCAGGCACAGGGAACCCCACCATAACATCCTTAATGGCATCAGAGAGACCCTCTCTGAAATTCGCCGCCAGGGCGCACTCATTCCACTGAGTAAGCACAGCCCATTTACGGAATTTCTGGCAGTATATTTCAGCTTCGTCTTGCCCCTGAGATAGGGACATCAAGGCCTTTTCCGCCTGAAGTTCTAACTGAGGTTCCTCATAAAGCAACCCCAAGGCCAGAAAAAACGCATCCACATTGAGCAA
Organism: Ranitomeya variabilis; assembly: GCF_051348905.1. NCBI lineage: Eukaryota > Metazoa > Chordata > Amphibia > Anura > Dendrobatidae > Ranitomeya > Ranitomeya variabilis. Next base: position 527,708,681 of record NC_135236.1, read on the forward strand.
CGCAGGATCCCCTGGAGCCAATGCAAAAGCCCAATCCTGAGGGTCGCCCCGGAGCAAGGAAATCACAATCCTGACCTGCTGAGCAGGATCTCCAGCAGAGCGAGATTTCAGGGACAAAAACAACTTGCAATTATTTTTGAAATTTTGAAAGCAAGATCTATTCCCCGAGAAAAATTCAGGCAAAGGAATTCTAGGTTCAGATATAGGAACATGAACAACAAAATCTTGTAAATTTTGAACTTTCGTGGTGAGATTATTCAAACCTGCAGCTAAACTCTGAATATCCATTTTAAACAGGTGAACACAGAGCCATTCCAGGATTAGAAGGAGAGAGAGAGAGAAAGGCTGCAATATAGGAAGACTTGCAAGAGATTCAATTACAAGCACACTCAGAACTGAAGGAAAAAAAAAAAAAAAATCTTCAGCAGACTTCTCTTTTCTCTCCTTTCTCTGTCAATTACTTTAACCCTTTATGGCCGGTCAAACTCTTATGGTTCTCAATGGCAAGAGAACATAGCCCAGCAAACATAAGAACTAGCTCTTGGAAGGATGGAAACTAAACTGACCATGAACTAAACCTGCCGCACAACTAACAGTAGCCGGGTAGCGTAGCCTGCGTTTTATCCCTAGACGCCCAGCGCCGGCCGGAGGACTAACTAATCCTGGCAGAGGAAAATATAGTCCTGGCTCACCTCTAGAGAAATTTCCCCGAAAGGCAGACAGAGGCCCCCACAAATATTGGCGGTGATTTTAGATGAAATGACAAACGTAGTATGAAAATAGGTTTAGCAAAATTGAGGTCCGCTTACTAGATAGCAGGAAGACAGAAAAGGCACTTTCATGGTCAGCTGAAAACCCTATCAAAATACCATCCTGAAATTACTTTAAGACTCTAGTATTAACTCATAACATCAGAGTGGCAATTTCAGATCACAAGAGCTTTCCAGACACAGAAACGAAACTACAGCTGTGAACTGGAACAAAATGCAAAAACAAACAAGGACTAAAGTCCAACTTAGCTGGGAGTTGTCTAGCAGCAGGAACATGCACAGAAAGGCTTCTGATTACAATGATGACCGGCATGGAAGTGACAGAGGAGCAAGGCTAAATAGCGACTCCCACATCCTGATGGAAACAGGTGAACAGAGAGGATGATGCACACCAGTTCAATTCCACCAGTGGCCACCGGGGGAGCCCAAAATCCAATTTCACAACAGTTTCCTGTTGTATATTCATCAAGTTTTTTAAATATTTTCATAAAAATTTATTTTATGTTACATTGTTGCCTTAGCCTCCTTTTCCCATAATACCTATATATGGGTAATTGGATTTAATAATACTCTGTAAGGTTCTGTAGTGACCTGTATAGAGGAAAAGCTATTGTCACGACTGGACTGGCGAGTAATCTGGGAGCAGGGGCACCTCTCCTGGCCCTAGCACTAGGAGACGCCCTAACTCGCCCTGTAGCCCGGGATACCTCAGATGGCGAGGATGCCAGGGCCTCCGCCCTTGCCCTGTCTCCTAACTGCAGCCCTGCATCTGTCCCCTTCCCCACCCAGGGAAGAGAGGCGCTACCGTGTACCACAGTACGCCAACCCGACAAACAGGGGAACCAAGACAAAGGTAAGGGAAAACTCCACTCACACAAAATATACTCTCACAAATAACCGAGGTATTCACCAGGGTGTGAAGGTCGGGGGAAGAAAAAAAGGCAGGTAAGGATTAGGAATTTCCAAGCGTACAAACCAAGCAAAAGTCACACAACAACCTCCTCCAGTTCTCCAAACACCAGCTCCTCACTCTCCAGGTTTATCTAGCAAGTGCTATCTCAGACAAGGATCTGGCCAGAAGGCCTAGCTTTTATAGGAGAGAGGAGTGGCTTAAGGTACCTTCACACTAAGGCCATGTGCACACGTTAAGTATTTTTCGCGTTTTTTTCGCGTTTTTTCGCTATAAAAACGTGATAAAAACGCGAAAAAAACGCTTACATATGCCTCCTATTATTTTAAGTGTATTCCGCATTTTTTGTGCAAATGTAGCCTTTTTTTCCGCGAAAAAATCGCATCGCGGAAAAAAAAGCAACATGTTCATTAAAATGCGGAATTGCAGGGGATTCCGCACACCTAGGGGTCCATTGATCTGCTTACTTCCCGCACGGGGCTGTGCCCACGATGCGGGAAGTAAGCAGATTATGTGCGGTTGGTACCCAGGGTGGAGGAGAGGAGACTCTCCTCCACGCACTGGGCACCATATAAGTGGTCAAAAAATAAGAATTAAAATAAAAAATAGTCCTATACTCACCCTCGATGTCTTCCCGCCTCCACTGCATGCTGTCGCTTCGGTTCCTGTAGCTGATGTACGCTGAAGGACCTTGCCGATGACGTCACTCTCCTGTGATTGGTCGTGAGCGGTCATGTGACCGCTCACATGACCGTGACGTCACGGAAGGTCCTGTGCGCACAGACCAGCTAGGAAGAGGAACGGACGCCGGTGAGGAGATGTCTGGGTGAGTATAAGCATTTTTTTATTTTTTTAATTATTTTTAAACATTCTATCTTTTACTATAGATGCGGCATAAGCTGCATCTATAGTAAAAAGTTGGTCACACTTGTCAAACAGTATGTTTGACAAGTGTGACCAACTTGTCAGTCAGTTTTCCAAGTGATGCTACAGATCGCTTGGAAAACTTTAGCATTCTGCAAGCTAATTACGCTTGCAGAATGCTATAAAAACGTGAAAAAAACGGAAAAAAAACGCAAAAAAAAAATGCGGATTTCTTGCAGAAAATTTCCGGTTTTCTTCAGGAAATTTCTGCAAGAAATCCGCAACGTGTGCACATACCCTCAGCGACGCTGCAGCGATACAGACAACGATGCCGATCGCTGCAGCGTCGCTGTTTACTCGTTGTGTGGTCGCTGGAGAGCTGTCACACAGACAGCTCTCCAGCGACCAACGATGCCGAAGTCCCCTGGTAACCAGGGTAAACATCGGATTACTAAGCGCAGGGCCGCGCTTAGTAACCCGATGTTTACCCTGGTTACCAGCGTAAACGTAAAAAAAAAACACATACTCACATTCCGGTGCCCGGCGTCTGCTTCCCTGCACTCCTCCTGCATCCTGTGTCAGCGCCGAACATCTCCGGCATCTCCCACAGAGCAGAGCGGTGACGTCACCGCTCTGCTTTACGGCCGGCACTTACACAGGATGCAGGAGGAGTGCAGTGAAGCGGACCCCGGGCACCGGAATGTGAGTATGTGGTTTTTTTTTTACGTTTACGCTGGTAACCAGGGTAAACATTGGGTTACTAAGCGCGGCCCTGCGCTTAGTAACCCGATGTTTACCCTGGTTACCAGTGAAGACATCGCTGGATCGGTGTCACACACCGATCCAGCGATGTCTACGGGAGATCCAGCGACAAAATAAAGTTCTGGCCTTTCTTCTCCGACCAACGATGTCACAGCAGGATCCTGATCGCTGCTGCCTGTCAAACACAATGATATCGCTATCCAGGACGCTGCAACGTCACGGATCGCTAGCGATATCGTTTAGTGTGAAGGTACCTTAACTGAGCACAGCTGAAAGCAGGATTTCCACATGGCCTATTAATCCCTTTCCTGCTGAAAGAAAACAAACACCCTTAATACGCCGGAGAAGTACTTCTTCTCAGCGGCGAAGCAGGCGCCATCAGATGCTGCGGTCTTCTGGTACTGCTCTGTCGCGGTAACTCCATGACAGCTATATTCTTGTTATGAGAATTTATGCTTCTTTTAATGCATTCCAAGATTGTATCTGGCTTGGCAGCAGCTGTCTGACACTGTTCACAAAAGTTAAATTTGCTGATCTTCCATAAGACAAAGTCTTTTTCAGTGACAGTTTTACACGGTATTTCAAAATTTAGTACATAATGATACATTTAATTTAATATCACACATCTCCTCTTATACAGCTCCAACCTGCAGTACATCACTTTTCTCAGCAAACAAAATTGCAAACATCTTAGTTTGACATGTTAAATAAAGGTAGATTTTCGCAACCCCTAAAAATCAGACTGGCTCAACAGAAGTACATCGAAAGATAATTTCCAGTGCAGACATTGTAATTATTATTGTACTAATTTTATGCAATTGGGCAGTTGTACTAATAATTTGAATGATTTAATTACATGCCAAAGTAAATTTTTGGTTTATATAATAATAATCTTTATTTTTATATAGCGCTAACATATTCCGCAGCGCTTTACAGTTTGCACACATTATCATCACTGTCCCCGATGGGGCTCACAATCTAAATTCCCTATCAGTATGTCTTTGGAATGTGGGAGGAAACCAGAGAACCCGGAGGAAACCCACGCAAACACAGAGAGAACATACAAACTCTTTGCAGATGTTGTCCTTGGTGGGGTTGGAACCCAGGACTCCAGTGCTGCAAGGCTGCTGTGCTATCCACTGCGCCACCGTGCTGCCATAGTTTATGCAATTTAACCCCTTAATCCCGTATGACGTACTATCCCGTCAAGGTGACCTGGGACTTAATTCCCGATGACGGGATAGTACGTCATACGCGATCGGCCGCGCTCACGGGGGGAGCGCGGCCGATCGCGGCCGGGTGTCAGCTGCCTATCGCAGCTGACATCCGGCACTATGTGCCAGGAGCGGTCACGGACCGCCTCCGGCACATTAACCCCCGGCACACCGCGATCAAACATGATCGCAGTGTACCGGCGGTATAAGGAAGCATCGCGCAGGGAGGGGGCTCCCTGCGGGCTTCCCTGAGACCCCCGGAGCAACGCGATGTGATCACGTTGCTCTGAGGGTCTCCTACCTTCTTCCTCCCTGCAGGTCCCGGATCCAAGATGGCCGCGGCATCCGGGTCCTGCAGGGAGAAAGGTGGCTTACCGAGCGCCTGCTCAGAGCAGACGCTGGTAAGCCTGCACCGATGTAAGTGAGATCGGTGATCTGATAAAGTGCAGTGCACACTATCAGATCATCGATCTGTGATGTCCCCCCCTGGGACAAAGTAAAAAAGTAAAAAAAAAATTTTTCCACATGTGTAAAAAAAAAAAAAAAAATCCTAAATAAATAATAAAAAAATATATATATATTATTCCCATAAATACATTTCTTTATCTAAATAAAAAAACCAAAACAATAAAAGTACACATATTTAGTATCGCCGCGTCCGTAACGACCCAACCTATAAAACTGCCCCACTAGTTAACCCCTTCAGTAAACACCGTAAGAGAAAAAAAAAAAAAAAAACGAGGCAAAAAACAACGCTTTATTACCATACCGCCGAACAAAAAGAGGAATAACACGCGATCAAAAAGACTGATATAAATAATCATGGTACCGCTGAAAACGTCATCTTGTCCCGCAAAAAACGAGCCGCCAAATAGCATTATCAGCAAAAAAATAAAAAAGTTATAGTCCTGAGAATAAAGCGATACCAAAATAATTATTTTTTCTATAAAATAGTTTTTATCGTATAAAAGCGCCAAAACATAAAAAAATGATATAAATGAGGTATCGCTGTAATCGTACTGACCCGTCGAATAAAACTGCTTTATCAATTTTACCAAACGCGGAACGGTATAAACGCCTCTCCCAAAAGAAATTCATGAATAGCAGGTTTTTGGTCATTCTGCCTCACAAAAATCGGAATAAAAAGTGATCAAAAATGGTCACGTGTCCGAAAATGTTACCAATAAAAACGTCAACTCGTCCTGCAAAAAACAAGACCTCACATGACTCTGTGGAGCAAAATGTGGAAAAATTATAGGTCTCAAAATGTGGAGACGCAAAAACTTTTTTGCTATAAAAAGCGTCGCTGGTTTCACACTTGCGTTTTTGTCTGCAGCGTTTTTTGCACAAAAAAACACATGCGTTTTTTCCCTATATTTAACATTGAAAACGCATGCGTTTTTTTGTACGCGTTTGGTCGCGTTTTCAAACGCATGCGTTTTTTTTCTGCATGTGTTCATTTTCAGAAATACAGCCTGCAGTATTTTCTTGCGTTTTTAAGCACATGCGTTTGCGTTAAAAACGCATGCGTTTTTATCGAAAAAAAAACAGAAAACACACTGAAAAGCCACCCACCACCATCAAGGTGATAAAGGGATCCAAACCCTAACCCTAACTCTACCCCTAACCTCACCCCTAACCGTTTAATGAACATTTTCTGACAGTCATAGTGCCACGTATTTCAGTGCCACGTATTTCAGTGCCACGTATTTCAGTGCCACGTATTTCAGTGCCACGTATTTCAGTGCCACGTATCACGTATTTCAGTGCCACGTGTTTCAGTGCCACGTGTTTCAGTGCCACGTATTTAAGTGTCACGTATTTCAGTGCCACGTATCACATATTTCAGTGCCACATATTTTAGTGCCACGTATTTAAGTACCACGTATTTCAGTGCCACGTATTTCAGTGCCACGTATTTCAGTGCCACATATTTCAGTGCCACGTATCACGTATTTCAGTGCCACGTGTTTCAGTGCCACGTATTTCAGTGCCACGTATTTCAGTGCCACGTATTTCAGTGCCACGTATTTCAGTGCCACGTATCACGTATTTCAGTGCCACGTATTTCAGTGCCACGTATTTCAGTGCCACGTATTTCAGTGCCACGTATTTCAGTGCCACGTATTTCAGTGCCACGTATCACGTAGTTCAGTGCCACATATTTCAGTGCCACGTATTTCAGTGCCACGTATTTCAGTGCCACGTATTTCAGTGCCACGTATCACGTATTTCAGTGCCACGTATTTCAGTGCCACGTATTTCAGTGCCACGTATTTCAGTCACGTTTAGGGTTAGGGTTAGGGGTAGGGTTAGGGTTAGGGCTAGGGTTGGAGGTAAAGTTAGGGTTAGGGTTGGGGCTAAAGTTAGGGTTAGGGTTTGGATTACATTTACGGTTTGGATTAGGGTTGGGATTAGAATTATGGGTGTGTCAGGGCTAGGGGTGTGGTTAGGGTTACCGTTGGGATTAGGGCTAGGGGTCTGTTTGGATTAGGGTTTCAGGTAGAATTGGTAAGTTTCCACTGTCCAGGCACATCAGGGGCTCTCCAAACGGGACATGGCGTCCAATCTCAATTCCAGCCAATTCTGCGTTGAAAAAGTAAAACAGTGCTCCTTCCCTTCCGAGCTCTCCCGTGCGCCCAAAAAGGGGTTTACCCCAACATATGGGTTATCAGCGTACTCGGGACAAATTGAACAACAACTTCTGGGGTCCAAGTTCTCTTGTTATCCTTGGGAAAATAAAAATTTGGGGGGCTAAAAATCATTTTTGTGGGAAAAAAAAGATGTTTTATTTTCACGGCTCTGCGTTATAAACTGTAGTGAAACACTTGGGGGTTCAAAGTTCTCACAACACATCTAGATACGTTCCTTGGGAGGTCTAGTTTCCAATATGGGGTCACTTGTGGTGGGTTTGTACTGTTTGGGTACATCAGGGGCTCTGCAAATGCAACGTGACGCCTGCAGACCAATCCATTTAAGGCTGCATTCCAAATGGCGCTCCTTCCCTTCCGAGCTCTGTCATGCGCCCAAACAGTGGTTCCCCCCCACATATGGGGTATCAGCGTACTCAGGACAAATTGGACAACAACTTTTAGGGTCTAATTTATCCTGATACCCTTGTGAAAATACAAAACTGGGGGCTAAAAAATCATTTTTGTGAAAAAAAAAAAGAATTTTTATTTTCACGGCTTTGCGCTATACACTTTAGTGAAACACTTAGGGGTTCAAAGTTCTCAAAACACATCTAGATAAGTTCCTTGGGAAGTCTAGTTTCCAATATGGGGTCACTTGTGGGGGGTTTGTACTGTTTGGGTACATCAGGGGCTCTGCAAATGCAACGTGACGGCTGCTGACCAATCCATTTAAGTCTGCATTCCAAATGGCGCTCCTTCCCTTTCGAGCTCTGTCATGCGCCCAAACAGTGGTTCCCCCCCACATATGGGGTATCAGCGTACTCAGGACAAATTGGAAAACAAATTTTGGGGTCCAATTTATTCTGTTACCCTTGTAAAAATACAAAGCTGGGGGCTAAAAAATCATTTTTGAGAAAAAAAAAAAAAATTATTTTCACGGCTCTGCGTTATAATCTGTAGTGAAACACTTGAAGGTTCAAAGCTCTCAAAACACATCTAGATAAGTTTCTTAGGGGGTCTACTTTCCAAAATGGTGTCACTTGTGGGGGTTTCAATGTTTAGGCACATCAGGGGCTCTCCAAACACAACATGGCGTCCCATCTCAATTCCAGTCAATTTTGCATTGAAAAGTCAAATGGCGCTCCTTCCCTTCCAAGCTCTGCCATGCGCCCAAACAATGGTTTACACCCACATATGGGGTATCAGCGTACTCAGGACAAATTGCACAACATTTTTTGGGGTCCAATTTCTTCTCTTACCCTTGGGAAAATAAAAAATTGGGGGCGAAAAGATAATTTTTGTGAAAAAATATGATTTTTTATTTTTACGACTCTGCATTATAAACTTCTGTGAAGCACTTGGTGGGTCAAAGTGCTCACCACACATCTAGATAAGTTCCTTAGGGGGTCTACTTTCCAAAATGGTGTCACTTGTAGGGGGTTTCAATGTTTAGGCACATCAGAGGCTCTCCAAACGCAACATGGCGTCCCATCTCAATTCCAGTCAATTTTGCATTGAAAAGTCAAATGGCGCTCCTTTCCTTCCGAGCTCTGCCATGCGCCCAAACAGTGGTTTACCCCCACATATGGGGTATCAGCGTACTAAGGACAAATTGTACAACAACTTTGGGGGTCCATTTTCTCCTGTTACCCTTGGTAAAATAAAACAAATTGGAGCTGAAATAAATTTTGTGTGAAAAAAAGTTAAATGTTCATTTTTATTTAAACATTCCAAAAATTCCTGTGAAACACCTGAAGGGTTAATAAACTTCTTGAATGTGGTTTTGAGCACCTTGAGGGGTGCAGTTTTTAGAATGGAGTCACACTTGGGTATTTTCTATCATATAGACCCCTCAAAATGACTTCAAATGAGATGTGGTCCCTAAAAAAAAATGGTGTTGTAAAAATGAGAAATTGCTGGTCAACTTTTAACCCTTATAACTCCGTCACAAAAAAAAATTTTGGTTCCAAAATTGTACTGATGTAAAGTAGACATGTGGGAAATGTTACTTATTAAGTATTTTGTGTGACATATGTCTGTGATTTAAGGGCATAAAAATTCAAAGTTGGAAAATTGCGAAATTTTCAAAATTTTCGCCAAATTTCCATTTTTTTCACAAATAAACGCAAGTTATATCGAATAAATTTTACCACTAACATGAAGTACAATATGTCACGAGAAAACAATGTCAGAATAGCCAAGATCCGTCAAAGCGTTCCAGAGTTATAGCCTCATAAAGGGACAGTGGTCAGAATTGTAAAAATTGGCCCGGTCATTAACGTGCAAACCACCCTCGGGGCTTAAGGGGTTAATGTGATTGCCGAAGGTTCCATATAGGGCAATCTATTTGCCCTTTATACAAACACTTTAGTGAACATATTCATTCACTTACATCCGGAAAAGGTTCACCAACGTTGATTACCCATATGAGGAAGGTACACAATAGTGATCCTAATTGTATGTGGTTCATGGGTTTGTATCATGAACCAATACCGATGTCGCTCATCTGTTTTCTTCAGGTCAACGTCCTGCACATGTTACCCCAATAAAGTTGCTGTATTAAGTAACCAGTGGTTAGTGCCACTAATTTCACACTTTTCTCTTGTCCATATTTGCAGTATCACTATTTTCAGTTTATACTGTTTTTTCCTGATTGCTGAACGGATTTAATGTGATAGTTCTCATTATAAATTATACGGACTTGTCAGCAGTGCCAGAGTTTTACACTCTTATACAATTAATGGACATTTGCTTTTATGCTAGAAATTACCTCTGTACATGGGTTGAATCTGAAAACAATTCAGGAGCACTTATAAAGGGGTGTGAAGATGTAGAAACTTTTTTTAAACAATGCAACTCCACCGAGGAGCTGTAGGTACTCAGTACCAAATCTTTAATATCACAAGTTTGGACTTACGCTGAAAAGGAGATTAGAGTTTTTTGGACAATGAAATTCTCTACAATCTTACTGTGATAGTAATAGATCTCTATGAGATTAAAAATGTATAAAGAAATTTCATAATACCAAGATTATGTGGAGTTTACTGCCGAATGGAAAGAGGCACATGTGCGGTTAATCTTGGAATTGACACGTTTGGTTTTAAAACTCACCCAAATGAAATATAATGGTACTACTGAAGAATTGTTAAAAAACAAAATGCAAATAAAGAAGCAAATGGAAGATGTTAAATGAAGTAATTTTTCAAACAAATTGGACAAGAGATTGGTAAAAGAATCGTAGCAAGTATAGGAGAAGACAATACAAGAGAACAGATTATTGAACTCGGGGTCACATTCCAGTACAACGAATGAAGTTGTATGGTGTGCACATAAAATGGACATTTCCGAGAATATTTCATGCACATGTGAAACCCCTTTAGAAGATCCATTAACCCTTATCCGGCTGAATAGGTACAATTGTAACTATTCCGTTTTAAAATTGCAATAACTTTTTTTTGAAAAGACGTAGAGGGCTGAAATTTCGTGACATCTCTACATTTTTGGTCCAGAATATATTGGCCAAATTTCAATAAAATATCTCCACCCGCTTCCGAGATAAGGGGTCGAGATCTTTTTGCATCCATAACAAGCTGCATAGGTACAAATGTACCTCATATATTTTGAATGAAGATAATGCAAGGGAAAAAGCATAAATTTTTTTTTAATGATAATGCTATTTAACTATTATAAACAAGTAAAAAACTGTTCATTTACATTATAAAAGAAAATGTAAGAAACTTTTTTTTATTGATTTTCTTTGCAAGTAATGCATGTTGGCTTTGCTACAGAGTGTTCATCGCAAATGGGTTTCACACAAACCACACAAGACTTTCTAGTCTTGCGTTGTTTTCGCCTCAGGTCTCTGCAGACATAGCAACTACCAACAACAGGGGAGGGTCCACGACTACCATGAGGTATGTTGGGGCCAGCTGCTGGCTGCGATGCTACCACAATGCATCGTCCAAGCACCATTTCTACTGCACCTCGAAGAAAATGGTTTCTCATTATCATTTTGTTTGTACTACGATCTTCAATTGCAATTATACACAGCTGATTTGCGAGATCTTTCAGGAACTTTCTTCGTTGATCCTTTGCCCTGAAGCTTGGATTGTGTTCTCTGTAGATGATGTAGGATGCTAACCCACTGACATCAATCATATTGTAGAAAAATGCCAAAGTCCAACGTGATGTTCGTCGTTTCACAGTGTACTCTCCCAACATTTTATCCATAACATCAACGCCACCTTTTGTTATGTTGTAGTATTTTATTATCTCTGGCTTGGCTGCTAGTGTCTCTTCAACTTCTCCCGTCATGTGCATAGATGATAGAAGCACGACTGATTTGTTCTTCTTTGGTACATATGAACAGACTGTTGCATCATGATTGTAGGCAAAATTTGTCGAGTTTACAGGCCTTTCTTTGGCAGGCTGCATGTTGTTAGGTAGGAACCTTTTGTTTTTTCTCACTGTACCAACTAGTGTCATGTTCCAGGAGTTCAATACCTTAGCTAGTTCCATGGTTGTAAAGAAGTTATCGGTGGTGACATTTCTTCCAGAGCCTTTATACGAGCTCACTAGGTCCAATACTGTTCGTTCTCCAATGTTTACTTGTCGAGGACCATCAGTTGGTTTCCCAGTGTAGAGCTGACCTTGTAAAGGGTAGGCATTTGATGAGTCACAAGCCCAGAAAATCTTTATGCCATATTTAGCTGGTTTTGAAGGTATATACTGGGTAAATTTAGTATGACCTCTAAATGGAAATAATTGCTCGTCGACGGTGATACAATGATATGGCTTGTAGGCTCTCTCCAGATTACTGTTCAGCATTGTCCAGATGTCCCGTATTGGTGCAGCTTTATCTGTTTGCACACGTTCTGCACGTGTATTTTCGTTGTCAAACCTGATAAATCTGAGTATCATCTTGAAGCGGTCACGAGACATGGCTGCACGTATAAGAGGCAGAGCAGCAACATTCCACATTTCCTCCAGATTCTCTTTGTTGGCTCTGTGCACACCAGCAGCAATCAGTATGCCCAAAAATGCATGAAGTTCAGTTTCAGTAAATTGCTTGAATGTTTTTTGTGGTGGCCGTTTGGAAGAATCAGGAAAACGTTGTACCAGTTCGTTGTTGTAAGCATCACAAACTCTCTTGGCCTTTCGATTCGTTTCCCGTAATATGATGTCACACATCTCGGGAGTCATGATGGACTTGAATAGCTCTTTTGCTGTATATAGGTTGCTGATTGCTGCAGGGCCACCTCTTTGTCGTAGGACATTACGAGATTTTGTTTGTGCATTTGGCAGTGGATTACTGCACCATTGAGTTTCATCCTTAGCAGTCCAAATGTCGCCTGCACTTTGAGGCACAGAATCATCCTCAACACTTTCGTCTGATTCGTATTCATTTTCATGCTCTATGACCATTTCTTGTTCAATGTCTGAATCTTCTTCAGTAACATCCACTTGTGGTACATAGTTTTCATCATCAGATGCAACATATGGTTCATCCTCATGCTCAGAATCAGATTCTTCTAGCATTCGCATTAGTTCGTCAGACGTAAATCTGTAAATATGAAAAAATGTAAAATAAATAATTTTCCGAAATACTACATTATTGGCTTTTCACAAAATTATACTAACCTGCAAACACGTTTTCTTGGATTATGGCGGAAACTAGATCCAGCATTACTATCACTCATGATGACTTGCTAGATGAATTTTGGCTTCGTATTTTGTGCTGAATATAAATAAAACATCGTAAAACAATATGTAGATACTAATTATTATCCATTTTTCGTATAAAAATTATACCTATAGTGATAAGTTTCATACAAAATATATGTAAGCCAAGTCCAGGCTGAAAGACAATTTGACTGTTCTGTCCCCACATAATGAGAATAAAGGTATAACTGGCTGTTAGATGCTGTGAGACTTTCCTACCTTCGTTTCCAAGAAATTGAAGACTTCACAAGCCTAGAAATGTGTGCTCACAGCAATGAGATGAACAGCAAAATGGCTAATGAGAGGAGGGAGGCAGGAAGATAAGTAGAAGCCACTCCCAGTTTGAATTAACTTAATTGACAGCAACATAAGTGACCAGTAACAACACTGAACAATAGATATCAGCATAACATTTGTAGCTGAATGAACTTTAGTTTCTGAAACCAAGTAAAGTCTTCCCACAGTGGAGGTATATGTGAAGGTACAATTGTACCTATGCAGCCTGTTAAGGTTGTAAAATTATGCAGCCTGACAAGGGTTAAAAGGGACTGCCAGAGGCAGAAGAAGCAACAGAGGAAGCATGGAAGCAAGTATGTCTCTTGGAGATGCTAAATACTGATTTTTCTTGTGAGAAAACCCTCATTGAACATGATGCACATCTTCTGTGACTAATATTTCAGGAGTTGAACTGTTTGATGAGTGTATAACTGTTCTTTCTAGGGAACTGAATTTCTGTGTCACAAATTGCTTTAAATTGAATGAGTTTGAAATTGATTTATTTAGGTCAATCCACAAAATCAATTTACATAGCACATTTGCGGTGGGTAATATTGACAACAGGAAGGAAGTATTGATGGCGGAGAAGACAATATATCCATTGGGCTTTAGTATGAACAATAGATTTTCAGAAGAAAATAGAGAGACTTTGCAGAGCTAAACAGGTAAAGAATAGTGATGGGCGAGCACTAAAATGCTCTAGTGCTGGTTGCTCGGGTCGAGCAAATTGGAATACTCGGGTACTCGACCTGAGCACTGAGCCAAATGTAAGTCTATGGGAAACCCGAGCATTTTCATCACAATCCCCTCCGGGGTCATTTTAAGGTCTAAAAACATCTGAAAATGATGGGAACACTGCTCAAATGACACAGGGACCTCATGCGGATCACCCCTGGAAGCATTCCTGACTCCTAGGTCACAGCTGTAAGCAATGATAACAGAGTTTGATGCCATTTTTACAGGTGCACCAAAAACTAAACCAAAATGGATTTTGCAGGGAAATATGTTAAGGTCCATCCTTTCCAGGGTAATGACTTATATATAAGGCAAAATAATTAACCCCAGACCAAAATGTTCCTCCATCACTTGGGCTATGCTCACACGCAGCGTTTTTGATGTGTTTTTCAACTTTTACATCGCTTTCAACCAATAAAAATGCATTCACTTGGAAATGCCAAAATGTCATTGTAACATTTAACAACCCTAGCTGGCTATGTGTTGTGTGACACATAAGCAGACCCATCTTGTTTCATTTATGAAGGAGGGACTCTTAAAGTCACAAAGCCTATTTTTAGAGGAGCATCAGGCAACATTAATATTCTTAAGGGGCCATTATGGAACAGTGGGTCTCCAATGATGTTTTTGCCTATGCAGTGAGTGGCTTGGCTGCCAAGAATTACGATGCACCCCAATACCCCTTTCACGAGAGGTACAGGAGAGCTTACTGAAAAAATGTTGCATTGAATCCAAGGCCTGCCCTTCTATCAAGTCATATGCACCCCAAGGATGCTTTGAACCCAGGTACTGGATGGCCATAGGAAAACCCACTTCACGTTATTCATTTTGTACTCCCATACTGTTTTCTTATGTATTGACTGCAAGGCCTGCCCTGCTACTAAGTCATATGCACCCCAATAAGCCTTTGAACCCAGGTACTGGATGGCCACAGGAAAACCCACTTCACATTCTTCAGTTGGTCCTTCCATACTGTTAACTTATGCACTAAGTGTATGGGCTGACAAATATTTCACCATGGGGGGTACATTTTAAAAAATTTTTTCATGGGGATCATAGACACCTTTGCCAAAAAATTGACTGGCTGTAGCAGCATAGAACACGTTCACCCTGGTGTTCTAGTGGTGGTGGAAGATGAGACGTGGACGAAGGCCTCATTAAAAATAGTCCCAATTTAAAGGAACAGGTCTCCTAAACTCGTAGTGCCCATACACTAAGTGCATGGGCTGACAAACATTTCTCCACGAGGGGTACATTTTTTAAAAAAAAATTCATGGGGATCATAGACACTAGTGATGGGCGAACGTGCTCGCCACTACTCGTTACTCACCCTAGTATCGCTATGCTCAGCATGCTCGGCGGGCAGCGAGCATTTCCGGGATTATTTGGCGGTAACTGCAGTCTCCACCCTGCATTTTTGGCGGACTTTAGAGACCCAGTCACGGTGCAGGGATTGTCTGCCAGGCCATGAAACGCCACAGCCATCTTTGTTGTGGTCGTGGAGTGATTGGCTGGGCCGCACAGCATCATCCCGAGTATAAGAGACCTGGCGCCACCCTGCTCGCCACATTCTGTTCCTGTTTCAGCGAGAGTAGGGAGAGCTGCTGCCCGAGATAGGGTCAGAATCATGGTTTTACAGTTAGTGTAGGTCTGCAACGCTTACATCCAGCACTCCTCAGAAACCAAAAGTCCTATTTAGGGCTAATTCGTGGGTCCCGATATTGCAGCGCTAGGCAGGCAGGGCACAGCATATCCACATCAGTGCAAGGCCAACAGGCACTGTACATGCATCCTTTGGTCACACTGCATCCTTCCCAACGCTCCATAACTGCCTGCTGCTGCAGCTTATTTACTGTCTATATACTTTTTTTTTTCCAAAAAATTCCCCCCCCTCGAAAAGAAAACTATACAGTCTGTTCTGTCAGACTGAGGCCTGTTAAAAAGTTATAGTTTGTCAGGCATACGTAGCATAGCTGTGCGTGCTACTCTTGTGCCCCTTTTTTTGTGTTTTAAATTCACCGAAAAAGGCCTGATATATCTGCATGCTCCAAGTTTGGTCATTGGAGGCCGGTGTATTTTTATTTTGGCTGTCTGATAGTCAAATTCTATACAGCACTATTTCGCCTAAAAAAATTGAAAGGCCACAGATTTGCCAGTGTGATATTTCTGTTACAGCCGTCATATATCTCTGCTCAAAGTTTTGGCATTGGAGGCCGGTGTACTTATTTTTGGGCTGTGTGATACTCAAATTCTATACAGCGCTATTCAGCCTAAAAAAATGTTTAACCCCTTAATCCCATATGATGTACTATCCCATCAAGGTAACCTGGGACTTAATTCCCAGTGACAGGATAGTACGTCATATGCGATTGGCCGCGATCACGGGGGGAGCGCGGCCGATCGCGGCCTGGTGTCAGCTGACATCCGGCACTATGTGCCAGGAGCGGTCACAGACCACCCCCGGCACATTAACCTTCGGCACACTGCGATGAAACATGATTGCAGTGTTCCGGCGGTATAGGGAAGCATCCCTGCGTGCTTCCCTGACACCCCCGAAGGGTCTCTTGCCTCCGCCTCCCTGCAGCAGGCCTGATCCAAAATGGCCGCGGCATCCGGGTCCTGCATGTAGGTGGCTTCACAGCGCCTGCTCAGAGCAGGCGCCTGTAAAGCCTGGAGCTGTGCACGTCAGATCGCCGATCTGACACAGTGCACAGCAAAGTGTCAGATCAGCGATCTTACTCTATAACATGATGCCCCCCCGGGGAAATGTTATAGTGTAAAAAAAAAATATTCACATGTGTAAAAAAAAAAAAAAATTCCAAAAAATATTCCCCCCCCCAAAAAAAATATTGTTCCTATAAATACATTTCTTTATCTAAATTAAAAAAAACATTAAAAGTACACATATTTAGTATCGCCGCATCCGTAACGACCTGACCTATAAAACTGTCCCACTAGTTAACCCCTTCAGTGAACACCGTACACTGAAAAAAAAACGAGGCAAAAAACAATGCTTTGTTATCATACCGCCAAACAAAAAGTGGAATAACACGCGATCAAAAAGATGGATCTAAATAATCATGGAACCGCTGAAAACGTCATCTTGTCCCGCAAAAAACGAGCCACCATACAGCATCATCAAAGAAAAAATAAAAAAGTTATAGTCCTCAGAATAAAGCGATGCAAAAATAATTATTTTTTCTATAAAATAGTTTTTATCGTATAAAAGCGCCAAAACATAAAACAATTATATAAATGAGGTATCGCTGTAATCGTACTGACCCGAAGAATAAAACTACTTCATCCATTTTACCAAACGTGGAACAGTATAAAAGCCTCCCCCAAAAGAAATTCATGAATAGCTGGTTTTTGGTCATTCTGCCTCACAAAAATCGGAATAAAAAGCGATCAAAAAATGTCACGTGCCCAAAAATGTTACCAATAAAAACGTCAACTTGTCCCACAAAAAACAAGACCTCACATGACTCTGTGGACCAAAATGTGGAAAAATTATAGCCCTCAAAATGTGGTAATGCAAAAAATATTTTTTGCAATAAAAAGCGTCTTTCAGTGTGTGACGGCTGCCAATCATAAAAATCCACTAAAAAAACCACTATAAAAGTAAATCAATCCCCCTTCGTCACCCCTTTAGTTATCAAAAAATTAAAAAATTTAAAAAAATGTATTCATTTCCATTTTCACATTAGGGTTAGGGCTAGGGTTAGAGTTAGGGCTAGGGTTAGGGTTAAGGTTAGGACTAGAGTTAGGGTTAGGGCTAGGGTTAGGGTTAGGGCTAGGGCTAGGGCTAGGGTTAGGGCTAGGGTTAGGGCTAGGGCAAGGGTTAGGGCTAGGGTTAGGGTTAAGGCTACAGTTAGGGTTGGGCTGGGGCTAAAGTTGGTATTAGGGTTTGGATTACATTTACGTTTGGGAATAAGGTTGGGATTAGGGTTAGGGGTGTGTAAGGGTTAGGGGTGTGGTTAGGGTTACCATTGGGATTAGGGTTAGGGATGTGTTTGGATTAGGGCTTCAGTTATAATTGGGGGGTTTCCACTGTTTAGGCACATCAGGGGCTCTCCAAACGCGACATGGCGTCCGATCTCAACTCCAGCCAATTCTGTGTTGAAAAAGTAAAACAGTGCTCCTTCCCTTCCGAGCTCTCCCGTGTGCCCAAACAGGGGTTTACCCCAACATATGGGTTATCATCGTACTCAGGACACATTGGACAACAACTGTTGGGGTCCAATTTTTCCTGTTACCATTGGGAAAATGCAAAACTGGGGGCTAAAAAATAATTTTTGTGGAAATTTTTTTTTTATTATTTTCACGGCTCTGCGTTATAAACTGTAGTGAAACACCTGGGAGTTCAAAGTTCTCACAACACATCTAGATAAGTTCCTTGGGGGGTCTAGTTTCAAATATGGGGTAACTTGTGGGGGGTTTCTACTGTTTAGTTACATCAGGGGCTCTAAGAATGCAACGAGATGCCTGCAGACCAATCCATCTAAGTCTGCATTCCAAATGGCGCTCCTTCCCTTCCAAGCTCTGCCATGCGCCCAAACGGTGGTTCCCCCCACATATGGGGTATCAGCGTACTCAGGACAAATTGGACAACAACTCTTGCGGTTCAATTTCAACTGTTGCCCTTGGAAAAATACAAAACTCGAGGCTAAAAAATAATTTTTATTTAAAAAAAAGGATTTTTTATTTTCACGGCTCTGCGTTATAAACTGCAGTGAAACACTTGGGGGTTTAGAGTTCTCACAACACATCTATATAAGTTCCGTGGGGGGTCTAGTTTCCAATATGGGGTCACTTGGGGGGGTTTCTACTGTTTAGGTACATTAGGGGCTCTGCAAACGCAATGTGATGCCTGCAGACCATTCCATCTAAGTCTGCCTTCCAAATAGCGCTCCTTCCCTTCCGAGCTCTCCCATGCACCCAAACGGTGGTTCCCCCCACATATGGGGTATCAGCGTACTCAGGACAAATTGGACAACAACTTTTGGGGTCCAATTTCTCCTGTTACCCTCGGCAAAATACAAAACTGGGGGCTAAAAATAATTTTTGTGGAAAAAAAAAGATTTTTATTTTCACGGCTCTGCGTTATAAACTCTAGTGAAACACTTGGGGGTTCAAAGTTCTCACAACACATCTAGATAAGTTCCTTGGGGGGTCTAGTTTCCAATATGGCATCACTTGTGGGGGGTTTCTACTGTTTAGGTACATTAGGGGCTCTGCAAACGCAATGTGACACCTGCAGACCAATCCATCTAAGTCTGCATTTCAAATGACGCTCCTTCCTTTCTGAGCTCTGCCATGCGCTCAAACAATGGTTCCCCCCAACATTTGGGGTAGCAGCGTACTCAGGACAAATTGCACAACAACTTTTGGGGTCTAATTTCAACTGTTACCTTTGGAAAAATACAAAACTGGGGGCTAAAAAATATTTTTTGTGGAAAAAAAAAAGAATTTTCATTTTCACGGCTCTGCGTTATAAACTGTAGTGAAACACTTGGGGGATCAAAGCTCTCACAACACATCTAGCTAGATGAGTTCCTTAGGGGGTCTACTTTTCAAAATGGTGTCACTTGTGGGGGATTTCAATGTTTAGGCACATCAGTGGCTCTCCAAACGCAACATGGCGTCCCATGTCAATTCCTGTAAATTTTCCATTGAAAAGTCAAACTGCGCTCCTTCCCTTCTGAGCTCTCCCATGCGCCAAAACAGTGGTTTACCCCCCCATATGGGGTATCAGCGTACTCAGGATAAATTGTACAACAACTTTTGGGGTCCAATTTAATCTATTACCCTTGGGAAAATAAAAAACTGGGGCAAAAAAATCATTTTTGTGCAAAAATATGATTTTTTATTTTTACGGCTCTGCATTATAAACTTCTGTGAATCATTTAATGAGTCAAAGTGCTCACCACACATCTAGATAAGTTCCTTAGGGGGTCTACTTTCCAAAATGGTGTCACTTGTGGGGGTTTCAATGTTTAGGCACATCAGGGGCTCTCCAAACGCAACATGGCATCCCATCTCAATTCCAGTCAATTTTGCATTGAAAAGTCAAATGGTGCTCCTTTGTTTCCGAGCTCTGCCATGTGCCAAAACAGTGGTTTACCCCCACATATGGGATATCGGCATACTCAGGAAAAATTGTGCAACAACTTTTGGGGTCCATTTTCTCCTGTTACCCTTGGTAAAATAAAACAAATTGGAGCTGAAGTAAATTTTTTGTGAAAAAAAGTGAAATGTTCATTTTTATTTAAACATTCCAAAAATTCCTGTGAAACACCTGAAGTGTTAATAAACTTTTTGAATGTGGTTTTGAGCACCTTGAGGGGTGCAGTTTTTAGAATCGTGTCACACTTGGGTGTTTTCTATCATATAGACCCCTCAAAATGACTTCAAATGAGATGTGGTCCCTAAAAAAAAATGGTGTTGTAAAAATGAGAAATTACTGGTCAACTTTTAACCCTTATAACTCCCTAACAAAAAAAATGTTGGTTCCAAAATTGTGCTGATGTAAAGTAGACATGTGGAAAATGTTAATTATTAAGTATTTTGTGTGACATATCTCTATGATTCAATTGCATACAAATTCAAAGTTGGAAAATTGCGAAATTTTCAAAATTTTCGCCAAATTTCCAATTTTTTCACAAATAAACGCAGGTAATATCAAATAAATTTTATGACTATCATGAAGAACAATATATCATGAGAAAACATTGTCAGAATCACCTAGATCTGTTGAAGTGTTCCAGAGTTATAACCTCATAAAGGGACATGGGTCAGAATTGTAAAAATTGGCCCGGTCATTAACGTGCAAACCACCCTCGGGGCTTAAGGGGTTAAAGGCCACAGATTTGCCAGTGTGGTATTTCTGTTACAGCTGCCATATATCTCTGCTCCAAGTTTTGGCATTGAAGGCCGGTGTACTTATTTTTTGGCTGTGTGAAACTCAACTTCTATACAGCGCTACTCAGCCTAAAAAAAAGTTGGAAAGGCCACAGATTTGCCAGTGTGGTATTTCTGTTACAGCCGTCATATTTCTCTGCTCCAAGTTTTGGCATTGGAGGCCGGTGTACTTATTTTTTGGCTGTGTGAAACTCAAATTCTATACAGCACTATTTAGCCTAAAAAAAAAAATTGAAAGTCCACAGATTTGCCAGTGTGGTATTTATGTTACAACCGTCATATATCTCTGCTCCAAGTCTTGGCATTGGAGGCCGGTGTACTTATTTTTTGGCTGTGTGAAACTCAAATTCTAAATAGCGCTACTTAGCCTAAAAAAAATTCAAAGGCCACAGATTTGCCAGTGTGGTATTTCCGTTACAGCCGTCAACCGTCATATATCTCTGTGCTCCAAGTTAGGTAATTGGAGGCCGGTGTACTTGTTTTGTGGCTGTGTGATACTCAAATTTTATACAGAGCTATTTACTATTAAAATTTGAAAGGCCTCAGATTTGCCAGTGTGGTATTTTCATTAGAGCCGTCATTATATCTCTGTGTTCTAAGTTTGGGCATTGGAGGCCGGTGTACTTACTTTGTGGCTGCGTGATACTCAAATTCTATACAGCGCTGTTTAGCATCCCAAAAAATTGAAAGGTCACAGATTTGCCAGTGTGGTATTTCCGTTACAGCCGTCAACCGTCATATATCTTTTTGCTCTAAGTTTGGGCATTGGAGGCCGGTGTACTTATTTTGTGGCTGTGTGATACTCAAATTCTATACAGAGCTATTTAGCATCCCAAAAAATTGAAAGGCCACAGATTTGCCAGTGTGGTATTTCTGTTACAGCCATCATATATCTCTGTGCTCTAAGTTTGGGTACCCCCATTGGTGAAACCATATCCTTGTTGGAAACACTTCAAAACGTTTGTGTACCTTAAAGAGCTCACTTGAAAAGATCCTTTTTGTGTTGCCTGGTTGCTAACATTGGACACAATACACTTCATATAAATTTGATAAAGCAATGCTGTTACATTGCCTCAGTAGTTCATAAAAAATATAGCTTTGTCCACTATATTTGTTTCTCTCCTTGCGAGCCTTAACTTTGTCTGCCTAAAATGTACAAATGGAGAATATACAAATGGCGCTTTGTAAACAAGATTGAAATACTCTATACCGAATGCATTCAGACAATCACATAGCTGCATTTCTTGTAAAACATTTAGAGATGTGACAGACAATGCTCATAGTGACACAATCTTGATACATGTTTGTTTATTCACTTCACAAACAGTTCTAAGCCTCTATATATTTGCTGTTTGTCATTGTAAAACATTAAGGTTTACTGAAACTATGTCGGTGGTGGTTTGATCTAAATCCTTGTCGCTTTTATTTTCTAGGGGTTCTCTGTCTTGCTGTTGCTTCTCTGATATTCCAGATGGATGATGTTTAAAAGCCTCTTGGTGATGATGTAAGTATACTGTATGTAGTTAATCTTCATATATACGTAATCACTATATTTATTTAATCCTTATATGTACTTATTAACCTGTGCATGTTAGCACATACAAAAGTGTACGTACTCACACTATTCAATCATACTATTCCTTGAATTTTGTAGTTTGCAATACAATTGCCTTGTATTGCAAGTATTTGCCTTTTTTAAAGCCGTATCTGAACCTTAGTGTTAAAAACATGCCAAATTCTCCTGTAAATAATTGTGCAAAGAGGGCGAAACAACATACCAAGGCCTAATGGGGTGCATATGACTATGCAGCTGGGCTCGCCTTCCTGCCAATGTGTAAAACTAAGGAGTATGGGAGTACAAAATGCATATTGTGAAGTGCCTTTTCCAAGGCCCTTCCAGTATGTGGGTTCCAAGGCCTAATAGGGTGCATATGACTATGCAGCAGGGATCGCCTTCCTGCCAATGTATAAAACAAAGGAGTATGGAGCACACAATACATATTGTGAAGTGGATTTTCCTGGGCCCATCCACTATGTGGATTGCATAAGAAAGGAAGGAGGGCACTCACCGATCTGAAGCTTGACTTTGCTTTATTAAATGTTCATTAAAACATCATGGCCGGGAGAGTAAACAAGGAGCTCCTGTGAGCAGTGTGAAGACGACAGCTGTTTCGCACTCTCACTGCGCTTCCACGGGTCTGTACTATGCAGCAGGGCTGGCCTTCCTGCCAATGTGTAAAACAAAGGAGTACAGGAGCACAAAATGCATATTGTAAAGTGGATTTTCCTGGGCCCATCCAGTATGTGGGTTCTAAGGCATTATGGGGTGCATATGAATATGCAGCAGGTCTCACCTTGCCGCCAATGTGTAAAACAAAGGAGTACGGAGTACAAAATGCATATTGTGAAGTGGATTTTCATGGGCCCATCCACTATGTGGGTTCAAAGGCTTATTGGGGTGCATATGAATTGGTAGCAGGGCAGGCCTTGAAATCAATGCAACACTTTTTCAGGAGTCCCCCCTGGACATCTTATGACAGGGGTATTGTGGTGCTTCGTAATTCTTGGCAGCCAATCCACTCACAGCATAGGCTACAACAGCTTAGGAGACCCACTGTTTCATAATGGCCCTTTAAGAAGATTAATGCCGCCTGATGCACCAGTAAAAGTAAGCTCTGTGACTTTAAGAGTCCCTCCTTCGTAAATGAAACAAGATGGGTCTGCTTATGTGTCACACAACACATGGCCAGCTAGGGGTGTTAAATGTTACAATTACTTTCCCCAGTGAATGCATTTGTAGTGGTTGAAAGCAATGTTAAAGTTGAAAAACGCTTCAAAAACGCTGTGTCTGAACTAAGCATAAGTGGGAGAGGAAATTTTCGGTCTGGGCTTAAATACATGGCCGTACAGGCAAGTCATTAACCTGCAAAGGATGCACCTTGACATATTTCCAAGCAAAACCCGTTTTGGTTTCGTTTTCATGTGTTTTTGAGGCATCGGGAAAAATGGCATGAATCTCGGGAAAAAATTATTAAAGCTGTGAACTAGGAGTCAGGAATGCTTCCAGGGGCGATCCCCATGATGTCCCTTTGTCATTTGAGCAGTGTTTCCATCATTTTCAGATGTTTTTAGACCTTAAAAGCACCTCCGAGGGGGATCACGGTAAAAATACTCGGGTCTCCCATAGACTTACATTGGGCTCATTGTTCTGGCCGAGTACCCGAGTATTCCAATTTGCTCGACCCGAGCAACGAGCACCCGAGCATTTTAGTGCTCGCCCATCACTAATAGACACCTTTACCAAAAAATTGACTGGCTGTAGCAGCACGGAACACGTTAACTCTGCTGATCTAGTGGCGGTGGATGATGAGACGTGGAGGAATGCCTCATTAAAAAAAAGGCACAATTTAAGGGAGCAGGTCTCCTACACTCGTAATGCCCATACAGTAAGTATATGGGCTGACTAACATTTCACCATGGTGGCACATTTAAAAAAATTTTTTTATGGGGATCATAGACACTCTTGCCAAAAAACAGACTGGCTGTAACAGCACAGAACACGTTAACCCTGGTGATCTATTGGCGGGGGATGATGAGACGTGGAGGAAGGCATCATTAAAAAATAGGCCCACTTCAAAGGAGCGGGTCTCCTAAACTCGTAATGCTTATACACTAAGTGCATGGGCTGACAAACATTTCTCCTTGGGGGGTACATTTTTTAAAAATTTTTCATGGGGATCATAGACACCCTTGCCAAAAAATTGACTGGCTGTAGCAGCACGGAACACATTATCCCTGGTGATCTAGTGGCGGTGGATGATGAGAAGTGGAGGAAGGCATCATTAAAAAATAGGCCCAATTTAAAGGAGCGGGTCTCCTAGACTCGTAATGCCCATACACTAAGTGCATGGGCTGACAAACATTTCCCCATGGGGGGTACATTTTTTAAAAAATTTTCATGGGGATCATAGACACCCTTGCCAAAAAATTGACTGGCTGTAGCAGCACGGAACACGTTAACCCTGGTGATCTAGTGGAGGTGGATATTGAGACTTGGAGGAAGGCCTCATTAAAAAATAGGCACAATTTAAGGGAGTGGGACTCCTAGACTCGTAATGCCCATACAGTAGTGTATGGGCTGACCAACAGTTCCCCATGGGGGGTAAATTTTTAAACAAATTTTATGGGAATCAAAACACCCTTGACAAAAAATTGACTGTCTGTAGCAGCATGGAACACATTAACCCTGGTGATCTAGTGACGGTGGATGATGAGATGTGGAGGAAGGCCTCATTAAAAAATAGGCCCAATTTAAAGGAGCGGATCTGCTAGACTCTTAATGCCCATACACTAAAGGTACCGTTACACTAAACGATTTACCAACGATCACGACCAGCGATACGATCTGGCCGTGATCATTGGTAAGTCGTTGTGTGGTCGCTGGAGAGCTGTCACACAGACAGCTCTCCAGCGACCAACGATGCCGAAGTCCCCGGGTAACCAGGGTAAACATCGGGTTACTAAGTGCAGGGCCGCGCTTAGTAACCCGATGTTTACCCTGGTTACCATTGTAAATGTAAAAAAAAAACCACTACATACTCACATTCCGATGTCTGTCACGTCCTCCGCCGTCAGCTTCCCGCACTGACTGTGTCAGTGCCGGCCGTAAAGCACAGCACAGCGGTGACGTCACCGCTGTGCTCTGCTTTTACTTTACGGCCGGCGCTCACAGTCAGTGCGGGAAGCTGACGGCGGGGGACGTGACAGACACCGGAATGTAAGTATTTACTGTTTTTTTTTTTTTACATTTACAATGGTAACCAGGGTAAACATCGGGTTACTAAGTGTGGCCCTGCACTTAGTAACCCGATGTTTACCCTGGTTACAAGTGAACACATCGCTGTATCGGTGTCACACACACCAATCCAGCGATGACAGCGGGTGTTCCAGCGACAAAATAAAGTTCTGGACTTCTAGCTCCGACCAGCGATATCACAGCGGGATTCAGATCGCTGCTGCGTGTCAAACACAACGAGATTGCTATCCAGGACGCTGCAACGTCACGGATCGTCGTCGTTCTCGTTCAAAAGTTGCTCAGTGTGACGGTACCTTAAGTGCATGGGCTGACAAACATTTCCCCCCAGAGGAGTAAAATATTTTGTAGTTGCAAATTAGTAACGGGTGTTAGGGTTTGCGGAACGCACCGAATATATTTATTGATGTGATTGGTGCGTTCGCTACCCGGGATCCACCGTGCAGGAAATATCCTGCCGCTAAGTAAATGGCGACACTATAGCGGTATTAACCAGCTCTGTTAGCTTCACAGAGCAGCCGAGAAAGCAAAGCTCTGTGCCCTGTTAACTCTCACAGAGACACAGGCTAACTACCCAGAAGAGAGCAGTCAGTGGTCATGCATGCACACAACACTCCTCGCCGGAGGTGCCAGCATTCTAGGGGCTTATTTCAGCCGGGTCCCTGAATACTCTCATACACAATCTCCTCGCCGGAGGTGCCAGCATTCTAGGGGCTTATTTTAGCCGGGTCCCTGAACACATTCACGCATATGACCACAGTGGCGCAAAGCATGTAACTTTAAAAGATACTAGCGCATGGCCGTGCGGCCATGCGAGCCTTAAATAGCTGCAGCACGTACAGGACCTTAAAGAAGAGGACCAATGCGAGATTGCTGCTGAGTCTGCGTAACTACAGGACCTTCCTAGAAAGACCAATAGACTTGGCTGCAGTACCTGAACATGTGACCCTTGATCTCCACTGAGAGATCTTACCCTGGGCATGCTCAGTGTGTGCAAAGCAGGACTTAGTCCCAGAAAAGCTTGTTCACCGTAGATCAGTGCAGGGTACAATAGCAGAGCCTGGAGAGGCAGCAAAAACCCTTTGCACTGAATCAGACTCAGTGAGATGCTGGGACCGACGTCTCCGCTGAGCAGGCTCCACCGCGGCCGAAGGAGAATGGGAGACCGCAGCAGAGATGGATCGAGATTCCCCCTGTGCAGCAGAGGAAACTCGACTCCTAACAACGGGCATCATAAAAACACCCTTGCACAAAAATTGAGTAGCTTTTGCATCACGGAATGTGTTCATCCTGGTATTATAGTGGTTCTGGATGATGAGGATGAGTATAAGGGCTCATTTCCACATGCGAGGCACACGTCCGTATCTCGCATGTAGAAACCAAGCTCTGGTGTCTGCACTCCGGAGCAGAGCGTGCGGCCGCATACGAACACATGGAGCTGCACGCTCCACTCCAAAGTGGCGGCGCCAGAGCTTGGTTTCCACATGCGAGACACGGACGTGATTCTCGCATGTGGAAACAAGCCCTAAGGAGGAAGATAACACCAAATAGACAAAATCAGGAAGTGTATACCCATGTGTGGTTGTAAAGAGGTGCATGAAAATACACCTCCCCAAAAAAGACAATGTATTTGAGGTTATGTTTAGCTGTTTTCATTTGGTGGTGTAGAGAAGTCTTGCCCAATCCAGCCCTTGTTCATTTTTATAAAAGTTGACAGGCGGATGCGCTTATCAGATATAATTCCGGCACTAAAAACCTGCTCTAACAGAACGCTAGCAGCAGGGCAGGTTAGTACCTCCAAGGTGAGAGAGCCAGTTCATGCCACGTATCCAGCTTCAATACCAAATAATTAAAAGGCACAGAGGAATCACGGAGGATGTTTGTAAGATCAGCAAGGTACTCCCTCAGCATCTTCCCAAACATTGCACTTCGTTCAATAGCACCCCTTGCCTTTCTGCTGACACGATGGGAGGGTCTGAGAAAACTGTCCCAGAACTTTGCCATTGTTCCCCTGCCTGTACTGGATTGTACTTCTGTCTCTCTCTCCTGTACTCCTTGGTTGTACAACAAACTCTGACGTCTGCTGCCAGCATTCTCAGATGGGAAATTTTTTAGTAATTTTGCTACAAGGGCCCTCTGGTACTGCACCATTTTAGTACACCTGGCTGCCTGGGGAAGAAAAGATTGAAAGTTCCCCTTGTAGCCTGGGTCTAGAAGTGTCACCAACCAGTAATGAGTTTCACAGAAAATTTTAATAATGCGAGGGTCACGGGAAACGCAGTGCAACATAAAGTAAACCATGCATGCCAGACTGCTAACAGGCAATACTTTCGTGACCTCACCAACAGGACAACTTTCCATGCTGTCCTCCTTCTTCTCATCTTCCTCCTCTCTGTCCTCAGACCATCCACGCTGAACAGACGGTATGACAGCTGTGCATGTAGTACCGTCTAAAGCGCATGAAAGTAGCTCCTGTTCTACCTACTCCTCTTCCTCATTGTCTACCAATCCACGTTGGGAAGACATGAGGCTGGGCTGTGTGTAATCACACTGCATGGTTCCTTGCTCCATGTCCTCGTGCTCCACCAGCAATGCATCCTATTTAATTGTGAAAAGAGAGGTGTCCGGAATGCAGAGAAGCTGGATGGTGATGCTAATTATGGCATCATCGCCACTCACCATCTTAGTGCAGTCCTCAAAGTTTTGTAGAATGGTACAAATGTCCACTCGTGAAGTCTTATATGTGGACTCTGAACTGAATAACGACGACCTTGTTGATGCTGGTAGTCAACAACTGCCCACTTCTGCTCACAAATCATTTCCAACATATGCAGTGTAGAGTTCCAACGCTTGGGGACATCACACACCAGTCGGTGAGCTGGAAGCTGCAAACGCTGCTGAAGCAAGGCAAGGGTGGCTGAAGCTGTAGCTGACTTTCCAAAATGGGCAGACAGGCGGCGTACTTTCACTAGCAGATCTGGCATCTCAGAGTAGCTTTTGAGAAAACGTTGCACGACAGCATTTAGCACATGGGCCAGGCAAGGTACGTGTGTGAGCGCACCTCGCCTCAGAGCCGCCATCAGGTTCTGGCCATTGGCACACACAACCATGCCTGGCTGTAGGTTCAGCGGTGTCAGACAAAATTCTGACTGCTCTTTCAGCGCTATCCACAACTCTTCAGCATTGTGTCACCTAAGCAGATTAGCTTCAGCACAGCCTGTTGCCGCTTGGCTTAGGAGGCTGTAGTGGAGGAGGAGGTACAGGAGCTGTAGACTGTGCAGGCAACCCTGATTGATGTAGGGCCTGCAATCCTTGGCATCGGGAGGATGTGTTCCATCCCAAGGTGTGACTGGGTCCCGGCATCCACTATGTTAACCCTGTGTGCCGTAAGTGAGATGTACCATCCCTGCACACAAGCACTTGTCCACATGTCTGTGGTTAGGTGGACTTTCACAGTAACAGCATTGTTGAGGGCACGGGTAATGTTGTGGGACACATGCTGGAGTAATGGCGGTACGGCACCCTGGGAGAAATAGTGGCGACTGGGGATTGAGTACCTTGGGACGGCCACTGCCATCAGGTTGCGGAAAGCTTCTGTTAGGAGTCGAGTTTCATCTGAACCTGGGAGCCTGTGGAGCACATTCGGGCTCCGCTACTCATTGCAGCTTTTGAGCGCAGCGAGGCTCAAGGAGGGGGGCCCTAGGAGGGGGGTAATGTTAGGAGTCAAGTTTCCTCTGCTGCACAGGAGGAATCTCGATCCGTGTCTGCTGCGGTCTTCCATTCTGCATCGGCCGCAGTGGAGCCTGCTCAGCGGAGACGTCGGTCCCAGCGTCTCACTGAGACCGATACTGTGCAAAGGGTTACTGCTGCCTCTCCAGGCTCTGCTATTGTACCCTGCACTGATCTGCGGCGAGCAGGCTTTTCTGGGACTAAGTCCTGCTTTGCACACACTGAGCATGCCCAGGTTAAGATCTCTCAGTGGAGATCAAGGGTCACATGCTCAGGTACTGCAGCCAAATCTATTGGTCCTTCTAGGAAGGTCCTGTAGGTGCGCAGGCTCTGTGGCAGCCTCTCATTGGTCCTTCTAGGAAGGTCCTGTACGTGCTGCAGCTATTTAAGGCTCGCATGGCCGCACGGCCATGCGCTAGTATCTTCCTAAGTTTTGTGCTTTGCGCCAGTGTGGTCATGTGTTTGTATGTGTTCAGGGACCCTGCTGAAATAAGCCCGTAGAATGCTGGCAACTCCAGCGAGGAGATTGTGTTTGTGTGTATTCAGGGACCTGGCTGAAATAAGCCCCTAGAATGCCGGCACCTCCGACGAGGAGTTTTGTGTGCATGCATGACCACTGACTGCTCTCATTTGGGTAGTTAGCCTGTGCCTCTGTGAAAGTCTAACACGGCACAGAGCTTTGCTTTCTCGGCCGCTCTGTGAAGCTAACAGAGCTGGTTCATACCGCCATATAGTGCCGCCATTTACTTAGCAGCAGGTTGTTTCCTGCACTGTGGATCCCGGGTTGCGAACGCAACAATCCTATCTAATAAATATATTCGATGCGTTCCGCCAACCCTAACAGTATACTAGCGCCAGGATCTGGCTAAGTAATGGCGGATGAACAGCGATTGCAGGGGTACATCCAGCTGCTGGAGGGCCGGTTGGCGTCTCTTGAGCATGCAACCTCGGTGGTGGATGTTACCACAATAGCTGTTCAGGCTGCTAGCATGGCTGTAGCAGCTTTACCCACTGCCACCTCTGTTCCGACCTTATCTCACCTCCCATTGCCTGAGAGTTACTCTGGGGACAGTAAGTCCTGTAGGGGTTTCGTGAGCCAGTGTGGTATACACCTCGAGCTCCTGGCTGCACGTTTTCCCACAGAGCAGGCAAAGGTGGGATTCATAATCTCTCTCTTGTCGGACAGGGCGTTGGAGTGGGCTACGCCGCTGTGGGAGCGCAACGATCATGTGGTGCAGAGTGTTCCTTGGTTTCTGGACACTCTGAAACAGGTCTTTGTAGGACCTCAAGTCACCCATGATACAGCGCTCCAACTGCTGGCTTTGACTCAGGGTTCAACCATGGTCAGCCATTTTGCGGTTCACTTCCGGACATTAGTGTCTGAGTTGGAATGGCCAGATAAAACCCTCATTCCCGTATTTTGGAGGGGGCTGGCTGACCATTTGAAGGACGCTTTGGCTACTAGGGAGATTCCCGCCACACTGGAAGAGCTCATAGCTGTATCAACTCGCATAGACCTTCGTTTTCACGAGCGAAGATTGGAGCGAGCCCAGTGTAGGCAGAGGTTTCGGCTGGCTCCCACCTTCGCCAGACATCTGGAATCTCCAGTCCAGGTGTCCGAGTCACATGAGGCCATAGAGGTGACACGAGCGGGACCCAAGTCCCAGTCCGCTCATGCACATAAGGTCTGTCATGTTTGCCGGCAGTCAGGACATCTTGCCTCCAAGTGTCCTCAGCGGTCAGGGAAATGTCAGCGTCTAGTGGCAGTTGGAGGAGGTACACTAGACACGGCGACGTTTGCCTCAAAGTTGTACTTCAAGGGGACAATTACCTTTGGCCCATCCACTCTTATGGTAGAGCTATGCGTGGACTCTGGGGCGGAAGGTAATTTTATGTCATCCGCTTTTGCCCAGCGTCACGCAATACCCCTGGTTATTCTCGCCAAACCAGTAACCGTTCGAGTGGTAAATGGGTCGACACTACCCTCTCAGATCACCCACCAAACCAATCCTATCATGCTTTCTGTGTCTCTATCACATCAGGAGATTATCTCCCTATTAGTCATTCCTGAGGGAATTGATGAGGTCCTGTTGGGGATACCATGGCTACGCTATCATTCTCCTCATATAGAGTGGTCCTCAGGGAGAATTTTGGGATGGAGTAAATCCTGCGAGGGTAGATGTCAGAGGGAGTGCGTTCAGGTTGCTACAACACAGGTACCCTCAGATCTTTCCTCTCTCCCCAAGCACTATTGGCCCTATGCAGACATGTTCTCCAAAAGGGCTGCGGAGACCCTTCCGCCTCACCGCCCCTATGACTGTCCTATTGACCTCTTGCCTGGTGCTGAGCCTGCCTGGGGTCAAGTCTATCCGTTATCTCTCCCGGAGACGGAGGCAATGTCCCAGTACATCCAAGAGAATCTAGCAAGAGGATTCATTAGGAAGTCAGTGTCACCTGCAGGGGCTGGGTTCTTCTTCATACAGAAGACTGGAGACTTACATCCATGCATAGACTACAGGGGTCTTAACGCCATCACCGTTAAGAACAAGTACCCATTACCCCTGATATCTGAGCTTTTTGATAGGCTATGGGGAGCAAGGGTATTTACAAAATTGGATCTGCGGGGTGCCTACAATCTGATTCGCATCCGTGAGGGGGACGAATGGAAGACGGTTTTAACACCAGGGATGGGCACTATGAATATCTGGTGATGCCCTTCGGGCTCTGTAATGCTCCAGCCGTTTTTCAAGACTTTGTGAACGACATTTTCTGGGATATGCTCACCACCTCGGTCGTAGTGTATCTGGATGATATTCTCATCTACTCTCCAGATATTGACTCCCATCGGAGAGATGTTCGCAAAGTCTTCGACCTCTTACAGGCAAACTCCCTCTACGCCAGGTTGGAGAAGTGTGTGTTGGAGCAGGAGTCCTTGCCTTTACTTGGTTATATCATCTCTGCCCAAGGGATTGGCTATGGATCCTGCCAAGCTACAGGCTGTGATGGACTGGCAGGAACCCCATTCTCTTAAAGTGGTGCAGCGCTTTATGGGGTTCATTAATTACTATCGCCAGTTCATTCCACACTTCTCAACTTTGGTAGCTCCCTTGGTTGCCCTCACCAAGAAGGGAGCAAATCCCAAGTTGTGGTCAGAGGAGGTCTCCAAGGCCTTTCTCTCGATTAAATCACACTTCGCTAGCGCTCCCATCCTACATCGCCCCGATGTAGATAAGCCATTTATCTTGGAGGTGGATGCCTCATCCGTTGGTGCTGGAGCAGTCCTTTTCCAAAAGGATGCTCAAGGTCGGATGCATCCTTGCTTCTTCTTCTCCAAGGCCTTCACACCAGCGGAGAGGAATTATTCCATCAGGGACAGGGAGTTGCTAGCCATGAAGTTGGCTTTTTCAGAGTGGAGACACCTCTTAGAGGGAGCTCGCTTTCCCTTCCAAGTGTTCACTGACCACAAGAACTTGGTATATATACAGACGGCCCAGCGGCTGAATTCTCGCCAGGCTAGATGGTCCCTGTTCTTCTCCCGGTTCCATTTTACTCTCCATTTTCTCTCCGGGGAGAAGAACATTCGTGCCGACGCTCTCTCCCGCTCCGTAGTGTCATCTGAGGAGGAGGAGGAGCCTCGGCTTATTGTCCCTTCTGAGAGCCTGAGAACTGTGGCTCCGGTTTCGATAGAGTCCGTGCCCCTGGGCAAGACTTTTGTACCAGCGAATTTGCGACCAGAGGTTCTCTCTTGGGCTCACTCGTCCAGAGTGGGTGGACATTTTGGGACCAAGAGGACATCTGAGCTTTTGGCAAGGACGTACTGGTGGCCGCATATGGCCCGTGACGTCATGGACCATATTCGGGCGTGTGTCTCCTGCACCCAGAATCGGTCTCCTCGGCAACGGCCTGCTGGGTTACTTTACCCCCTGCCAGTGGCAGACAGGCCCTGGGAGATGGTCAGGATGGACTTCATGGTGGGCTTACCCAAGTCTCGTAGCTGCACCGTTATCTGGGTAGTCACCGATCATTTTTCTAAGATGGTGCATTTGGTGCCGCTTCCACGGTTACCTTCTGCACGGGCATTGGCGGCGTTGTTCATAAAACATATTTTCCACTTACATGGAATGCCTGATAAAATTGTCAGCGACCGGGGTCCCCAGTTTGCGTCTCGGTTTTGGAGAGAGCTCTTCCGTTTACTCAGCATAGAGCTGAATCTCTCCTCTGCATATCATCCCGAGACGAATGGGTTGATAGTGAGAACCAACCAGACTCTGGTGACATACTTGCGACATTTTGTCTCTGCTAGGTAGGATGGCTGGGCATCTTTGCTACCTTGGGCGGAATTTGCCTTGAACAACGCCGTAGCCGATTCCACTGGTCAGACTCCATTTATCCTTAATTACGGCCAGCATCTGCGTGTCCCTGTGCCCATGCCCGTGTCATCCACCGATTCCAGGGTGGCAGATTGGGCGGTGGAGGCACGTGACATCTGGGACTGCACACAGGATGCCATCCGGGCCTCCAAGGAGAGAATGAGTGTTTCGGCTGATACACACCGGCGCCCCGCTCCGACGTTTGCTCCTAGCGACTTAGTGTGGCTCTCCGCCCGTAACATTAGGCTGCAAGTGGAGTCCACTAAGTTTGCACCTCGCTACATTGGCCCTTTCAAGGTTCTCGAATAGGTCAACCCTGTGGTCTACCGTTTGGCTATTCCTCCACGCCTTGGTATCACCGATACTTTTCACGTTTCCCTCTTAAAGCCCGTTCATTTGTCCCTGTTTTCTGAGTCATCTGCCAGGACATCGGGTTCATCCACGGATGAGTTTGAGGTGAATGCTATCGTGGGGTGCAAGGTAGCACGTGGCAAGAAATTTTGGACTGGAAGGGTCACGGTCCAGAGGATAGAACCTGGGAGCCTGTGGAGCACATTTGGGCTCCGCTACTTATTGCAGCTTTTGAGCGTAGCGAGGCTCAAGGAGGGGGGCCCTAGGAGGGGGGGTAATGTTAGGAGTCAAGTTTCCTCTGCTGCACAGGAGGAATCTCGATCCGTGTCTGCTGCGGTCTTCCATTCTGCATCGGCCGCAGTGGAGCCTGCTCAGTGGAGACGTCGGTCCCAGCATCTCACTGAGACCGATACTGTGCAAAGGGTTACTGCTGCCTCTCCAGGCTCTGCTATTGTACCCTGCACTGAGCGGCGGTGAGCAGGCTTTCTGGGAATAAGTCCTGCTTTGCACACACTGAGCATGCCCAGGGTAAGATCTGTTGTGATTCGGTTCGTGGGCTCCCCCGGTGGTCTCTTGTGGTACTGGTGTCCTGCAAGATTTGCCTTCTCAGTTCACCTGTTCCTATCAGGATGTGGGAGTATCCTATTTAACCTTGCTCCTCAGTCATTCTAATGCTGGCCATCAATGTATCCAGAGTGATTCTGTTGCATGTTCCTGCTCCCAGTTTTCTGCTCAGCTAAGTTGGACACTTTAGTCCTTAAGTCTATTTTTGTATGTTTTGTCCAGTTTGCACTTATGTGAATCTCTGCAGCTGGAAGCTCTTGTTGGGCTGAAATTACCACTCCAGTGGCATGAGTTGTCACATGAGTTAAGGTAATTTCAGGATGGTGTTTTGAAGGGTTTTGCAGCTGACCGCGAAGTCCTCTGTTGTATCTTTCTGCTATTTAGTTAGCGGGCCTCTCTGTGCTAAATCTGCTTTCATACTACGTGTGTATTTTCATCTGCTCTCACCGTTATTATATGTGGGGGGCTGCTATCTCCTGTGGGGACATTCTCTGGAGGCAAGCCAGGACTGTGTTTTCTTCTACCAGGGGTAGTAGTTCTCCGGCTGGCGCGCGGCATCTAGAGACAACGCAGGAATGCCCCCTGGCTACTTCTAGTGTGGTGTGTAGGTTTAGCATCGCGGTCAGCTCTAGTTTCCATCACCCGAGAGCTTGTCCGTTTATTCTATGCTTCTGATGTTTCCTTGCCATTGGAAACCATAACAGTATGGCCAGCCAAAATGTTTAATCTATAGGCTGAAGCAGGAGAGAAAAGGAACTGTGTGAAACCTTTTTTTTTTTTTTTTTCCTTCCTCTGAAGTTGCACTCCAGCTCTAATTGCAGTCTCCTGTTTTCCTCTCCTCTTAACCCCTGAATGGCTCAGACTTTATCTGTTGAAATATGGATCCCCAGAGTCTGGCTACCAATTTGAATAATCTTGCCTCTAAAGTTCAGAATATACAAGATTTTTTGTTACATGCTCCTCGGTCTGAACCTAAAATTCCTATACCGGAGTTTTTTTCTGGAGATCGATCTTGTTTTCTAAATTTTAAATACAATTGTAAATTGTTTCTTTCGCTGAGATCTCATTCTGCTGGAGATCCTGCCCAGCAAGTAAAAATTGTTATTTCTTTACTGCGGGGTGACCCCCAAAATTGGGCATTTTCATTGGCACCAGGGGATCCTGCGTTGCTCAATGTGGATGCGTTTTTTCTGGCTTTGGGGTTGCTTTATGAGGAACCAAATTTGGAGATTCAGGCTGAGAAAGCCCTAATAGCCCTCTCTCAGGGGCAAGATGAAGCCGAAATATATTGCCAAAAATTTCGAAAATGGTCTGTGCTTACTCAGTGGAATGAGTGCGCTCTGGCGGCAATTTTCAGAGAAGGTCTCTCTGATGCTGTAAAAGACGTCATGGTGGGGTTTCCTGCGCCTACGGGTCTGAATGAGTCCATGACAATGGCAATTCAGATTGATCGGCGTTTACGGGAACGCAAACCTGTGCACCAGTTGGCGGTGTCTTCTGAAGAGGCACCACAGAGTATGCAATGTGATAGCTTTCTGTCCAGAAGCGAACGACAGATTTATAGGCGCAAAAATCATTTGTGCTTCTATTGTGGAAATTCTACTCATGTTATATCAGCATGCTCTAAGCGAACAAAGAAAGTTGATAAATCCTCTGCTATTGGCACTTTGCAGTCCAAGTTTATTTTGTCTGTAACTCTAATTTGTTCGTTATCTTCTATTGTTGCGGATGCGTATGTGGATTCTGGCGCCGCTTTGAGTCTTATGGATTGGTCCTTTGCCAGGCGCTGTGGGTTTGATCTAGAGCCTCTGGAAGTTCCTATACCTTTAAAGGGTATTGATTCTACACCATTGGCTAGTAATAAACCACAATACTCGACACAAGTGACTATGCGTATGACTCCAGACCATCAAGAGGTGATTTGCTTCCTTGTACTGTATAATCTGCATGATGTGTTGGTGCTGGGATTGCCATGGTTGCAAACTCATAACCCAGTCCTTGACTGGAAAACAATGTCTGTACTAAGCTGGGGATGTCAGGGAAATCATGGGGACACATCTTTGGTCTCCATTGCTTCATCTATTCCCTCTGAAATTCCTGAGTTTTTGTCTGATTATCGTGAGGTTTTTGAGGAATCTACTCTTAATTCTCTTCCTCCTCACAGAGATTGCGATTGCGCCATAGATTTGATCCCTGGCAGTAAATTTCCTAAGGGTCGTCTATTCAATCTGTCTGTACCTGAACATGCTGCCATGCGAGAGTATATTAGGGAGTCCTTGGAAAAGGGACATATTCGTCCTTCTTCGTCTCCTCTTGGAGCGGGGTTCTTTTTCGTAGCTAAAAGCGATGGTTCTTTGAGACCTTGTATTGATTATAGACTCTTGAATAAGATCACAGTCAAGTATCAGTATCCTTTGCCATTGCTGACAGATGTATTTGCTCGCATTGAGGGGGCGAAGTGGTTCTCTAAGATTGATCTTCGCGGTGCGTATAATTTGGTGCGAATTAAGCAGGGGGATGAGTGGAAAACTGCATTTAATACGCCCGAGGGCCATTTTGAGTATTTGGTGATGCCTTTTGGTCTGTCAAATGCCCCTTTGGTCTTTCAGTCTTTTATGCACAATATTTTCCGTGAATATCTGGATAAATTTATGATTGTGTATTTGGACGATATTTTGATTTTTTCGGATGACTGGGAATCTCATGTTCAACAAGTTAGGAGGGTTTTTCAGGTTTTGCGGACCAATTCTCTGTTTGTTAAAGGTTCAAAGTGTGTTTTTGGGGTTCAGAAGATTTCTTTTTTGGGGTACATTTTTTCCCCCTCTTCTATTGAGATGGATCCTGTGAAGGTTCGGGCTATTTGTGACTGGACGCAACCGACTTCTCTTAAGGGCCTTCAGAAATTTTTGGGCTTTGCTAACTTTTATCGTCGATTCATAACTGGTTTTTCTAGCGTTGTCAGGCCTTTGACTGATTTGACTAAAAAGGGTGCTGATGTTGCAGATTGGTCTCCTGCTGCTGTGGAGGCCTTTCGGGAGCTTAAGCGCCGTTTTTCTTCTGCTCCGGTGTTGTGCCAGTCTGATGTTTCTCTTCCTTTTCAGGTGGAAGTTGATGCTTCCGAGATCGGAGCGGGGGCGGTTTTGTCGCAGAAAAGTTCAGATTGTTCAGTGATGAGACCTTGTGCGTTCTTTTCTCGAAAATTTTCGCCCGCCGAGCGAAATTATGACGTCGGTAATCGGGAGCTTTTGGCGATGAAGTGGGCATTCGAGGAGTGGCGTCATTGGCTTGAGGGTGCTAAACATCAGGTGGTGGTCTTGACTGATCACAAAAATTTGATTTATCTTGAGTCGGCCAGACGTCTGAATCCTAGACAGGCGCGCTGGTCGTTGTTTTTCTCCCGGTTTAATTTTGTGGTTTCGTATCTGCCAGGTACTAAGAATGTGAAGGCGGATGCCCTTTCTAGGAGTTTTGAACCTGATTCCCCTGGTGATTCTAAACCTACGGGTATACTTAAGGATGGGGTGATATTGTCTGCTGTCTTCCCAGACCTGCGACGTGCTTTACAAGAGTTTCAGGCGGATCGGCCTGATCGTTGTCCGCCTGGTAGATTGTTTGTGCCGGATGAGTGGACCAATAGAGTCATCTCGGAGGTTCATTCTTCTGCGTTGGCAGGTCATCCGGGAATTTTTGGTACCAGAGATTTGGTGGCTAGGTCCTTCTGGTGGCCTTCCCTGTCTCGGGACGTGCGTACTTTTGTGCAGTCTTGCGATGTTTGTGCTCGGGCTAAGCCTTGTTGTTCTCGGGCTAGTGGGTTGTTGTTGCCCTTGCCTGTTCCTAAGAGGCCTTGGACACACATCTCTATGGATTTTATTTCTGATCTCCCTGTTTCTCAGAAGATGTCCGTCATTTGGGTGGTGTGTGACCGCTTTTCTAAGATGGTTCATTTGGTGCCCTTGCCCAAGCTGCCTTCCTCATCTGAGTTGGTGCCCCTGTTTTTTTCAGAATGTGGTTCGGCTGCATGGTATTCCGGAGAATATCGTTTCCGACAGGGGATCCCAGTTTGTGTCCAGATTTTGGCGGGCGTTTTGTGCCAGGATGGGCATTGATTTGTCTTTTTCATCTGCATTTCATCCCCAGACAAATGGCCAGACGGAACGTACTAATCAGACCTTGGAGACTTATTTGAGGTGTTTCGTGTCTGCTGATCAGGATGACTGGGTCTCCTTTTTGCCGTTGGCTGAGTTTGCCCTTAATAATCGGGCCAGTTCTGCCACTTTGGTCTCCCCTTTCTTTTGCAATTCAGGGTTCCATCCTCGTTTTTCATCTGGTCAGGTGGAGTCTTCGGATTGTCCTGGAGTGGATACCATGGTGGATAGGTTGCATCGTATTTGGGGGCAGGTGGTGGACAATTTGGAGTTGTCCCAGGAGAAGACTCAACGTTTTGCTAATCGCCATCGTCGTGTTGGTCCTCGTCTTCGTGTTTGGGGACTTGGTGTGGTTGTCCTCCCGTTTTGTCCCTATGAGGGTCTCTTCTCCTAAGTTTAAGCCTCGGTTCATCGGTCCTTATAAGATTTTGGAAATTCTTAACCCTGTGTCTTTTCGTTTGGACCTCCCAGCATCCTTTGCTATCCATAATGTCTTCCATCGGTCATTATTGCGGAGGTATGAGGTACCACTTGTGCCTTCTGTTGAGCCTCCTGCTCCTGTGCTGGTTGAGGGTGAATTGGAGTACGTGGTGGAGAAAATCTTGGACTCCCGTGTTTCCAGACGGAGACTTCAATATCTGGTGAAATGGAAGGGCTACGGTCAAGAGGATAATTCTTGGGTTACAGCTTCTGATGTTCATGCTTCTGATTTGGTCCGTGCCTTTCATAGGGCTCATCCAGATCGCCCTGGTGGTTCTTGTGAGGGTTCGGTGCCCCCTCCTTAAGGGGGGGGTACTGTTGTGATTCAGTTCGTGGGCTCCCCCGGTGGTCTCTTGTGGTACTGGTGTCCTGCAAGCTTTGCCTTCTCAG
Organism: Ranitomeya variabilis; assembly: GCF_051348905.1. NCBI lineage: Eukaryota > Metazoa > Chordata > Amphibia > Anura > Dendrobatidae > Ranitomeya > Ranitomeya variabilis. The sequence goes on from NC_135236.1 coordinate 527,748,329, forward strand.
TTCACCTGTTCCTATCAGGATGTGGGAGTATCCTATTTAACCTTGCTCCTCAGTCATTCTAATGCTGGCCATCAATGTATCCAGAGTGATTCTGTTGCATGTTCCTGCTCCCAGTTTTCTGCTCAGCTAAGTTGGACACTTTAGTCCTTAAGTCTATTTTTGTATGTTTTGTCCAGTTTGCACTTATGTGAATCTCTGCAGCTGGAAGCTCTTGTTGGGCTGAAATTACCACTCCAGTGGCATGAGTTGTCACATGAGTTAAGGTAATTTCAGGATGGTGTTTTGAAGGGTTTTGCAGCTGACCGCGAAGTCCTCTGTTGTATCTTTCTGCTATTTAGTTAGCGGGCCTCTGTGTGCTAAATCTGCTTTCATACTACGTGTGTCTTTTCATCTGCTCTCACCGATATTATATGTGGGGGGCTGCTATCTCCTGTGGGGACATTCTCTGGAGGCAAGCCAGGACTGTGTTTTCTTCTACCAGGGGTAGTTAGTTCTCCGGCTGGCGCGCGGCATCTAGAGACAACGCAGGAATGCCCCCTGGCTACTTCTAGTGTGGTGTGTAGGTTTAGCATCGCGGTCAGCTCTAGTTTCCATCACCCGAGAGCTTGTCCGTTTATTCTATGCTTCTGATGTTTCCTTGCCATTGGAAACCATAACAAAGATCTCTCAGTGGAGATCAAGGGTCACATGCTCAGGTACTGCAGCCAAATCTATTGGTCCTTTTAGGAAGGTCCTGTAGGTGCGCAGGCTTTGTGGCAGCCTCTCATTGGTCCTTCTAGGAAGGTCCTGTACGTGCTGCAGCTATATAAGGCTCGCATGGCTGCACGGCCATGCGCTAGTATCTTCCTAAGTTATGTGCTTTGCGCCAGTGTGGTCATGTGTTTGTATGTGTTCAGGGACCCGGCTGAAATAAGCCCCTAGAACGCTGGCACCTCCGGCGAGTAGTGTTGAGCATTCCGATACCGCAAGTATCGGGTATCGGCCGATATTTGCTGTATCGGAATTCCGATACCGAGATCCGATACTTTTGTGATATTGGGAATCGGTATCGGGATCCATATTAATGTGTAAAATAAAGAATAAAAATAAAAAATATTGATATACTCACCTCTCCGACGCAGCCTGGACCTTACCGATGTAACGTGACCGCCACACGACCAATCACAAGCCGCGACGTCATCTAAGGTCTTTCAAGCGCTCATTCTTAGGAACGGAAGATGCCGGTTACATCGGTAAGGTCCAGGCTGCGTCGGAGAGGTGAGTATATCAATATTTTCTTTTTTTATTCTTTATTTTACACATTAATATGGATCCCAGGGCCTGAAGGAGAGTTTCCTCTCCTTCAGACCCTGGGAACCATACAGGATACCTTCCGATACTTGGTGTCCCATTGACTTGTATTGGTATCGGGTATCGGTATCGGCGATATCTGATACTCTTCGGGTATCGGCCGATACTATCCGATACCGATACTTTAAAGTATCGGACGGTATCGCTCAACACTACCGGCGAGGAGTTTTGTGTGCATGCATGACCACTGACTGCTCTCATTTGGGTAGTAAGCCTGTGCCTCTGTGAAATTCTAACACGGCACAGAGCTTTGCTTTCTCGGCCGCTCTGTGAAGCTAACAGAGCTGGTTCATACCGCCATATAGTGCCGCCATTTACTTAGCAGCAGGTTCTTTCCTGCACGGTGGATCCCGGGTTGCGAACACACCAATCCCATCTAATAAATATATTCGGTGCGTTCCGCCAACCCTAACAGCTTCCATCTTAACGAGCCTAAAAGGCAACATTTCGAGCGCAAGCAGATAAGGAATGTGAGAATTTTGTACTTTGGCCTGTGGGGCGTTGGCTGCATATTTCTGCTTGCGTTCCAAAGACTGGGGTATAGACAACTGAAGGCTGCGCTGGGACAAGGACGTGGACAGGCTTGATGACAGTGCTAATTTACTGCGGGCAACAACAGGTACAGGGCACAAGGCATTTTTGCATGCGCTGTGGACTGGGGATTGGCATGGACTCTGCATGCACCATCAGCATCACATCCACTTTCCCTTCCCTTGCCCCTTGCCTTGCCCATTTTAAATGGACTACTGAAATATTTTAAAAGTTCAATACAAATGGATTAATTTGGGGAAAACTTGTATGTGATCAATGTGCCGAAAAAACACACTTTTAATTCAATGTAAAGTCGGCAATTTTTTTATTTTGTTTTTAGCAAATTTAATTAATAACTAGGGTAGGACACACCAAAACCAGTTCGAAGGAGCTCTCAAATGCAACAATTTTTAAATAGCATATAGAGGAGGTGTCTGACAGATAAACCACAATGTTCAATATGTGGTCTTTTTTTTATTTTTTTAAAACAAAATTACTGTCATAAAGTAACATAACGCCAAAAAAGTGGAATTTATGCCTGAAAAGCAAGGTTTTGTAGCCCACAGATAGACCGGGCGTCTGACTGAGATAACAGACTGTTGTAATATGTTGCCTGGAGTTTTTTTTTTAAATCCTAACCACAAAATACTGTATAGACCAAGGATAGCAGACAAAAAAGTGGAAAGTATGCCTGAAAAGCAAGTATTTGTACAGCACATATAGACCAGTCATCGGACGGAGATAACGGACTGTTGTAATATGTGGCCTGAAGTGTTTTACATTCTTTAACCACAAAATACTGTATAGACCAAGGGTAGCAGACAGACAAAAAAGTGAAACGTATGCCTGAAAAACAAGTATTTGGAGACCACAGATAGACCAAGCTTCTGATTGAGATAACAGACTGTTTCAATATGTGACCTGGATTTTTTTTACATTTTTTTGACCACAAAATACTGTAAAGACCAAGGGTAACAGACAAAAAAGTGGAATGTATGCCTGAAAAGCAAGTATTTGGAGACCACAGATAGACTAGGCGTCTGACTGAGATAACAGACTGTTGTAATATGTGGCCTGGAGTGTTTTACATTTTTTAACCACAAAATACTGCATAGAACAAGGGTAGCCAACAGAAAAAAAAGTGGAATGTATGCCTGAAAAGCAAGTATTTGGAGTCCACACATAGACCAGGCATCTGACTAAGACAACAGACTGTTGTAATATGTGGCCTGGAGTGTTTTACATTTTTTAACCCAAAATACTGTATAAACCAAGGGTAGCAGACAAAAAAGTGGAATGTATGCCTGAAAGCAAGTATTTGTACAGCACAGATAGACCAGGCATCTGACGGAGATAACAGACTGTTTAATATGTGGCCTGGAGTTTTTTTAATTTTTTTAACCACAACATACTGTATAAACCAAGGGTAGCAGACAAAAAAGTGGAATGTATGCCTGAAACACAAGTATTTGGAGACCACAGATAGACCGGGTGTCTGACTGAGATAACAGACTGTTTCAATACATGGACAGGATTATTTTAATTTTTTTAACCACAAAATACTGTGTAGACCAAAGGTAGCACACAAAAAAGTGGAAGAGCACAGTGATACTCGGGCGAGTACCGAGTAGTGGCGAGCATGCTCGCTCATCACTAGCAAAGAACTTGATAGTACAAATGTATCTGACAAAGATTTTTTTATTTTTTTTGGGGGGGGAATACCTTCATCTGTCCCCCTGTCTGTCATAGGTGCTTTTGAGCTGTTCTCTAAACAGTTACTTAAAGAGGTGAAGTCATTGATCTATCCACAAGATGTTTCAAATGTAAATAATGAGCACCAAGCAATGTAATGGTTGAGATCTAACCTGACTATTATTTTTTTTATTATTATTTATTTATATAGCACCATTGATTCCATGGTGCTGTACATGAGAAGGGGTTACATCAAAATACAAATATCACTTACAGCAAACAAACTAACAATGACAGACTGGTACAGAGAGATATGAACCTTGCCCTTGCGGGCTTACATTCTACAGGATTATGTGGAAGGAGACAGTAGGTAGGGGGTTACAATAACTCCGATGCTGTTGAGATGGCCGCACGGTCATAGTAGGTTGTAAGCTTTTTTGAAGAGATGGGCTTTCAGGTTCTGTCTGAAGGATCGATATGTGGTGGATAACCGGATGTGTTTTGGAACAGAATTCCAGAGAATGGTGAAATTCGGGGGAAATTTTGGAGGCATTTGGGTGAGAAGCAAATAAGCATGGAGGAGAGAAAGAGGTCTTGGGAGGACCGGAGATTATGTGAGGGAAGATATTGGGAGATTAGTTCGGAAATATATGGAGGAGAAAGGTTATGGATGGCTTTGTAGGTCAGTGTTAGTAGTTTTAACTGGATACACAAGGACATTGGGAGCCAGTGAAGGGATTTGCAAAAAGAGGAGTAGCTGGAGTGTAGCGAGGAGAGAGATTAATTAGTCAGGCAGCAGAGTTAAGGATGGACTGGAGGGTGCGAGAGTGTTAGAAGGTAGGCCACATAGGAGGATGTTGCAGTTGTTGAGGCAGAAGATGACTAGGGCTTGCACAATCATTTTGGTAGAGTGAGGGTTGAGGAAAGGACGGATCCTGGAAATATTTTTGAGCTGGAGGCGACAGGAGGTGGCGAGAGCTTGGATGTGTGGTTTGAAGGACAGGGCAGAGTCAATGTTTACTCTGAGGCAGCAGATTTGCAAGACAGCGGAAAGTGTGATTTCATTTATTTTGATAGATAGATCAGGTAACGAAGTTATGCGAGATGGAGGAAAGATAATTAGTTCAGATTTGTCCACATTGAGCTTAAGGAAGTGAGAGGAGAAGGAGGATATGGCTGATATACACTCTGGGATTCTAGACAGCAGAGAGGTGACATCTGGGCTAGAGAGGTAGATCTGAGTGTCATCAGCATATACAGTGGATACGGAAAGTATTCATACCCCTTTAAATTTTTCACTCTTTGATTGCAGCCATTTGGTAAATTTAAAAAAGATAATTTTTTTCTCATTAATATACACTCTGCACCCCATCTTCACTGAAAAAAACAGAAATGTAGTAATTTTTGCAAATTTATTAAAAATGAAAAACTGACATATCACATGGTCTTAAGTATTCAGACCCTTTGCTGAGTATTGAGTAGAAGTACCCTTTTGAGCTAGTTCAGCCATGAGTCTTCTTGAGAATGATGCAACAAGTTTTCCATACCTGGATTTGGGGATCCTCTGCCATTCTTCCTTGCAGATCCTCTCCAGTTCTGTCACTTTGGATGGTGAACATTGGTGGACACCCATTTTTAGGTCTCTCCAGAGATGCTCAATTGGGTTTAGGTCAGGGCTCTGGCTGGACCAGTCAAGAATGGTCACATAGTTGTTCTGCAGCCACTCTGTTATTTTAGCTGTGTGCTTAGGGTCAATGTCTTGTTGGAAGGTGAACCTTCGGCCAAGTCTGAGGTCCAAAGCACTCTGGAAGAGGTAATCTTCCAGGATATCTCTGTATCATGTCATGTTTCCTTCAATGACAACCAGTCGCCTTGTGCATGCAGATGAAAAACACCCCCATAGCATGATGCTGCCACCACCATGTTGCACTATTGGGATTGTATTGAGCAGTGCCTGGTTTTCTCCACACATACTGCTTAGAATTATCACCAAAAAGGTCTCTCTTTGTCTCATCAGACCAAAGAATCTTATTTCTCATAGTCTGGGAGTCCTTCATGTGTTTTTTAGCAAACTATATGCGGCCTTTCATATGTCTTGCACTGAGGAGAGGCTTAAGTTGGGCCACTCTGCCATAAAGGCCTGACTGGTGGAGGGCTACAGTGATAGTTGACTTTGTGGAGCTTTCTCCCATCTCCTTACTGCATCTCTGGAGCTCATCCACAGTGATCTTGGAGTTCTTCTTTACCTCTCTCATCAAGGCTCTTCTCCCACGATTGCTCAGTTTGGCTGGACAGCCAGACCTAGGAAGACTTCTTCTATTTAAGTATTATGGAGGCCACTGTGCTCTTAGGAACCTTGAATACTGCAGAAATTCTGTTGTAACCTTGGCCAGATCTGTGCCTTGCCACAATTCTGTTTCTGAGCTCCTTGACCAGTTCGCTTGACCTCATAATTCTCATTTGGTCTGACATGCACTGTGAGCTGTGAGGTCTTATATAGACAGGTGTGTGTCTTTCCAAATTAAGTCCTATCAGTTTAATTAAACACAGCTGGACTCCAATGAAGGAGTAGAACCATCTCAAGGAGGATCACAAGGAAATGAACAGCATGCAACTTAAATATGAGAGTCTGAGCAAAGGGTCTGAATACTTTTGACCATGTGATATTTCAGTTTTTCTTTTTTAATAAATTTACAAACATTACTACATTTTTGTTTTTTTTCAGTCAAGATGGGGTGCAGAGTGTACATTTATGATAAAAAAATGAACTTTTTTGAATTTACCAAATGGCTGCAATGAAATAAAGAGTGAAAAATGTAAAGGGGTATGAATACTTTCCGTACCCACTATAGATGGTACTGGAAGCCATAGGACTTTACGAGTTGTCCTAGGCCAAAGGTATAGATTGAGAAGAGAAGGGGTCCTAGGACAGAGCCTTGAGGGACACCAACAGAGAGAGAGGGTGAGATAAGGAGGTAGTGTGGAAATAGGAAACGCTAAATTATTATTATTATTTATTATTATAGCGCTATGGCGCTTTACATGTGAGAAGGGGTATACATAATAAAAAGAAGTACAATAATCTTGAACAATACAAGTCACAGCTGGTACAGGAGGAGAGAGGACCCTGCCCACGAGGTCTTACAATCTACAAGAGATGGGTGAGGATAAAGTAGGGGAGGATAGCGCTGGTCGTGCAGTGGTTTGGTCGATCGATGGTTACTGCAGATTGTAGGCTTGCCAGAAGAGGTGAGTCTTCAGGTTCTTTTTGAAGGTTTCAATGGAAGGTGAAAGTCTGATATGTTGTGGTAGAGATTTCCAGAGTAGGGGTGATGCGAGAGAAATCTTGTATGCGATTGTGGGAAGAGGATATACGAGGGGAGTAGAGAAGGAGATCTTGTGAGGATCGGAGGTTGCGTGCAGGAAAGTACCGGGAGACGAGGTCACAGATGTATGGAGGAGACAGGTTGTGGATGGCCTTGTATGTCATGGTTAGGCTTTTGTACTGGAGTCTCTGGGTAATGGGGAGCCAGTGAAGGGATTGACAGAGGGGAGAGGCCAGGGAATAGTGGGGGGACAGGTGGATTAGTCGGGCAGCTGAGATTAGAATAGATTGGAGGGGTGCGAGAGTGTTAGAGGGGAGGCCACAGAGCAGGAGGTTACAGTAGTCGAGGCGGGAGATGATGAGGGCATGGACCAGGGTTTTTGCAGATTCTTGGTTTAGGAATGTACGGATCCATGAAATATTTTTGAGTTGAAGGCGGCAGGAAATGGAAAGGGCTTGGATATGCGGTTTAAAAGAGAGATCAGTGTCAAGGATTACCCCGAGGCAGCGAGCTTGTGGGACTGGGGAGAGTGGGCAGCCGTTTACTGTAATGGATAGGTTCGTTGGGGGGGTCGCGCGAGATGGGGAAAGACAATGAATTTTGTTTTGTCCATGTTAAGTTTTAGAAATCTAGCGGAGAAGAAGGATGAAATAGCGGATAGACATTGAGGGATTCTGGTTAGTAGGGTGGTGATATCTGGTCCAGAGATGTAGATCTGTGTGTCATCAGCATAGAGATGATACTGAAAACCGTGAGATTCTATGAGCTGTCCCAGGCCAAAAGCGTAAATGGAGAAGAGCAGGGGCCCTAGAACTGAACCTTGCGGGACTCCGACAGATAGGGGGCGAGGTGAGGAGGTGGTGTGTGAATGGGAGATGCTGAATGTTCGGTCAATTAGGTATGACGAGATCCAGGATAGGGCCAAGTCTGTGATGCCAAGGAATGAGAGGGTCTGTAGTAATAGGGAATGGTCCACTGTGTCAAAGGCAGAGGACAGGTCCAGGAGGAGGAGGATAGAGTAGTGTTGCTTGCTCTTGACGGTTAACCCTAGAACGCGCAACCATAGAAATCTACACTTTCACGTACCTGGGGTCTTTTAGGCCTGTGTGCAAATAACATGGAATAACTCAAATAAAAATACTTTTCAAAGTTTATTTGAAATTGCAAAATAAGGATGCATTCCCATTAGCGGTGCTGGGGTCCGCCAGGAGGGGATCCGTAATGGATCTGACCTCCTGGTGACCCCAGCTAAGGAGTGTACAGATACGCGCAGATTTCCTTTCCTGGACAAATATAACAACGCTTTATTTTTTTTTTCTCTTGGCTCTGGATGTTCCTGAAAATCTATACCACATCGGATCATAGCTTCCGTAGTTTGCCTTGGCAAGCATTTTGTGTTGCTTCACTCCATCACGGTAGGCATTAAAAGTACATAGCAAAGTTCCATCAAGAATAGACGTCTCTTGTCCTTCCTGTTGGAATGGAATTCTGTATGAGTTTCACTATAAGGGCAATATAAGTATACAGTTCCTCTTTTGTTATATTTTTCCATGTTTTTTTATTTTACTGAAGCGATACGTTTTCCTTCTAAGTTAGTACACAAAACTACCTCATCTACAATATAATTTAAAAAATAATTTACAGAAACCATTTCTTGTAATCACATGTGAACCTAGTACAGGCCTAAAAGGCCCCAGGTATGTGAATATGGGGTATTCCCAAAAAAGAGTTGTTATACCGAAATGCCTGTAACATAAAAATATATGAACAACTGGAAATTACTAACAACTATATACCTGAGGAATACCGAGAGTTTCAGAATTCTAACTAAAGTAATCTTGCAGAAAATAGGAATCAATTAACCTAGCAGGCCTGCGAGGCCCCAGGTACGCATTCTAGGTTATTAATAGGTCATTGATGACCTTAGTTAGGGCAGTTTCAGTGGAGTGGTGTGACTGGAAGCCTGATTGTAAGTGGTCGAAGAGGGAGCAGGAAGATAGATGGGAGGACAGTTCAAGATAGGCGTGTTGTTCCAGTAGTTTTGAGGCATAGGGGAGAAGTGATATAGGGCGATAGCTAGATACAGAGGATGGGTCAAGAGAGGGCTTTTTGAGGATAGGTGTGATTGAGGCATGTTTAAAGCTTGGGTGGAAAACACCAGTTGTTAGTGATACATTGAAGAGATGGGTTAGAGTTGGGATGAAGACTGTGGTGTAGGGTTGAGCGAAACGGATCGGTCATTTTCAAAAGTCGCCAACTTTTGGCAAAGTCGGGTTTCACGAAACCCGATCCGATCCCAGCGCGGGATCGGCCATGCAGTACACGATTTTCACGCCAAAGTCGCGTTTCCTATGACGCTTAAAGCGCCATTTCTCAGCCAATGAAGGTGCACGCAGAGTGTGGGCAGCGTGATGACATAGGTCCTGGTCCCCACCATCTTAGAGAAGGGCATGGCAGTGATTGGCTTGCTTTCTGCGGCGTCACAGGGGCTATAAAGGGGCGTTCCCGCCCACCGCCATCTTACTGCTGCTGATCTGAGCATAGGGAGAGGATGCTGCCTCTTCGTCAGAAGCAGGGATAGCGTTAGGCAGGGTAAATTAACCCCAAAACCGCTTGTGCTGTAGAGATTTCCACTGTCCAACACCACCTTTTCTTTGCAGGGACAGTGGAGGCTAGATTTCTGTGCCACAGCTCTGTAGGTTATAAGGCTCCCTGATAGCTGCGTTGCTGTGTGTACGCCGCTGTACAAACCAACTGCTTTTTTCAAAGCACAAATCCTGTTGCTCCTTCCTTTCTGCACAGCTATGGCTACGTTCACATTTGCGTTGTGCACCGCAGCGTCGGCGCCGCAGCGCACAACGCAAACAAAAACGCAGCAAAACGCATGCACAACGCTGCGTTTTGCGCCGCATGCGTCGTTTTTTTCATTGAATTTGGACGCAGCAAAAATGCAACTTGCTGCGTCCTCTGCGCCCCGACGCGGGCGCCGCAGCGACGCATGCGGCGCAAAACGCAAGTGCGCCGCATGTCCATGCGCCCCCATGTTAAATATAGGGGCGCATGACGAATGCGGCGCCGCTGCGGCGCCCGACGCTGCGGCACTGGCCGCAAATGTGAACGTAGCCTATCTTGTTTGTTTGTCCACACTTTTGACTTTTGTGTGCAGCAGTCCTTTTTATTGCTGCCTGCCATACTTTTCTGAGATTACTGTAGGGAGATAGTAATTGTAGTACAGTCCCTTTTTTTGTTTTTTTTTTGTTATATCTCTTCAAGCCACTTTCTGCCACAGAAAATATACTCTAATACAGTGGCCCAGATTTATTCACTAGTCTCCCTGAAAAAAAAAAAGGGGGCAGATTAAGATTGGCAAATCTGCATCAGTGCCAGTCCTGTGTGTGGCATCTGTCTTTCATTTTATGCCACAGAAAACCTACTGTTATAACAGTGGGCCTGATTCTTTCACAATTCTCCCAGAAAAAATAAAAAAAGTGGGAGATTAAGATTGGCAAATCTGCATCCATGCCAGTCCTGTGTGTGGCATCTGTCTTTGTTTTTCTGCCACAGAAAACCTACTGTATAACAGTGGGGCTGATTTCTTCACAATTCTTCCAGAAAAAAAAAAAGTGGGAGATTAAGATTGGCAAATCTGCATCAGTGCCAGTCCTGTGTGTGGCATCTGTCTTTGTTTTTCTGCCACATAAAACCTACTGTATAACAGTGGGCCTGATTTCTTCACAATTCTCACAGAACAAAAAAAAAAGTGGGAGATTAAGATTGGCAAATCTGCATCAGTGCCAGTCCTGTGTGTGGCATCTGTCTTTGTTTTTCTGCCACAGAAAACCTACTGTATAACAGTGGGCCTGATTTCTTCACAATTCTCCCAGAAAAAATAAAACAAGTGGGAGATTAAGATTGGCAAATCTGCATCAGTGCCAGTCCTGTGTGTGGCATCTGTCTTTGTTTTTCTGCCACAGAAAACCTACTGTATAACAGTCGGCCTGATTTCTTCACAATTTTCACAGAACAAAAAAAAAAGTGGGAGATTAAGATTGGCAAATCTGCATCAGTGCCAGTCCTGTGTGTGGCATCTGTCTATGTTTTTCTGCCACAGAAAACCTACTGTATAACAGTGGGCCTGATTTCTTCACAATTCTCACAGAAAAAATAAAACAAGCGGGAGATTAAGATTGGCAAATCTGCATCAGTGCCAGTCCTGTGTGTGGCATCTGTCTTTCTTTTTCTGCCACAGAAAACCTACTGTATAACAGTGGGCCTGATTTCTTCACAATTCTCCCAGAAAAAAAAAAAACAAGTGGGAGATTAAGATTGGCAAATCTGCATCAGTGCCAGTCCTGTGTGTGGCATCTGTCTTTGTTTTTCTGCCACAGAAATCCTACTGTATAACAGTGGGCCTGATTTCTTCACAATTTTCACAGAACAAAAAAAACAAGTGGGAGATTAAGATTGGCAAATCTGCATCAGTGCCAGTCCTGTGTGTGGCATCTGTCTTACTTTTTCTGCCACAGAAAACCTACTGTATAACAGTGGGCCTGATTTCTTCACAATTCTCCCATAAAAAATAAAACAAGTGGGAGATTAAGATTGGCAAATCTGCATCAGTGCCAGTCCTGTGTGTGGCATCTGTCTTTTTTTTCTGCCACAGAAAACCTACTGTATAACAGTGGGCCTGATTTCTTCACCATTCTCCCAGAAAAAAGAAAAAAAGTGGGAGATTAAGATTGGCAAATCTGCATCAGTGCCAGTCCTGTGTATGGAATCTGTCTTTGTTTTTCTGCCACAGAAAACCTACAGTATAACAGTGGGCCTGATTTCTTCACAATTGTCCCAGAAAAAATAAAACAAGTGGGAGATTAAGATTGGCAAATCTGCATCAGTGCCAGTCCTGTGTGTGGCATCTGTCTTTCTTTTTCTGCCACAGAAAACCTACTGTATAACAGTGGGCCTGATTTCTTCACAATTCTCCCAGAAAAAAAAAACAAGTGGGAGATTAAGATTTGCAAATCTGCATCAGTGCCAGTCCTGTGTGTGGCATCTGTGTTTTTTTTCTGCCACAGAAAACCTACTGTATAACAGTGGGCCTGATTTCTTCACCATTCTCCCAGAAAAAAAAAAGTGGGAGATTAAGATTGGCAAATCTGCATCCGTGCCAGTCCTGTGTATGGAATCTGTTTTTGTTTTTCTGCCACAGAAAACCTACTGTATAACAGTGGGCCTGATTTCTTCACACTTCTCCCAGAAAAAAAAAACAAGTGGGAGATTAAGATTGGCAAATCTGCATCAGTGCCAGTCCTGTGTGTGGCATCTGTCTTTCTTTTTCTGCCACAGAAAACCTACTGTATAACAGTGGGCCTGATTTCTTCACAATTCTCCCAGAAAAAAAAAACAAGTGGGAGATTAAGATTGGCAAATCTGCATCAGTGCCAGTCCTGTGTGTGGCATCTGTCTTTCTTTTTCTGCCACAGAAAACCTACTGTATAACAGTGGGCCTGATTTCTTCACAATTCTCCCAGAAAAAAATAAAACAAGTGGGAGATTAAGATTGGCAAATCTGCATCAGTGCCAGTCCTGTGTGTGGCATCTGTCTTTCTTTTTCTGCCACAGAAAACCTACAGTATAACAGTGGCACCAAGAAAAGCACCCAAATGATAAAAGGTGAAAGAGAGGCATAAGCAAATATAATTAAGACATGATACTTTTATTAAACAAAAAACATTTTTATAAATAAAAACACAAGACAAGGAAATTCAAAAAGAATACTGATGGATCATACATCAAAAAAGGAAAAAAGGACAAAACTGCATAACATTATAACACCTTCCAAAGATTTAATTATATTCTTGGGAACCAGCCCTAAAGAAATATAAAGTGGCACGTGCACACAGAAGAGTTGTGACTAAAAGAAACCGCATCTCTATATTGCAAGTAACATCCAAAGACTACTTTGTAGGCTAACACATATCAAGTTACAAGCTACAAAGTGCCTAGTATTAAAGTACTGCAGTACTCAAAAAGTCATAATTATAGCAGTCCAAACTATCATAAAACAAAGTGCCAATGTGCCTGTACCACTCAGAGTAAACTGAAAGTGTCCAGTGCAAAAGGTAACCTGCAAATATAGTAATAAGTAATGACAGCTTACAAAGTGCCTAGTGCTGAGGTATTGCGGTAATCAAAGAAGGTCATTTCCATAGTAGTTTAAACTCTCAAAAGACAAAGTGTCAATGTGCCCGTACCACTCAGAGTAAACTGGAGGTGTCTAGTGCAAAAGGTAGTAACAGCAGAAGACCTATATTACTCACATATATATGTGTGTCCTTTCCAGAGTGTCCGTCAGTGACCCCGACAGCGCCGTTTCGCCATAATAGCTTCTTCAAATGTATAACAGTGGGCCTGATTAAATCACTTATCTCCCATATCCCCAAAAAAATTTAAAATAAATGGAGAATAATCTTGCCAAATCTGTGCATCTGTGCCAGTGCTGTCTGTGGTATCTGTCAGTCATTTTGTGCCACAGGAACTATACCGTGATATAGTGGGCCTGATTAAATCCCTTGTCTCCCATATCAAAAAAAGAGGGACATTTCTATTGCCAGTGTGTGCATCTGCGTCAGTCCTGTCAGTGTCATATCTGCCAGCCTCTTTCTGCCAATCAAACTGTGTAGTGTAATACAGTGGGCCTGATTTTTCCCTGCATTCTCCCACACATAAAAAGGGACATTTCTATTGCCAGTGTGTGCATCTGCGTCAGTCCTGTTAGTGCCATATCTGCCAGCCTCTTTCTGCCAATCAAACTGTGTAGTGTAATACAGTGGGCCTGATTTTTCACTACATTCTCCCACACATAAAGAGGGACATTTCTATTGCCAGTGTGTGCATCTGCGTCAGTCCTGTTAGTGCCATATCTGCCAGCCTCTTTCTGCCAATCAAACAGTGTAGTGCAATACAGTGGGCCTGATGATTTTTTCCCTGCATTCTCCCACACATAAAGAGGGACATTTCTATTGCCAGTGTGTGCATCTGCGTCAGTCCTGTTATTGCCATATCTGCCAGCCTCTTTCTGCCAAACAAACTGTGTAGTGTAATACAGTGGGCCACAGTGGGCCTGATTTTTCCCTGCATTCTCCCACACATAAAGAGGGACATTTCTATTGCGAGTGTGTGCATCTGCGTCAGTCCTGTTAGTGCCATATCTGCCAGCCTCTTTCTGCCAATCAAACTGTGTAGTGCAATACAGTGGGCCTGATTTTTCCCTGCATTCTCCCACACATAAAGAGGGACATTTCTATTGCCAGTGTGTGCATCTGCGTCAGTCCTGTTAGTGCCATATCTGCCAGCCTCTTTCTGCCAATCAAACTGTGTAGTGTAATACAATGGGCCTGATTTTTTCCTGCATTCTCCCACACATAAAAAAGGGAGATTTAAATTCACAACAAGTTCACGTACACCTTCTACCTGGTTTTACAGGACCACATAACGGTTGTTAGTTTGATTACATTTTTCCGAGAATGAGGAAGTCTGGTGGAAGAGGTCATGGCCGTGGGCGTTCATTGCCAGCTGGTAATGATGTTAGTGGTGGTGATCGTCGAGCATCAGGTGGTCGTGGGAAAAGCAATATAGCCCCTAAGTCTCGAGTTGTTGAGCCAGCGTCATTGTCTGTCTACACAAGACCTTGAAGGCTCCCTTTTCTGGGAGTAGGAAAACCGCTTTTGAAGCCGGAGCAGGAGGAACAAGTATTGGCTTTCATTGCTGACTCTGCCTCTAGCTCTTTCGCCTCCTCCTCGGAAAGTGCCAAATGTCAGAGCAGTGCGTCGTCAGTGGATGCTCCCAGTCAGGAACAAGTTGCTTCCTTGTGTCCTTCACCCAGAACAACAGTGAAGGATGCGTCAGGCGACACAACAGGTTACTCCATGGAGCTCTTTACACATACCATGCCTGGGTTAGAAAGGGAAATTGTTAACAGGCCATGCCCATTACAAGATGAATCGGACATGGAGTGCACAGATGCACAGCCACAGCCAGATTATTATGCTATTCCTTTGACTCAGATCAGAACATTGCCCTCGCAGTGTAATGATCCAGAATCTGACCCCGATGAGACTATGGAGCCCCGTCACCAACGCTATAGCACCGGCTTACACGGTGACCCAGAGGAAGGTGCACAGGACATAGAAGAGGAGGTCATAGATGACCCAGTTGTTGACCCCAATTGACAGCCATTGGGGGAACAGGGTGGAGGCGGCAGTAGCTCTGAAGCGGAGGAGGAGGAGCCGCAGCAGGCATCAACATCGCAACAGGTTCCATCTGGCAGGCCCGTATCTGGCCAAAAACGTGTGGCAAAACCAAAACCAGTTGTAGGACAGCGTGGCCATCCGGTTAAAGTAGCTCAGTGTGCAATGCCTGAAAAGGTATCCGATAGTAGGAAGAGTGCAGTCTGGATTTTTTTTTAACCAAGATCCCAATGATCAGTGCAAAGTCATCTGTAAGAAATGCTCAAGGACCTTCAGCAGAGGTCAAAATGTTAAAAATCTAAATACAAGTTGCATGCGTAGACATTTAACCACCATGCACTTGCAAGCCTGGACAAACTACCAAACGTCCCTTAACGTTGTAGCACCCTCTCACAATGAAGCTAGTCAGCAACGTGACATCCCTTTCCTCACTGTAAGCCCACCGTTTAAAACACCACCTGCCGGTAATGTGGCGGTTTCGTCGCAAGGCCAAAGCAGTCAGGAAATCACCAGGTTTGTGGTAGGAAAAACTGTATGTAGGGCAACAGCAAGAATACCATCACCAACCCTCTCTCAGTCACCCATGTCCACCGGCACCCCCGCTAGTTCCACGCTATGCAGCTCTCCAGTCCAGCTCACCCTACATGAGACTCTCGTTAGGAAAAGGAAGTACTCATCCTCGCATCCGCGTACACACGGTTTGAACACCTACATTGCTAGACTAATCTCGTTAGTCTAGGAAGTCTGTCTGCGGTCCCTCCTTCCAATTGTCCTCCGCTGACCACACCAATGCTGCCTGTGTACCCCTGCCACATAATGGAAGCTGCATAGAGCCTATTTTATTATTTTAGGCCTAGGAAGTCTGTCTGCGGTCCCTCCTTCCAATTGTCCTCCGCTGCCCACACCAATGCTGCCTGTGTACCCTTGCCACATAATGGAAGCTGCATAGAGCCTATTTTATTATTTTAGGCCTAGGAAGTCTGTCTGCGGTCCCTCCTTCCAATTGTCCTCCGCTGACCACACCAATGTTGCCTGTGTACCCCTGTAGCCAAATTTAAGCTGCATAGAGCCTATTTTATTATTTTAGGCCTAGGAAGTCTGTCTGCGGTCCCTCCTTCCAATTTTTCTCCGCTGCCCACACCCAATGCTGCCTGTGTACCCCTGCCACATAATGGAATCTGCATAGAGCCTATTTTATTATTTTAGGCCTAGGAACTCTGTCTGCGGTCCCTCCTTCCAATTGTTCTCCGCTGCCCACACCAATGCTGCCTGTGTACCCCTGCCCAATATTGGAAGCTGCATAGAGCCTATTTTATTATTTTAGGCCTAGGAAGTCTGTCTGTGGTCCCTCCTTCCAATTGTCCTCCTCTAACCACACCAATGTTGCATGTGTACCCCTGTAGCCAAATTTAAGCTGCATAGAACCTATTTTATTATTTTAGGCCTAGGAAGTCTGTCTGCGGTCCCTCCTTCCAATTGTCCTCCGCTGACCACACCAATGCTGCCTGTGTACCCCTGCCACATAATGGAAGCTGCATAGAGCCTATTTTATTATTTTGGGCCTAGGCCTAGGAAGTCTGTCTGCGGTCCCTCCTTCCAATTGTCCTCTGCTGACCACACCAATGCTGCCTGTGTACCCCTGCCACATAATGAAAGCTGCATAGAGCCTATTTTATTATTTTAGGCCTAGGAAGTCTGTCTGCGGTCCCTCCTTCCAATTGTCCTCCGCTGACCACACCAATGCTGCCTGTGTACCCCTGCCATGTAATGGAAGCTGCATAGAGCCTATTTTATTATTTTGGGCCTAGGAAGTCTGTCTGCGGTCCCTCCTTCCAATTGTCCTCCGCTGACCACACCAATGCTGCCTGTGCACCCCTGTAGCCAAATTTAAGCTGCATAGAGCCTATTTTATTATTTTGGGCCTAGGAAGTCTGTCTGCAGTCCCTCCTTCCAATTGTTCTCCGCTGCCCACACCAATGCTGCCTGTGTACCCCTGCCCAATATTGGAAGCTGCATAGAGCCTATTTTATTATTTTAGGCCTAGGAAGTCTGTCTGTGGTCCCTCCTTCCAATTGTCCTCCTCTAACCACACCAATGTTGCTTGTGTACCCCTGTAGCCAAATTTAAGCTGCATAGAACCTATTTTATTATTTTAGGCCTAGGAAGTCTGTCTGCAGTCCCTCCTTCCAATTGTCCGCCACTGCCCACACCAATGCTGCCTGTGTACCCCTGCAACATAATGGAAGCTGCATAGAGCCTATTTTATTATTTTAGGCCTAGGAAGTCTGTCTGTGCTCCCTCCTTCCAATTGTCCTCCGCTGCCCACACCAATGCTGCCTGTGTACCCCTGCCACATAATGGAAGCTGCATAGAGCCTATTTTATTATTTTAGGCCTAGGAAGTCTGTCTGCGGTCCCTCCTTCCAATTGTCCTCCGCTGACCACACCAATGTTGCCTGTGTACCCCTGTAGCCAAATTTAAGCTGCATAGAGCCTATTTTATTATTTTAAGCCTAGGAAGTCTGTCTGCGGTCCCTCCTTCCAATTGTCCTCCGCTGAACAAAACAATGTTGCCTGTGTACCCCTGTAGCCAAATTTAAGCTGCATAGAGCCTATTTTATTATTTTAGACCTAGGAAGTCTGTCTGCGGTCCCTCCTTCCAAATGCCCTCCGCTGACCACACCAATGTTGCCTGTGTACCCCTGTAGCCAAATTTAAGCTGCATAGAGCCTATTTTATTATTTTAGGCCTAGGAAGTCTGTCTGCGGTCCCTCCTTCCAATTGTCCTCCTCTTACCACACCAATGTTGCCTGTGTACCCCTGTAGCCAAATTTAAGCTGCATAGAGCCTATTTTATTATTTTAGGCCAAGGAAGTCTGTCTGCGGTCCCTCCTTCCAATTGTCCTCCGCTGCCCACACCAATGCTGCCTGTGTACCCCTGCCACATAATTGAAGCTGCATAGAGCCTATTTTATTATTTTAGGCCTAGGAAGTCTGTCTGCGGTCCCTCCTTCCAATTGTACTCCGCTGCCCACACCAATGCTGCCTGTGTACCCCTGCCACATAACGGAAGCTGCATAGAGCCTATTTTATTATTTTAGGCCTAGGAAGTCTGTCTGCGGTCCCTCCTTCCAATTGTCCTCCGCTGCCCATGCCAATGCTGCCTGTGTACCCCTGCCACATAATGGAAGCTGCATAGAGCCTATTTTATTATTTTAGGCCTAGGAAGTCTGTCTGCGGTCTCTCCTTCCAATTGTCCTCCGCTGCCCACACCAATGCTGCCTGTGTACCCCTGCCACATAATGGAAGCTGCATAGAGCCTATTTTATTATTTTAGGCCTAGGAAGTCTGTCTGCGGTCCCGCCTTCCAATTGTCCTCCGCTGACCACACCAATGCTGCCTGTGTACCCTTGCCACGTAATGGAAGCTGCATAGAGCCTATTTTATTATTTTGGGCCTAGGAAGTCTGTCTGCGGTCCCTCCTTCCAATTATCCTCCGCTGACCACACCAATGTTGCCTGTGTACCCCTGTGGCCAAATTTAAGCTGCATAGAGCCTATTTTATTATTTTAGGCCAAGGTATTCTGTCTGCGGTCCATCCTTCCAATTGTCCTCCGCTGCCCACACC
The DNA here is from genome assembly GCF_051348905.1 of Ranitomeya variabilis. Taxonomy (NCBI): domain Eukaryota; kingdom Metazoa; phylum Chordata; class Amphibia; order Anura; family Dendrobatidae; genus Ranitomeya; species Ranitomeya variabilis. The sequence continues at coordinate 527,767,104 of NC_135236.1, forward strand.
AATGCTGCCTGTGTACCCCTGCCACATAATGGAAGCTGCATAGAGCCTATTTTATTATTTTAGGCCTAGTAAGTCTGTCTGCGGTCCCTCCTTCCAATTGTCCTCCGCTGCCCACACCAATGCTGCCTGTGTACCCCTGCCACATAATGGAAGCTGCATAGAGCCTATTTTATTTTTTTAGGCCTAGGAAATCTTTCTGCTTTCCCTCCTTCCAATTGTCCTAGGCTGACCACACCAATGTTGCCTGTGTACCCCTGTAGCCAAATTTAAGCTACATAAAGCCTATTTTATTATTTTAGGCCTAGGAAGTCTGTCTGCGGTCCCTCCTTCCAATTGTCCTCCACTGCCCACCCCAATGCTGCCTGTGTACCCCTGCCACATAATGGAAGCTGCATAGAGCCTATTTTATTATTTTAGGCCTATGAAGTCTGTCTGCGGTCCCTCCTTCCAATTGTCCTCCGCTGCCCACACCAATGCTGCCTGTGTACCACTGTAGCCAAATTTAAGCTGCATAGAGCCTATTTTATTATTTTAGGCCTAGGAAGTCTGTCTGCGGTCCCTCCTTCCAATTGTCCTCCGCTGACCACACCAATGTTGCCTGTGTACCCCTGTAGCCAAATTTAAGCGGCATAGAGCCTATTTTATTATTTTAAGCCTAGGAAGTCTGTCTGCGGTCCCTCCTTCCAATTGTCCTCCGCTGACCACAACAATGTTGCCTGTGTACCCCTGTAGCCAAATTTAAGCTGCATAGAGCCTATTTTATTATTTTAGGCCTAGGAAGTCTGTCTGCGGTCCCTCCTTCCAATTGCCCTCCGCTGACCACACCAATGTTGCCTGTGTACCCCTGTAGCCAAATTTAAGCTGCATAGAGCCTATTTTATTGTTTTAGGCCTAGGAAGTCTGTCTGCGGTCCCTCCTTCCAATTGTCCTCCTCTTACCACACCAATGTTGCCTGTGTACCCCTGTAGCCAAATTTAAGCTGCATAGAGCCTATTTTATTATTTTAGGCCTAGGAAGTCTGTCTGCGATCGATCCTTCCAATTGTCCTCCACTGCCCACCTCAATGCTGCCTGTGTACCCCTGCCACATAATGGAAGCTGCATAGAGCCTATTTTATTATTTTAGGCCTAGGAAGTCTGTCTGCGGTCCCTCCTTCCAATTGTCCTCCGCTGACCACACCAATGCTGCCTGTGTACCCCTGCCACATAATGGAAGCTGCATAGAGCCTATTTTATTATTTTGGGCCTAGGAAGTCTGTCTGCGGTCCCTCCTTCCAATTGTCCTCCGCTGACCACACCAATGCTGCCTGTGCACCCCTGTAGCCAAATTTAAGCTGCATAGAGCCTATTTTATTATTTTGGGCCTAGGAAGTCTGTCTGCGGTCCCTCCTTCCAATTGTCCTCTGCTGACCACACCAATGCTGCCTGTGTACCCCTGCCACATAATGGAAGCTGCATAGAGCCTATTTTATTATTTTAGGCCTAGGAAGTCTGTCTGCGGTCCCTCCTTCCAATTATCCTCCGCTGACCACACCAATGTTGCCTGTGTACCCCTGTGGCCAAATTTAAGCTGCATAGAGCCTATTTTATTATTTTAGGCCAAGGTATTCTGTCTGCGGTCCCTCCTTCCAATTGTCCTCCGCTGCCCACACCAATGCTGCCTGTGTACCCCTGCCACATAATGGAAGCTGCATAGAGCCTATTTTATTATTTTAGGCCTAGTAAGTCTGTCTGCGGTCCCTCCTTCCAATTGTCCTCCGCTGCCCACACCAATGCTGCCTGTGTACCCCTGCCACATAATGGAAGCTGCATAGAGCCTATTTTATTTTTTTAGGCCTAGGAAATCTTTCTGCTTTCCCTCCTTCCAATTGTCCTAGGCTGACCACACCAATGTTGCCTGTGTACCCCTGTAGCCAAATTTAAGCTACATAAAGCCTATTTTATTATTTTAGGCCTAGGAAGTCTGTCTGCGGTCCCTCCTTCCAATTGTCCTCCACTGCCCACCCCAATGCTGCCTGTGTACCCCTGCCACATAATGGAAGCTGCATAGAGCCTATTTTATTATTTTAGGCCTATGAAGTCTGTCTGCGGTCCCTCCTTCCAATTGTCCTCCGCTGCCCACACCAATGCTGCCTGTGTACCACTGTAGCCAAATTTAAGCTGCATAGAGCCTATTTTATTATTTTAGGCCTAGGAAGTCTGTCTGCGGTCCCTCCTTCCAATTGTCCTCCGCTGACCACACCAATGTTGCCTGTGTACCCCTGTAGCCAAATTTAAGCTGCATAGAGCCTATTTTATTATTTTAAGCCTAGGAAGTCTGTCTGCGGTCCCTCCTTCCAATTGTCCTCCGCTGACCACAACAATGTTGCCTGTGTACCCCTGTAGCCAAATTTAAGCTGCATAGAGCCTATTTTATTATTTTAGGCCTAGGAAGTCTGTCTGCGGTCCCTCCTTCCAATTGCCCTCCGCTGACCACACCAATGTTGCCTGTGTACCCTTGTAGCCAAATTTAAGCTGCATAGAGCCTATTTTATTTTTTTAGGCCTAGGAAGTCTGTCTGCGGTCCCTCCTTCCAATTGTCCTCCTCTTACCACACCAATGTTGCCTGTGTACCCCTGTAGCCAAATTTAAGCTGCATAGAGCCTATTTTATTATTTTAGGCCTAGGAAGTCTGTCTGCGGTCGATCCTTCCAATTGTCCTCCACTGCCCACCTCAATGCTGCCTGTGTACCCCTGCCACATAATGGAAGCTGCATAGAGCCTATTTTATTATTTTAGGCCTAGGAAGTCTGTCTGCGGTCCCTCCTTCCAATTGTCCTCCGCTGCCCACCCCAATGCTGCCTGTGTACCCCTGCCACATAATGGAAGCTGCATAGAGCCTATTTTATTATTTTAGGCCTAGGAAGTCTGTCTGCGGTCCCTCCTTCCAATTGTCCTCCGCTGCCCACACCAATGCTGCCTGTGTACCCCTGCCACGTAATGGAAGCTGCATAGAGCCTATTTTATTATTTTGGGCCTAGGAAGTCTGTCTGCGGTCCCTCCTTCCAATTGTCCTCCGCTGACCACACCAATGCTGCCTGTGCACCCCTGTAGCCAAATTTAAGCTGCATAGAGCCTATTTTATTATTTTGGGCCTAGGAAGTCTGTCTGCGGTCCCTCCTTCCAATTGTCCTCTGCTGACCACACCAATGCTGCCTGTGTACCCCTGCCACATAATGGAAGCTGCATAGAGCCTATTTTATTATTTTAGGCCTAGGAAGTCTGTCTGCGGTCCCTCCTTCCAATTGTCCTCCGCTGACCACACCAATGTTGCCTGTGTACCCCTGTGGCCAAATTTAAGCTGCATAGAGCCTATTTTATTATTTTAGGCCAAGGTATTCTGTCTGCGGTCCCTCCTTCCAATTGTCCTCCGCTGACCACACCAATGCTGCCTGTGCACCCCTGTAGCCAAATTTAAGCTGCATAGAGCCTATTTTATTATTTTGGGCCTAGGAAGTCTGTCTGCGGTCCCTCCTTCCAATTGTCCTCTGCTGACCACACCAATGCTGCCTGTGTACCCCTGCCACATAATGGAAGCTGCATAGAGCCTATTTTATTATTTTAGGCCTAGTAAGTCTGTCTGCGGTCCCTCCTTCCAATTGTCCTCCGCTGCCCACACCAATGCTGCCTGTGTACCCCTGCCACATAATGGAAGCTGCATAGAGCCTATTTTATTTTTTTAGGCCTAGGAAATCTTTCTGCTTTCCCTCCTTCCAATTGTCCTAGGCTGACCACACCAATGTTGCCTGTGTACCCCTGTAGCCAAATTTAAGCTGTATAGAGCCTATTTTATTATTTTGGGCCTAGGAAGTCTGTCTGCGGTCCCTCCTTCCAATTGTCCTCCGCTGCCCACACCAATGCTGCCTGTGTACCCCTGCCACATAATGGAAGCTGCATAGAGCCTATTTTATTTTTTTAGGCCTAGGAAATCTTTCTGCTTTCCCTCCTTCCAATTGTCCTAGGCTGACCACACCAATGTTGCCTGTGTACCCCTGTAGCCAAATTTAAGCTGTATAGAACCTACTTTATTATTTTGGGCCTAGGAAGTCTGTCTGCGGTCCCTCCTTCCAATTGTCCTCCGCTGACCACACCAATGCTGCCTGTGCACCCCTGTAGCCAAATTTAAGCTGTATAGACCCTATTTTATTATTTTGGGCCTAGGAAGTCTGTCTGCGGTCCCTCCTTCCAATTGTCCTCTGCTGACCACACCAATGCTGCCTGTGTACCCCTGCCACATAATGGAAGCTGCATAGAGCCTATTTTATTATTTTAGGCCTAGGAAGTCTGTCTGCGGTCCCTCCTTCCATTTATCCTCCGCTGACCACACCAATGTTGCCTGTGTACCCCTGTGGCCAAATTTAAGCTGCATAGAGCCTATTTTATTATTTTAGGCCAAGGTATTCTGTCTGCGGTCCCTCCTTCCAATTGTCCTCCGCTGCCCACACCAATGCTGCCTGTGTACTGTTAGAAAAAATGTATCTTAGTGAGGATTGGGAAGAAAAGTAAAAATAGAATTGTTTGGATAAAACAGAACTCATTTAATGTCCATTCAAAAAGAGTGATTACAAAAATGAAGAAAAAGTAAATTATAAGTTCATTGCACACAAATTCAAGTATTAGGTTAAAAAGAAAATGAAAGCAAGCATTGATCTTACATATGGTGTTGTGTGATGATGTGTTCGTCCATGTAGAGAGTCTCAAGGTATGAGGACTCTAACATATGCTGAGAAGAGACGGTTTATATACAAATCCGTCCCATAGACTTTCATGGGTTTCTATTTTCTCCTACATAATATCCATATAAGGTAACCCAGTTCCATGCCAATGGTCTATACCATAAAAGTAGATGATCCTATGCATTACCTCATGTTAGGTTGCTTAGTTACACTTGTTTACCGGCTAGAAATAACGCTAGACATCCAAATATAGGTTGGGCTTCACAAACACCCTCTAGCTTTTGACATGCAGAGGACAGATGGTCAATGACAAGACCTTCAGAAACTGTATCATACACTTTCCCTATACCCTTGGTTCTTTATTTGATTTCATGTAATTATCCATATGTAAGTGATTATATATATATTATTATTGGATTTTACATTCCCCCCTGATTATGATTTGAGAATATCATAATTAACCCTAAAATCTTTCTCTCACCATTCGTATCACATTCATTCTTTATTCTGAAAACCTTGTACTAACATCTGTCTCGAATGTCACCTGAGTTTTGAAAACTAAAATTAGATTAGAGAATTATATTTTTCTTTTCAGCATTTCTCTTAAAATGTCATCTTCCTTTTTCATTTCTGTCTTTATCTTTTTATAAATGTTCTTAATTTTACACATAATAACTATTTGATATATTATACACTGCAAAACTATAATAAATATAATAAAAATCGGATTAGATAATACATTTCCTACTGCCATCTTCGTTGAAGACTGTGACCAACTAGTTACTGATTTTCCTAAATTTTTCCACCAAGATGAGCCTGACATACTTGTCCATTCATGTTCAATATCATTTAAATTACCTTGCTCATGTCTGAATACAATTTCAGCTTCTTTTAATTGTTTTGTTAACAAATTTAACAAACCCTTGTCTTTCTTTATCTCATTTGTCCACATATTCCAAGGAAAATTATTTATTTGGGACAAATTGAACTGTATTGGAAGGATTTTTAGGTTTCTTGAATCTATTAACGTAATATTAATACTTCCTTCCTTCTTTGAGAGAGTTTTCACATTTCCCTCGATACAATATAAACCTATTGTCAGATTTTCAGCATGTACACAAGATGGAAAGTATGCAGAAACAACTTCTTTCTCTGACATAACTTGGAAACAAATCTTATTAGCGCTTACTGGTGTCACCAAGTCATGGATCGTGTGTACATTCTCAACTCTGGCATGACATGAGGTATGATTATTGAAACATGAATGATAAATGACTTTATCCTGTCCAGGTAAACACATTACCTTAGAAACAAAATTTAAAAATGAAGAAATGTCTAATTGTTCAGTGTTTGTTCCGTCAAATGCAAAATCTGTGTACTGTAATTGATAATATAGCAATTGTGTGTGACTAACAGGAATTCCCAGAACAGTTATAGGAACTAGGGTTTCTTCTCTTCCCGACACTGGAATCAGTGATGTTCCTACACAAATATCCTGGTCACATCCTAACCACTTATTTACCCACAAATCTGTATGATTTAATGCAAAACTATATTCTGTAGGCAAATTTCTCATTAGTCCTAAAGGAGTAATTCCACTTTGTAAGGCTTGTGCAATCATTTTTAGATTGGTGGAATATTCAATCTGAATTTCTAGACATGTTTTGGCCACTTGAGATTCCTGTTCACTTTCTATTAATGCTAAAGTAGAATCTTGTAGATGTGAGACAGAAGACCCCAATACAGAAGCAGTAGTCAAAACCATTTTCTCAAGAACTTGATTCAAACTTTTCTGAATCTTTACTCCTTTACCTCCGATATACCCAATATTTTCCAAATCTGATTTAAGTGTATGTATGTCCATAGTGTTAATTAGACTTCCTACTGTACCTAATCCCCCCAAAATTCCTTCCAACACTCCCCTCTTACTTCTAACTTGTGTTGGAGTTCTTTTCCCAAACCATTGTTCTATTCCCATTTCCATATTAATGAGATGTGATTGACATTGAGGATATCTAGAAGAAATTTTCCAATTAGACATGTTAAAAGTCCATATCATAGTCATAAACATTCCATCTCGTAATATAGGTTTAGATTGGAATTGGTTAATTTGGAAAGGAGTAGATAGTTGAAATCTTGTCTGTGTGCAAACATTATCTACTGCTGACCATATATTTACATTTACATTTTTGCATTGTTTGTAATTATTTTTCGTTAAAACGCAACATTGGTAAAGTCCAGAATCCTTAGGAGATGGATTATCTACAGAAAAAATAAAATTCTTATTCAACCATCTCACATTTCCGGATTGACCTCTGTGTATAACATTTGTTGGACCACTTGCAAAACTTCCCAAAAATAAATTATCTTTGGTCCAGGTTAACAGAGATTCCGAAGGTAACTCTAACCTTGTGTTGCATTTTAATGACAAAGGAGACATATTTTCTTGGCTATGTACTGTTTGTGGTGTAACCCTTACTTCTGGAACTATAGTATTTGTTACTGTAAAAATTACAGATACCTGTACTTGTACTGGTTCTCTAGTTATCTGGAAGTTCCATGTTTTTACCCAATCTTCATCTCCTTCTGTAATAGAAAGTAATGAAGGATCTAAAGTTTTCCCAAAAAGTTGTGTTTTCAACCAAATATCTGTTTTGGATGTTCCAACTTTCCCTTTTGTGATCATATCATTTGTAATATCTCCTGACCACACAGCTTTCTCTTCACCTCTTATCTCTATATTCCAGTATAACACATCTGTAGGATTACATTCCCATGTACCCGTCTTATTATTGTGTACATAATCTCCTTGTAACTGTATAAACCCAGCCTTAGGTCCTGTAGTAGCATGTAATATTATGTCAGTGTCGTGTATGAAGTGTAGCTCAATACAGCATTTCACCCCATAACCCATGCAGATGTTTCCAGTAATATCTACTGAATTGTCCGGTATGTCTTCATCTTTAAGGTTTTGTAAACTTGATCCTCTTGGTTTCCTCGAATGTAGAGTTCTTCTGAAAGGTTCATTCACTTCACTAGTGTCTGTTTCACGATGTAAGATGTCTTCTGCGTAGATCACAGTTGAAATAGTACATAGCAGCAGAAATGCGATTCCCATCAGATAGTAACTTTTCCTGGGAACTGTCGTCTTTTCTCGAAGGATTGGTGTTGAATCCCTTCCATCAAGGTCATGGTGTTCCGTATTCCAGCTCTTATTGGAATTCATTTCTTCCTAAAAGAAATGCAGTATCATTATTTTGCAATATACAATTTGCATTGATCAACATGTACCCACACTCTTTGTTGCCTGCGGGTATTTTTAACCACGTTTGATGCTCGTTGCACAAGAATCATAACTTGTCCCATGGTTTCAATGATATCAAAGGGACCTTCCCAGTTACTTTCCCAAGGTCCATTCTTCCTGAAAGTTTTGATCATCACCTGAGCCCCTTTTTTGAATTTAGACTCATATGGTGGCTCCATTCTCTGCATTCTTGATGCAGCATGAGGAAGAATTGTTTTCAAATTTTCCTGCAACAATTGCAACCATTCGGACCTTGCAACAGCATCTTTTTGAGATGTAGACAAAAATGGTTCATGTGGAAAAATCAATGGCATTTTTCTTCCTGTCATTAGTTCAAAAGGAGTGAACTGAGTTGTGGAAGAAGTTGTTCCTCTCACACTCAACAATACAAAAGGTACGGCATCAACCCAAGTATTGCCTTTGTCCAATAGCATCTTGGCAATTCTGGATTTTATTGTCCTATTCATCCTTTCCACAATACCAGCAGACTGTGGATGGTAAGGTACATGGAACTGTTGTTGTACCCCTAGAATAGTACAAACGGCTTGCATGATTTTTCCTGTAAAGTGACTTCCTCGATCAGAGGAGATCATTCTTGGGATCCCCCAAGTACAAAAGACATGATTAACTAATGCTCTAGCTGTAGACAAAGCATCATCTTTTCTGACAGGTAAAATTTCAACCCTTTTGGAAAAAACATCTACCACAACCAATGCATACCTGAGACCATTTTTACCTGATGGTAACGGACCAATGTAGTCGATTTGTAGTGTACACCATGGACCATCTGCAGGTGCGGTTCGGAGTAGTGGCGGTTTCTGTCTTTTTGGTCTTGGATTAATTTGGGCACAAATGAGACATGATTGGACAATACTTTGTACTGTCTCTTCCATCTTTTCCCAGTAAAATTTCTCTCTGAGAATGTCTAACAATTTCTGTTGGCCCAAATGACCCAAACTTTCATGATTATATTTTGTGAACTCAGCCTGTAGATGTTTTGGTACAACAGGACGCAACTCCCCGTTTAAGTCATGACACAAAACCCCGTTTTCACAAACAAAGGGAGGTTTTGGATCAACCCGGGAAGCAACAAGAGATGTGTCTTTCTCCTGTTCTTCCGCAAAAGAAGGGATATGCGTGTCCGTTCTTTGAACTGCTAAAAGCTCAATAGTCTCTGGTTGAAACACTTCTTCTCCTGTCAGGGCTGCCTCTTTGGCTAACCTATCTGCAGTAGCATTTCCTACAGATAATTCATCATCAGTTTTTTTATGGGCTGGTACTTTGACAATAGCAAAACCATTAGGGGTTTTTGATGCTATTTTGAAAATTGTTTTCAGTGTGTCACTATGTACAAGAGTCTTATTTGAAGAATCTACATAGCCTCTTTTTTCCCAAACTGGCAAATAATCTGTCAGTGATCTAACAACATAGGAGCTATCACTGTAGATTACAATGGGACACTGATCATCAGCTTCGTTCAGCTGTAGCACCATTTTCACTGCTTCTAGCTCTGCCCTTTGAGCTGAAAAATGACTTGGTAATTTGTGTTTTACTACCTGTTCTCTTTTAGGATAAAAAATGGAATATCCTGCATAGTAATGTCCATCTGCATAAAATCTGGAACCATCAACAAAAATTGGTTCATCTGTTGCCTCTGCCTTCCGTCTGAAAAGCGATGGACATGGATCCTGAAAAGACTGCAAACAATCATGAGTTTGTCCTTCATATTGCATCAACTGAGGAAGAACATATTTGGCTTTGTAATCTACCTCAATTTGTTTGGGAGACAATGACAATAACCAATGAGCAAATCTCTGATGTGACACACCTGGGATATTATTCTCAAAGAGAAGTTTTAGTGTAGAATGAGGAGTTTGCAAAGTAATTTTGTTGAACCCAACAATGTGTTCAGTTGCTTTGACTGCAAAGTACACACCTACCAGGTGTCTTGCACATGTCTCAAACCCTCTTTCAACAGGTGAGAGAAGCTTAGAAAAATAGCCCAAAATTCTCCACTCTTCTCCTTGCAACTGCAGCAGCACAGCAGACACAGAAGTCTCTGATGTGTGCACTTGCAAAGCAAATGGAGCCGTAGGATCTACTGTGGACAAAGCAGGTGCAGTTTGTAAATTCATTTTCAATTGTTCAAATGAGGTTTGTTGTTCATCACCCCAAGGACCAAAATACTCACTGTTTTCATTTTTTAAAAGAGCATACAAAGGCCTGGCTTTGTCTGCAAAATTCTCAATGAACTCCCTTGAAAAATTTATAAGACCCAAGAAATGTCGTACTGCCTTGTGTGATGTTGGAACTGGCAAAGAAGCAATTGCATCGATCCATTCCTGCAATGGTTGTCTTTTACCTGGGCTCAACAATACCCCTAAGAATCTGACCTCAGTCTGCAGCAATTTGACCTTTTTTGTGTTCAATTTCAACCCTGCATCATGCAGCAGCTCAAACAACTCTTTCAGAAGTGAAACATGTGACTCCTTATCTTCTGTGGATAGCAAAATATCATCCACATACTGTAAAATACAGTCCGGCCTTGAAAATTTAGACAATACCTTTGCCAATGCCTGATGAAAGATGCTCGGTGACAAATGAGCTCCCTGAGGTAACCTGCAAAACAGGTATTGCTCATCCAAGAAAGTAAAAGCAAACTTGTATTGACAACTCTTTTCAAGAGGTATACTGAAAAAACCATTACTGATGTCTAGTACAGAAAAGTATTTTGCCTTTGCATTCAACCTTGCCATCATGTCATGAGTATCTGCAACAATGGGTGCTACATTGGGAGTATATTTATTAAACATCCGCAGATCCAATATCATCCGATAAGAACCATCAGATTTCAAAACACACCACAATGGATTGTTACTTACAGAATTAGCCTTTCGGATGACACCTTGTTTTAACAATTCCTGTATGATCTTTGACATAGACTCAATTGATTCTGGAGGCAATTTATACTGACGCTGAGGTGGGGGATCACGCCCCTCGACATTTACAATTACATCTTTCATGGTCCCTACTTCATTCCTGAACTGAGCCCAAAGAGAAGGAAAAAGCTGTACAATTTCTGTCAATACCTCATCACCACCAGTTTCAGGCCACAGATGATCTGTTGACACAACATCATTTAAGCAAATACTTCCAACATGGCTATAATCACTAGGATCAATGACTACAGGTTTACAACCATTAGAATCCTTCCAGATCACCTGATTTCCTAGATCAACAACCCATCCAAATTTCTGCATAAAATCCGTGCCAAGTATATTTTCAGAGTCACGACAATACCAAATGTCAATTCCTGTTTTGAAAGAACTAGGTATTTCCAATATCACACCAGTAACTAAGGTTGCTCTAGTTCCACCTTTTCCACTAAAACCAACAATTGTACAAACTGGTGAATCTGGTTGTAGCTTCAGATCAAGATTTGTGACGCTTAACTGAGCTCCTGTATCAATGAGAAATACAACATTCTGTCCTGCTAGATTTACCTTGACAAATGGTCTTCCACATTCATCTAATGTAACTCGAGTCACAAATTCCAGTGGATGAGGTGTTGGAATTGTCTGTGATTGTCAGAAGGATGAAGGAGATGGGAGAAGTCCAGTGTCCTTTTTGAGAGCACTCGGCATTCTATTTCTGGACTCAGTCTCCTTAACTGTCATCTCTCGGATCTGTCTGATTAATGGTGCATATGGAGACTGCGTTTGTCTGTTGTCAGTGTGAGTGGGGGCATTAGACTGTAATGGAGGTGCAGAAGGTCTGGTGGATAATTTTGGCATGAGACCATTTTCCCTTCCAAGATTACCTGTCCCTTGTGTACCTGTCTCTGATTCTGCTCTCAAGAATTTTCTGCATTGCCACTTTAAGTGTCCAGGTATACCACAGAAATAACAATGGATATTGTTTCTTTGTGTAGTATTTTTACCTCTTTGTTCTTTGTTGTAATCTCTGCTCTTGAATGTTACTGTGGGTCTAGGTTTCAGCTGACTATCCTCTTTTTCATGAATTACAGCTATTTTAGCCTTCATGGATCTCCTTACTCTGTCGATAAAAACTGTTGCTTCTTGCAATGATGGCTGAGTACTAGCCATCTGTTCTGAGGCAGGATCCAAACATTTGAACTTTTTCACAAAAAATCTGATCATGGATGTTGGTTACTGATTAGGCCCAATTTCCATCACCATTCTATAGGCCTGCTCAAATTTTACCAAAAATACAAATGGATCCTCATTAATATTAGTTTTTAATTGTTCCAAAATTTCAGCATTCGGAGTGGCCTCTCCTGTGATGTAAGAATTTAATTGCCTAAGTCTGTCCTCTCTTGTACTATGTGTCAATTCATGATTCTCATTTAATCTGGGTGTGGTCTGTAACCTTCTTCCCATATGTGAGGGTAACCATACTTTGAAAATCTTGTTTTTCTGTTCATCATTAAGATTGTATTTGTCTGTGTTTGATTCAAAAATGTCTGCATTGTAAAAGGCATCCATCTTGTCATTGAATTTTGGAATGTCTTTTGCAATTTTCATTAACTGATCGTGTATTTTTAGATTAATGCGTGCAGCTCTGTCATGGAATTTTTTCCGTTGCAATTCTTCTGCATGTAAATCTACTGATTCATCTAATTCTTGTGTGTCAGGTATAAATGATGCGGCAGCATTGTCTTCTTGGTCTTTTGATCGTGTAACAACAGAAGCTTTTTTAATATCTTGTCTCAATTTGGACAATAATTCTGTTCTGGTATCAATTTGATCTTCCAATTGTTCAATATGTTCAGACAATATCAAACAATTTGGACAGTCAAAGTAATCTCCATCAGCTTCTTGTGTGACACCTTGTATGTCAGTATGATCAATGTCTTGTGTAATAGTACATATTTGTGTCTGTGTTTCAGTTTTATCAAAAACTAAATTATTGTACACTCGGACCATGTGCATTACATTCTGCAGCTTCCTTTGCAACTTTTTTACAGAAAAAAACTTCTTATCAATTTTAAGATTCTCTGCTTCACATTGGTTATACAGACTAGACCATAATTGTGCATTTGTATGGCTATGAACAAACTGAAACTGTATATTACTCTTCTTAGAGTATTCATGGATAAACTCCATTTCTCTTACCTATGGAAATTCTTTTCCTCCTGGATTGGTCCAATAGTCAATGGAAGATCCTCTGTCTTTATGGATCCTTCAGAGCTCCGTATATGGGACTTGCATCACGTATCCTCACTTCTGTGTGTAGGTTCAGTCTGACTTTTGTAACACGATATAGTAGAATTTCTGTGCCTTTTAACAACTCAAAACAGGTGTTTTAGCAACCTCCCCCCTGAAAAGGCTGAAATTCCTCACAGAAAAGACAAAAAATCAGATCTGGCTAAGGCTCGCCAAAATGTTAGAAAAAATGTATCTTAGTGAGGATTGGGAAGAAAAGTAAAAATAGAATTGTTTGGATAAAACAGAACTCATTTAATGTCCATTCAAAAAGAGTGATTACAAAAATGAAGAAAAAGTAAATTATAAGTTCATTGCACACAAATTCAAGTATTAGGTTAAAAAGAAAATGAAAGCAAGCATTGATCTTACATATGGTCTTGTGTGATGATGTGTTCGTCCATGTAGAGAGTCTCAAGGTATGAGAAGTCTAACATATGCTGAGAAGAGACGGTTTATATACAAATCCGTCCCATAGACTTTCATGGGTTTCTATTTTCGCCTACATAATATCCATATAAGGTAACCCAGTTCCATGCCAATGGTCTATACCATAAAAGTAGATGATCCTATGCATTACCTCATGTTAGGTTGCTTAGTTACACTTGTTTACCGGCTAGAAATAACGCTAGACATCCAAATATAGGTTGGGCTTCACAAACACCCTCTAGCTTTTGACATGCAGAGGACAGATGGTCAATGACAAGACCTTCAGAAACTGTATCATACACTTTCCCTATACCCTTGGTTCTTTATTTGATTTCATGTAATTATCCATATGTAAGTGATTATATATATTATTATTGGATTTTACATGTACCCCTGCCACATAATGGAAGCTGCATAGAGCCTATTTTATTATTTTAGGCCTAGTAAGTCTGCCTGCGGTCCCTCCTTCCAATTGTCCTCCGCTGCCCACACCAATGCTGCCTGTGTACCCCTGCCACATAATGGAAGCTGCATAGAGCCTATTTTATTATTTTAGGCCTAGGAAGTCTGTCTGCGGTCCCTCCTTCCAATTGTCCTCCGCTGACCACACCAATGTTGCCTGTGTACCCCTGTAGCCAAATTTAAGCTGCATAGAGCCTATTTTATTATTTTAGGCCAAGGAAGTCTGTCTGCGGTCCCTCCTTCCAATTGTCCTCCGCTGCCCACACCAATGCTGCCTGTGTACCCCTGCCACATAATTGAAGCTGCATAGAGCCTATTTTATTATTTTAGGCCTAGGAAGTCTGTCTGCGGTCCCTCCTTCCAATTGTACTCCGCTGCCCACACCAATGCTGCCTGTGTACCCCTGCCACATAATTGAAGCTGCATAGAGCCTATTTTATTATTTTAGGCCTAGGAAGTCTGTCTGCGGTCCCTCCTTCCAATTGTCCTCCGCTGACCACATCAATGTTGCCTGTGTACCCCTGTAGCCAAATTTAAGCTGCGTAGAGCCTATTTTATTATTTTAGGCCAAGGAAGTCTGTCTGCGGTCCCTCCTTCCAATTGTCCTCCGCTGCCCACACCAATGCTGCCTGTGTACCCCTGCCACATAATGGAAGCTGCATAGAGCCTATTTTATTATTTTAGGCCTAGGAAGTCTGTCTGCGGTCCCTCCTTCCAATTGTCCTCCGCTGACCACACCAATGTTGCCTGTGTACCCCTGTAGCCAAATTTAAGCTGCATAGAGCCTATTTTATTATTTTGGGCCTAGGAAGTCTGTCTGCGGTCGATCCTTCCAATTGTCCTCCACTGCCCACCCCAATGCTGCCTGTGTACCCCTGCCACATAATGGAAGCTGCATAGAGCCTATTTTATTATTTTAGGCCTAGGAAGTCTGTCTGCGGTCCCTCCTTCCAATTGTCCTCCGCTGCCCACACCAATGCTGCCTGTGTACCCCTGCCACATAATGGAAGCTGCATAGAGCCTATTTTATTATTTTAGGCCTAGGAAGTCTGTCTGCGGTCCCTCCTTCCAAATGTACTCCGCTGCCCACACCAATGCTGCCTGTGTACCCCTGCCACATAATTGAAGCTGCATAGAGCCTATTTTATTATTTTAGGCCTAGGAAGTCTGTCTGCGGTCCCTCTTTCCAATTGTCCTCCGCTGACCACACCAATGTTGCCTGTGTACCCCTGTAGCCAAATTTAAGCTGCATAGAGCCTATTTTATTATTTTGGGCCAAGGAAGTATGTCTGCGGTCCCTCCTTACAATTGTCCTCCGCTGCCCACACCAATGCTGCCTGTGTACCCCTGCCACATAATTGAAGCTGCATAGAGCCTATTTTATTATTTTAGGCCTAGGAAGTCTGTCTGCGGTCCCTCCTTCCAAATGTACTCCGCTGCCCACACCAATGCTGCCTGTGTACCCCTGCCACATAATTGAAGCTGCATAGAGCCTATTTTATTATTTTAGGCCTAGGAAGTCTGTCTGCGGTCCCTCCTTCCAATTGTCCTCCGCTGACCACACCAATGTTGCCTGTGTACCCCGGTAGCCAAATTTAAGCTGCATAGAGCCTATTTTATTATTTTGGGCCTAGGAAGTCTGTCTGCGGTCGATCCTTCCAATTGTCCTCCACTGCCCACCCCAATGCTGCCTGTGTACCCCTGCCACATAATGGAAGCTGCATAGAGCCTATTTTATTATTTTAGGCCTAGGAAGTCTGTCTGCGGTCCCTCCTTCCAATTGACCTCCGCTGCCCACACCAATGCTGCCTGTGTACCCCTGCCACATAATGGAAGCTGCATAGAGCCTATTTTATTATTTTAGGCCTAGGAAGTCTGTCTGCGGTCCCTCCTTCCAATTGTCCTCCGCTGACCACACCAATGAGGCCTGTGCACCCCTGTAGGCAAATTTAAGCTGCATAGAGCCTATTTTATTATTTTAGGCCAAGGTATTCTGTCTGCGGTCCCTCCTTCCAATTGTCCTCCGCTGCCCACACCAATGCTGCCTGTGTACCCCTGCCACATAATGGAAGCTGCATAGAGCCTATTTTATTATTTTAGGCCTAGTAAGTCTGTCTGCGGTCCCTCCTTCCAATTGTCCTCCGCTGCCCACACCAATGCTGCCTGTGTACCCCTGCCACATAATGGAAGCTGCATAGAGCCCATTTTATTATTTTAGGCCTAGGAAGTCTGTCTGCGGTCCCTCCTTCCACTTGTCCTAGGCTGACCACACCAATGTTGCCTGTGTACCCCTGTAGCCAAATTTAAGCTGCATAAAGCCTATTTTATTATTTTAGGCCTAGGAAGTCTGTCTGCGGTCCCTCCTTCCAATTGTCCTCCACTGCCCACCCCAATGCTGCCTGTGTATCCCTGCCACATAATGGAAGCTGCATAGAGCCTATTTTATTATTTTAGGCCTATGAAGTCTGTCTGCGGTCCCTCCTTCCAATTGTCCTCCGCTGACCACACCAATGTTGCCTGTGTACCCCTGTGGCCAAATTTAAGCTGCATAGAGCCTATTTTATTATTTTAGGCCAAGGTATTCTGTCTGCGGTCCCTCCTTCCAATTGTCCTCCGCTGCCCACACCAATGCTGCCTGTGTACCCCTGCCACATAATGGAAGCTGCATAGAGCCTATTTTATTATTTTAGGCCTAGTAAGTCTGTCTGCGGTCCCTCCTTCCAATTGTCCTCCGCTGCCCACACCAATGCTGCCTGTGTACCCCTGCCACATAATGGAAGCTGCATAGAGCCCATTTTATTATTTTAGGCCTAGGAAGTCTGTCTGCTTTCCCTCCTTCCAATTGTCCTAGGCTGACCACACCAATGTTGCCTGTGTACCCCTGTAGCCAAATTTAAGCTGCATAAAGCCTATTTTATTATTTTAGGCCTAGGAAGTCTGTCTGCGGTCCCTCCTTCCAATTGTCCTCCACTGCCCACCCCAATGCTGCCTGTGTATCCCTGCCACATAATGGAAGCTGCATAGAGCCTATTTTATTATTTTAGGCCTATGAAGTCTGTCTGCGGTCCCTCCTTCCAATTGTCCTCTGCTGCCCACACCAATGCTGCCTGTGTACCCCTGCCACATAATGGAAGCTGCATAGAGCCTATTTTATTATTTTAGGCCTAGGAAGTCTGTCTGCGGTCCCTCCTTCCAATTGTCCTCCGCTGACCACATCAATGTTGCCTGTGTACCCCTGTAGCCAAATTTAAGCTGTGTAGAGCCTATTTTATTATTTTAGGCCTAGGAAGTCTGTCTGCGGTCCCTCCTTCCAATTGTCCTCCGCTGACCACACCAATGTTGCCTGTGTACCCCTGTAGCCAAATTTAAGCTGCATAGAGCCTATTTTATTATTTTAGGCCTAGGAAGTCTGTCTGCGGTCCCTCCTTCCAATTGTTCTCCGCTGCCCACACCAATGCTGCCTGTGTACCCCTGCCACATAATGGAAGCTGCATAGAGCCTATTTTATTATTTTAGGCCTAGGAAGTCTGTCTGCGGTCCCTCCTTCCAATTGTCCTCCGCTGACCACACCAATGAGGCCTGTGCACCCCTGTAGGCAAATTTAAGCTGCATAGAGCCTATTTTATTATTTTGGGCCTAGGAAGTCTGTCTGCGGTCCCTCCTTCCAATTGTCCTCCGCTGACCACACCAATGCTGCCTGTGCACCCCTGTAGCCAAATTTAAGCTGCATAGAGCCTATTTTATTATTTTGGGCCTAGGAAGTCTGTCTGCGGTCCCTCCTTCCAATTGTCCTCCGCTGACCACACCAATGTTGCCTGTGTACCCCTGTGGCCAAATTTAAGCTGCATAGAGCCTATTTTATTATTTTAGGCCAAGGTATTCTGTCTGCGGTCCCTCCTTCCAATTGTCCTCCGCTGCCCACACCAATGCTGCCTGTGTACCCCTGCCACATAATGGAAGCTGCATAGAGCCTATTTTATTATTTTAGGCCTAGGAAGTCTGTCTGCGGTCCCTCCTTCCAATTGTCCTCCGCTGCCCACACCAATGCTGCCTGTGTACCCCTGCCACATAATGGAAGCTGCATAGAGCCCATTTTATTATTTTAGGCCTAGGAAGTCTGTCTGCGGTCCCTCCTTCCAATTGTCCTAGGCTGACCACACCAATGTTGCCTGTGTACCCCTGTAGCCAAATTTAAGCTGCATAAAGCCTATTTTATTATTTTAGGGCTAGGAAGTCTGTCTGCGGTCCCTCCTTCCAATTGTCCTCCACTGCCCACCCCAATGCTGCCTGTGTATCCCTGCCACATAATGGAAGCTGCATAGAGCCTATTTTATTATTTTAGGCCTATGAAGTCTGTCTGCGGTCCCTCCTTCCAATTGTCCTCCGCTGACCACACCAATGTTGCCTGTGTACCCCTGTGGCCAAATTTAAGCTGCATAGAGCCTATTTTATTATTTTAGGCCAAGGTATTCTGTCTGCGGTCCCTCCTTCCAATTGTCCTCCGCTGCCCACACCAATGCTGCCTGTGTACCCCTGCCACATAATGGTAGCTGCATAGAGCCTATTTTATTATTTTAGGCCTAGTAAGTCTGTCTGCGGTCCCTCCTTCCAATTGTCCTCCGCTGCCCACACCAATGCTGCCTGTGTACCCCTGCCACATAATGGAAGCTGCATAGAGCCCATTTTATTATTTTAGGCCTAGGAAGTCTGTCTGCTTTCCCTCCTTCCAATTGTCCTAGGCTGACCACACCAATGTTGCCTGTGTACCCCTGTAGCCAAATTTAAGCTGCATAAAGCCTATTTTATTATTTTAGGCCTAGGAAGTCTGTCTGCGGTCCCTCCTTCCAATTGTCCTCCACTGCCCACCCCAATGCTGCCTGTGTATCCCTGCCACATAATGGAAGCTGCATAGAGCCTATTTTATTATTTTAGGCCTATGAAGTCTGTCTGCGGTCCCTCCTTCCAATTGTCCTCCGCTGCCCACACCAATGCTGCCTGTGTACCCCTGCCACATAATGGAAGCTGCATAGAGCCTATTTTATTATTTTAGGCCTAGGAAGTCTGTCTGCGGTCCCTCCTTCCAATTGTCCTCCGCTGACCACATCAATGTTGCCTGTGTACCCCTGTAGCCAAATTTAAGCTGTGTAGAGCCTATTTTATTATTTTAGGCCTAGGAAGTCTGTCTGCGGTCCCTCCTTCCAATTGTCCTCCGCTGACCACACCAATGTTGCCTGTGTACCCCTGTAGCCAAATTTAAGCTGCATAGAGCCTATTTTATTATTTTAGGCCTAGGAAGTCTGTCTGCGGTCCCTCCTTCCAATTGTTCTCCGCTGCCCACACCAATGCTGCCTGTGTACCCCTGCCACATAATGGAAGCTGCATAGAGCCTATTTTATTATTTTAGGCCTAGGAAGTCTGTCTGTGGTCCCTCCTTCCAATTGTCCTCCGCTGACCACACCAATGAGGCCTGTGCACCCCTGTAGGCAAATTTAAGCTGCATAAAGCCTATTTTATTATTTTGGGCCTAGGAAGTCTGTCTGCGGTCCCTCCTTCCAATTGTCCTCCGCTGACCACACCAATGCTGCCTGTGCACCCCTGTAGCCAAATTTAAGCTGCATAGAGCCTATTTTATTATTTTGGGCCTAGGAAGTCTGTCTGTGGTCCCTCCTTCCAATTGTCCTCCGCTGACCACACCAATGTTGCCTGTGTACCCCTGTGGCCAAATTTAAGCTGCATAGAGCCTATTTTATTATTTTAGGCCAAGGTATTCTGTCTGCGGTCCCTCCTTCCAATTGTCCTCCGCTGCCCACACCAATGCTGCCTGTGTACCTCTGCCACATAATGGAAGCTGCATAGAGCCTATTTTATTATTTTAGGCCTAGTAAGTCTGTCTGCGGTCCCTCCTTCCAATTGTCCTCCGCTGCCCACACCAATGCTGCCTGTGTACCCCTGCCACATAATGGAAGCTGCATAGAGCCCATTTTATTATTTTAGGCCTAGGAAGTCTGTCTGCGGTCCCTCCTTCCAATTGTCCTAGGCTGACCACACCAATGTTGCCTGTGTACCCCTGTAGCCAAATTTAAGCTGCATAAAGCCTATTTTATTATTTTAGGCCTAGGAAGTCTGTCTGCGGTCCCTCCTTCCAATTGTCCTCCACTGCCCACCCCAATGCTGCCTGTGTATCCCTGCCACATAATGGAAGCTGCATAGAGCCTATTTTATTATTTTAGGCCTATGAAGTCTGTCTGCGGTCCCTCCTTCCAATTGTCCTCCGCTGACCACACCAATGTTGCCTGTGTACCCCTGTGGCCAAATTTAAGCTGCATAGAGCCTATTTTATTATTTTAGGCCAAGGTATGCTGTGTGCGGTCCCTCCTTCCAATTGTCCTCCGCTGCCCACACCAATGCTGCCTGTGTACCCCTGCCACATAATGGAAGCTGCATAGAGCCTATTTTATTATTTTAGGCCTAGTAAGTCTGTCTGCGGTCCCTCCTTCCAATTGTCCTCCGCTGCCCACACCAATGCTGCCTGTGTACCCCTGCCACATAATGGAAGCTGCATAGAGCCCATTTTATTATTTTAGGCCTAGGAAGTCTGTCTGCTTTCCCTCCTTCCAATTGTCCTAGGCTGACCACACCAATGTTGCCTGTGTACCCCTGTAGCCAAATTTAAGCTGCATAAAGCCTATTTTATTATTTTAGGCCTAGGAAGTCTGTCTGCGGTCCCTCCTTCCAATTGTCCTCCACTGCCCACCCCAATGCTGCCTGTGTATCCCTGCCACATAATGGAAGCTGCATAGAGCCTATTTTATTATTTTAGGCCTATGAAGTCTGTCTGCGGTCCCTCCTTCCAATTGTCCTCCGCTGCCCACACCAATGCTGCCTGTGTACCCCTGCCACATAATGGAAGCTGCATAGAGCCTATTTTATTATTTTAGGCCTAGGAAGTCTGTCTGCGGTCCCTCCTTCCAATTGTCCTCCGCTGACCACATCAATGTTGCCTGTGTACCCCTGTAGCCAAATTTAAGCTGTGTAGAGCCTATTTTATTATTTTAGGCCTAGGAAGTCTGTCTGCGGTCCCTCCTTCCAATTGTCCTCCGCTGACCACACCAATGTTGCCTGTGTACCCCTGTAGCCAAATTTAAGCTGCATAGAGCCTATTTTATTATTTTAGGCCTAGGAAGTCTGTCTGCGGTCCCTCCTTCCAATTGTTCTCCGCTGCCCACACCAATGCTGCCTGTGTACCCCTGCCCAATATTGGAAGCTGCATAGAGCCTATTTTATTATTTTAGGCCTAGGAAATCTGTCTGTGGTCCCTCCTTCCAATTGTCCTCCTCTAACCACACCAATGTTGCCTGTGTACCCCTGTAGCCAAATTTAAGCTGCATAGAGCCTATTTTATTATATTAGGCCTAGGAAGTCTGTCTGCGGTCCCTCCTTCCAATTGTCCTCCGCTGACCACACCAATGCTGCCTGTGTACCCCGGCCACATAATGGAAGCTGCATAGAGCCTATTTTATTATTTTAGGCCTAGGAAGTCTGTCTGCGGTCCCTCCTTCCAATTGTCCTCCGCTGCCCACATCAATGCTGCCTGTGTACCCCTGCAACATAATGGAAGCTGCATAGAGCCTATTTTATTATTTTAGGCCTAGGAAGTCTGTCTGCGGTCCCTCCTTCCAATTGTCCTCCGCTGCCCACACCAATGCTGCCTGTGTACCCCTGCCACATAATGGAAGCTGCATAGAGCCTATTTTATTATTTTAGGCCTAGGAAGTCTGTCTGCGGTCCCTCCTTCCAATTGTCCTCCGCTGACCACACCAATGCTGCCTGTGCACCCCTGTAGCCAAATTTAAGCTGCATAGAGCCTATTTTATTATTTTGGGCCTAGGAAGTCTGTCTGCGGTCCGTCCTTCCAATTGTCCTCCGCTGACCACACCAATGCTGCCTGTGTACCCCTGCCACATAATGGAAGCTGCATAGAGCCTATTTTATTATTTTAGGCCTAGGAAGTCTGTCTGCGGTCCCTCCTTCCAATTGTCCTCCGCTGACCACACCAATGTTGCCTGTGTACCCCTGTGGCCAAATTTAAGCTGCATAGAGCCTATTTTATTATTTTAGGCCAAGGTATTCTGTCTGCGGTCCCTCCTTCCAATTGTCCTCCGCTGCCCACACCAATGCTGCCTGTGTACCCCTGCCACATAATGGAAGCTGCATAGAGCCTTTTTTATTATTTTAGGCCTAGTAAGTCTGTCTGCGGTCCCTCCTTCCAATTGTCCTCCGCTGCCCACACCAATGCTGCCTGTGTACCCCTGCCACATAATGGAAGCTGCATAGAGCCTATTTTATTATTTTAGGCCTAGGAAGTCTGTCTGCTTTCCCTCCTTCCAATTGTCCTAGGCTGACCACACCAATGTTGCCTGTGTACCCCTGTAGCCAAATTTAAGCTGCATAAAGCCTATTTTATTATTTTAGGCCTAGGAAGTCTGTCTGCGGTCCCTCCTTCCAATTGTCCTCCACTGCCCACCCCAATGCTGCCTGTGTATCCCTGCCACATAATGGAAGCTGCATAGAGCCTATTTTATTATTTTAGGCCTATGAAGTCTGTCTGCGGTCCCTCCTTCCAATTGTCCTCCGCTGCCCACACCAATGCTGCCTGTGTACCCCTGCCACATAATGGAAGCTGCATAGAGCCTATTTTATTATTTTAGGCCTAGGAAGTCTGTCTGCGGTCCCTCCTTCCAATTGTCCTCCGCTGACCACATCAATGTTGCCTGTGTACCCCTGTAGCCAAATTTAAGCTGTGTAGAGCCTATTTTATTATTTTAGGCCTAGGAAGTCTGTCTGCGGTCCCTCCTTCCAATTGTCCTCCGCTGACCACACCAATGTTGCCTGTGTACCCCTGTAGCCAAATTTAAGCTGCATAGAGCCTATTTTATTATTTTAGGCCTAGGAAGTCTGTCTGCTGTCCCTCCTTCCAATTGTTCTCCGCTGCCCACACCAATGCTGCCTGTGTACCCCTGCCCAATATTGGAAGCTGCATAGAGCCTATTTTATTATTTTAGGCCTAGGAAATCTGTCTGTGGTCCCTCCTTCCAATTGTCCTCCTCTAACCACATCAATGTTGCCTGTGTACCCCTGTAGCCAAATTTAAGCTGCATAGAGCCTATTTTATTATTTTAGGCCTAGGAAGTCTGTCTGCGGTCCCTCCTTCCAATTGTCCTCCGCTGACCACACCAATGCTGCCTGTGTACCCCTGCCACATAATGGAAGCTGCATAGAGCCTATTTTATTATTTTAGGCCTAGGAAGTCTGTCTGCGGTCCCTCCTTCCAATTGTCCTCCGCTGCCCACATCAATGCTGCCTGTGTACCCCTGCAACATAATGGAAGCTGCATAGAGCCTATTTTATTATTTTAGGCCTAGGAAGTCTGTCTGCGGTCCCTCCTTCCAATTGTCCTCCGCTGCCCACACCAATGCTGCCTGTGTACCCCTGCCACATAATGGAAGCTGCATAGAGCCTATTTTATTATTTTAGGCCAAGGAAGTCTGTCTACGGTCCCTCCTTCCAATTGTCCTCCGCTGACCACACCAATGTTGCCTGTGTACCCCTGTAGCCAAATTTAAGCTGCATAGAGCCTATTTTATTATTTTAAGCCTAGGAAGTCTGTCTGCGGTCCCTCCTTCCAATTGTACTCTGCTGCCCACACCAATGCTGCCTGTGTACCCCTGCCACATAATGGAAGCTGCATAGAGCCTATTTTATTATTTTAGGCCTAGGAAGTCTGTTTGCCGTCCCACCTTCCAATTGTCCTCCGCTGACCACACCAATGTTGCCTGTGTACCCCTGTAGCCAAATTTAAGCTGCATAGAGCCTATTTTATTATTTTGGGCCTAGGAAGTCTGTCTGCGGTCCCTCCTTCCAATTGTCCTCCGCTGACCACACCAATGCTGCCTGTGTACCCCTGCCACATAAAGGAAGCTGCATAGAGCCTATTTTATTTTAGGCCTAGGAAGTCTGTCTGCGGTCCCTCCTTCCAATTGTCCTCCGCTGACCACACCAATGTTGCCTGTGTACCCCTGTAACCAATTTAAAACTGCATAGAGCCAACTTTTTGAGTTAACACATACTACCTTTGTCTGTCTGCGCCACTCAATCACGCGGTCCTCCACTGAAAAAGCTGAGCTTCAACCTTCAGGCTCTCATTAAGTATTTTTTAATGTAACACTGCTGTTGCCCTACTACTTTGGTTGGGGCCTAGTAACGGTGTCTGCCGCTCCTTGGTGTTCTCCTCCAGGTTTCCTTGTCTGAGCTTCAACCATCATGCTCTCTTTAAGTAGTTGTTTATATAAGACAGAAGTTGCCCTACTACTTTGGTTGGGGCCTAGTAACGGTGTCTGCCGCTCCTTTGTGTTCTCCTCCTCTTTGGTGTTCTCCTCCAGGTTTCCTTGTCTGAGCTTCAACCTTCAAGCTCTCATTAAGTAGTTTTTAATGTAACACTGCAGTTGCCCTACTACTTTGGTTGGGGTCTAGTAACGGTGTCTGCCGCTCCTTGGTGTTCTCCTCCTCCTTGGTGTTCTCCTCCAGGTTTCCTTGTCTGAGCTTCAACCATCAGGCTCTCATTAAGTAGTTTTTAATGTAACACTGCAGTTGCCCTACTACTTTGGTTGGGGCCTAGTAACGGTGTCTGCCGCTCCTTGGTGTTCTCCTCCTCCTTGGTGATCTCCTCCAGGTTTCCTTGTCTGAGCTTCAACCTTCAGGCTCTCATTAAGTAGTTTTTAATGTAACACTGCTGTTGCCCTACTACTTTGGTTGGGGCCTAGTAACGGTGTCTGCCGCTCCTTGGTGTTCTCCTCCAGGTTTCCTTGTCTGAGCTTCAACCTTCAGGCTCTCATTAAGTAGTTTTTAATGTAACACTGCAGTTGCCCTACTACTTTGGTTGGGGCCTAGTAACGGTGTCTGCCGCTCCTTGGTGTTCTCCTCCAGGTTTCCTTGTCTGAGCTTCAACCTTCAGGCTCTCATTAAGTAGTTGTTTATATAAGACAGCAGTTGCCCTACTACTTTGGTTGGGGCCTAGTAACGGTGTCTGCCGCTCCTTGGTGTTCTCCTCCTCCTTGGTGTTCTCCTCCAGGATTCCTTGTCTGAGCTTCAACCTTCAGGCTCTCATTAAGTAGTTTTTAATGTAACACTGCAGTTGCCCTGCTACTTTGGTTGGGGTCTAGTAACGGTGTCTGCTGCTCCTTGGTGTTCTTCTCCAGGTTTCCTTGTCTGAGCTTCAACCTTCAGGCTCTCCTTAAGTAGTTTTTAATGTAACACTGCTGTTGCCCTACTACTTTGGTTGGGGCCTAGTAATGGTGTCTGCCGCTCCTTGGTGTTCTCCTCCAGGTTTCCTTGTCTGAGCTTCAACCTTCAGGCTCTCATTAAGTAGTTTTTAATGTAACACTGCAGTTGCCCTACTACTTTGGTTGGGGCCTAGTAACGGTGTCTGCCACTCCTTGGTGTTCTCCTCCAGGTTTCCTTGTCTGAGCTTCAACCTTCAGGCTCTCATTAAGTAGTTTTTAATGTAACACTGCAGTTGCCCTACTACTTTGGTTGGGGCCTAGTAACGGTGTCTGCCGCTCCTTGGTGTTCTCCTCCTCCTTGGTGTTCTCCTCCAGGTTTCCTTGTCTGAGCTTCAACCTTCAGGCTCTCATTAAGTAGTTGTTTAGATAACACTGCATCAGGACTACTAGTTTGGTTGGGGCCTAGTAACGGTGTCTGCCGCTCCTTGGTGTTCTCCTCCAGGTTTCCTTGTCTGAGCTTCAACCTTCAGGCTCTCATTAAGTAGTTTTTAATGTAACACTTCAGTTGCCCTACTACTTTGGTTGGGGCCTAGTAACGGTGTCTGCCACTCCTTGGTGTTCTCCTCCTCCTTGCTGTTCTCCTCCAGGTTTCCTTGTCTGAGCTTCAACCTTCAGGCTCTCATTAAGTAGTTGTTTAGATAACACTGCATCAGGACTACTAGTTTGGTTGGGGCCTTCTAACGGTGTCTGCCGCTCCTGGGTTTCCTCCTGTTTGTTTTTCTTGAGCTTCAACCTTCAGGCTCTCATTAGATAGTTGTTAATGTAACACTGCAGTTGGCCTACTAGTTTGGTTGGGGCCTAGTAACGGTGTCTGCCGCTGCTTGGTGTTCTCCTCCACTGAACAAAGCAGTGCCGCCTGTTTCCTACTGTTACCAATTTAGAACTGCATTTAGCCTAGTTACTTATTTGGCCCTACTCACTGTGTCAGCCTCTCATTACAGTTGTCCTCCACTGAACAAAGCAATGCCGCCTGGTTAGTCCTGTTACCAATTTTGAACTGCATTTAGCCCACTTTATTATTTGGGCCTAGATCTGTGTTTCCTCCTCATCCTGCCCATTGCCCAGCCACTGCTAGATGAGTCCGCTGGTACATTGACCCAGACCACTACATTCCCCTTGCACTCTACACAGCCAGAATCTGACCCTGCTGAAAGTCAGGTTCCTCTTCCTGCTTACTATACCACCTTACACGGGGACAAAGAGGAAGGTGCAGGTGAAAGTGCAGGTTCCTTCATCAGGTGGGGGGGCATACTCGTTAGCGACGTCACTGGCACAGGGCCCCTCATAGTACGCAAAAGTGTCGCTGCCGGTGGGAGGCGCCCCCGCCGTGCAAACACACCGCCGTACTATGAGGGGCCCTGTGTGGATTTTGAAATAAACATAATTGAGGGCTCTATTCATAATACAGCATATTGAAAACCTACAGCCACTAACTAGTTTAATGAGGTTTAATAGTTACTATCGATTTCATATAAAAAATCTGTGCCATATTGTCAATTTTTAAGGTTGTGGCATATAAGTAGCTCCTAAAGTAATTTCCTACAACAACCTAAAGGATTAAAACACAGAATAAAGCAGCAGGGTTATCTTGCTGACATTATTGACAACAGTTTCCACCGAGAATTAAAAAAATAGACAAGCATCTGATTCATAGTAGCAAGAAAGATAATGACAAATAGATTTGTGTTATCATTCCAATATAGTCCACTGAGTTGTAACGGAGGAGACACAATGCAACGTTCAGAGAACACATGGCGGGAACAGTGGGTGAACAATATAACTTTGCTGAAATGAAACAATATATTACAGCAATCTTGTATAGTAAGTCATTGTAACAAGAAAAAAAAAATAATAAACCAGAGACTGCTATAACTTAATTAATAACGAAAGTTGTTCAGCATACAAAATTTAAGTTCTCTAGCATGAAGGTGATACACTTGTTCACGGGAGTTATCACGTAGCTGTTCTGGCTCTCTTTCAAGAATTCTGGCCCTAGCTTGAGACATCGAGTTTCCCATTAGGCTGCAAGTCTCTCTTCGATGTAGTCTTTAACGTACGCTGAGCCTCCCGTGCCATAAGGGACCGCATACAAGAGAAGAGAAAGAGGCAAACTAATACCAGGGATCACTCCGAAATATTGAAAATAAAATATTTGTACCTTTATTCATCTGCAAGAAAATACTCCAATTATAAAAACATTTAAAAAGCCATAAGAGCCTACATAACAAGAACAAGCCTATAATAAGGCTAACTGTCCACCACACTCATGGACCTGTCCCAGCACACAGATATTTTTATATATATATATATATATATATATATATATATATATATATATATATATATATATATATATATATATATATATATATATATATAAATGATTAATAAGCAATATCCTGTTACAATCCACTATAAAACATATAGTATGCACAATGGTAGATGTTTGCCAAATTTAGGACATGTAAATTATATCTCATAAGCAGCTGCGCCTGTAGCGAACCAGCATCAATTATGTTCAATGCAAAGAAGATGTCCAAATCAAGTGTCCGAAAACGTGTGCACAAAGGACAAATAGGCAGCCGAATAACAGCTCCTAATGAGTGCAATCAAATAAGCGAACATCAAAAAGCAAGGGGTGTGAACAAATCACTATACGTACAATGCTGCTACTAATGCCCTCAGATGCACCTACCATGTGCAGTTCAGTCACCGTGAATGCAGATCAAATATCGGGATAGAGCTGGGAAAAGAAAAGGTCACAGAGGGGTGGACGGACACAGAGCCTGCCCGATCCGTGTTGCCAATAAACAGGCTTCCTCTTGACAGCCTCTCCTCTCTGCTGCTCTTCGAGGTTTGGCGAGCAAGGTTTTTATATCCCTGGGCACCGCCCTGTGAGTCACGTGACTAGGTTCAGCATATGGAACTGCCCCTACATGAAACCCTGCCGGTACAAGTTGGTTCCACCTGCCTGTGCCCACCCAGTAGAAGATGGTCCTTCCTCACTATGATCGCATCCCACAGTATTCCACAAGGGTATCAACCATTCCTCTTACAGCGTAACATCATCAAAACCATCATACATAGAAATTGATATATGATAGTTATTCTGACAAATATTGCTTTAAAAAAAAAGATAATATCCTGTAGAAGGAACAGAAAATTGAAAGACATTTCAGTTAAAAGTACATTTTCACAACCCCATAAAACAGACTGGCTGACAAGAAATGAACTGAAAGGTAATTTCTAGTGTGGGCATTGCAATTATTGCAAATGTATGCACTGTAGTGATAAGAAAGTGTGCTCGTCACTATGCATTACTCGCTCAAGCATCAGTGTGCTCGGGATGATTGTTACTCGGTGAGTATTTTCTCTAATGTTTGAGCGGGAGCTCAAGTCCTCACCCCCATGTTTGGTGCTTTTTAGACAGCCAATGAACTTGTGGGGATTGCCTGCCACTCAGCGTAATGCCGTAGCCATCTTGTTTGTGGCATTACTGTGATTGGCTGGCCGCATAGCGTCATTAGGTTTTTATAAGACCAGTGACATCATGCTCGTCACCCTGTACCCCAGAAACAAGTAGATTAGCAAGAGGTGCTGCTTAAATAGGGACATAATGGAAACTGCTTGTTAGCCAGAGATTCAACCACATTAACATTTCTTTTAAGTACAATAGCCCTTCTTAAGGTTAACTATAATCAATATCATCAAAACTCATACTGCTGTTAGCAGCACTTAGGAAGAGATTGTGCTGAAGGTATAGTGTAGGACAGTATACGGTGAATTGTATATCCTTTATACTGCAGTCTGCAACTCATAACAAAACCCCTTCTCATGGCTAATAATATTCTTTTTGCTCTTAATCCTGCAAATTTTTTTGAACAGGGAAATAAGATATGCTATTTTTATTGCCACAGTTTTGCATCAAAAGCATACAGCCAGACTCAGATGGATCTCAATAGCATCGCTATACAGCAGGGCACTCTATAGCTCTTCATCCTCCTCCACTCCACTTTTTATGCATGTACAGCAGTTCCAGTTTTACCTGTATAATATATATTGACTGCTGTATATACAATATATAGGTGATAAAGCTAGTGCTGCATATACAGTTATATGAAAAAGTTTGGGCACCCCTAGCTTAATGTTTTATAAAAATTGTTTTTTTGCAACAGCTATTTCAGTTTCATATATCTAATAACTGTTGGACACAGTAATGTTTCTGCCTTGAAATGAGGTTTATTGTACTAACAGAAAATGTGCAATCTGCATTCAAACAAAATTTGACAGGTGCATAAGTATGGGCACCCTTATCATTTTCTTGTTATAAATACTCCTACCTACATTTTGCTGACTTACTAAAGCACCTTTTTTGGTTTTGTAACCTCATTGAGCTTTGAACTTCATAGCCAGGTGTATGCAATCATTAGAAAAGCTACTTAAAGTGGCCACTTGCAAGTTGTTCTCCTGTTTGAATCTCCTCTGAAGAGTGGCATCATGCGCTCCTCAAAACAACTGTCAAATGATCTGAAAACAAAGATTATTCAACATAGTTGTTCTGGGGAAGGATACAAAAAGCTGTCTAAGAGATTTAACCAGTCAATTTCCACTATGAGGAACATAGTAAGGAAATGGAAGAACACAGGTACAGTTCTTGTTAAGGCCAGAAGTGGCAGGCCAAGAAAAACATCAGAAAGGCAGAGAAGAAGAATGGTGAGATCAGTCAAGGACAATCCTCAGACCACCTCCAGAGAGCTGCAGCATCAACTTGCTGCAGATGGTGTCACTGTGCATCGGTCAACTATGCAACGCACTTTTCACAAGGAGAAGCTGTATGGGAGAGTGATGCGAAAGAAGCCGTTTCTGCAAGCACGCCACAAACAGAGTCGGCTGAGGTATGCAAAAGCACATTTGGAGAAGCCAATTTCTTTTTGGAAGAAGGTCCTGTGGACTGATGAAACCAAGATTTAGTTGTTTGGTCATACAAAAACGCGTTATGCATGGCGGCAAAAAAACACAGCATTTTAAGAAAAACACTTGCTACCCACAGTAAAATTTGGTGGAGGTTCCATCATGCTTTGGGGCTGTGTGGCCAATGCCGGCATCGGGAATCTTGTTAAAGTTGAGGGATGCATGGATTCCTCTCAGTATCAGCAGATTCTTGACAATAATGTTCATGAATCAGTGACAAAGTTGAAGTTACGCAGGGGATGGATCTTTCAGCAAGACAATGATCCAAAACACCGCTCCAAATCTACTCAGGCATTCATGCAGAGGAACAATTACACTGTTCTGGAATCCCAGTCCACAGACCTGAATATCATTGAACATCTGTGGGATCATTTGAAGAGGGCTGTCCATGCTCGGCGACCATCAAACTTAACTGAACTGGAATTGTTTTGTAAAGAGGAATGGTCAAAAATACCTTCATCCAGGATCCAGGGACTCATTAAAAGCAACAGGAAGTGACTAGAGGCTGTTATTTTTGCAAAAGGAGGATCTACTAAATATTGTCACTTTTCTGGTGAGGTGCTCATTCTTATGCACCTGTGAAATTTTGTTTGAATGCAGATTGCACATTTTCTGTTAGTACAATAAACCTCATTTTAAGGCAGAAACATTACTGTGTCCAACAGTTATTAGATATATGAAACTGAAATAGCTGTTGCAAAAAATTTTTTTTTATAAAACATTAAGCTTAAGATTAATAGGGGTGCCCAAACTTTTTCATATAACTGTATGTATATAAAAGCTTATAACTGTTAGGGTTTGGCGGAACGCACCAAATATATATTTATAGAGTAATAGGTGCGTTCGCAACCCGGGGTCCACCGTGCAGGAGTAAAACCCGCTGCTAGTAACTGACGGTACTATATGGCGGTATAAGTGAACTCTGTTACTTCACAGAGTCACTTAAGACAAGAGAACACTGTGCCCTGTTAACTTCACAGAGGAACACAGCTACCAAATAGAGCGAACAGTGGTCATGCAGTCAGAATAGCACACGCAAAACTCCTCACCGGAGGTGCCCGTATTCTAAGGGCTTATTTCAGCTGGGCCCTGAATCCACATACACATGACCACACTGGCTCAAAACACACAGCTTAGTGGATACTAGCGCATGGCCGTGTGGCCATGCAAACCTTTTATAGCTGCAGCAACTACAGGACCTTCCTAGGGGACCAATGGGGGCTGCTACAGTACCTGAGCATGTGACCTTGTCCTCCAATGAGAGGACTTACCCTGGCCATGCTCAGAAGGGGAAAAGCAGGACTTAGTCCCAGAGATGTCTGCTCGCCGCTGACCAGTACTGGCTACAATGGCTGAGCCTGGAAAGGCAGCAGTAACTATCCGCACCATATCAGGCTGAGCCAGACGCTGGGACCATTGTCTCCACTGAGCAGGCTCCACTGTGGGTAGAGAAGAATGGGAGACTGCAGCGGAGATGGTTCGAGATTCCCCCTGTGCAGAGGTGGGAACTCGACCCCTAACAATAACCTGTTGTTAAATTCATCCATTGGTTGTATAAATTATTCTTTTGAAATCTGAAACCCTCCAAAATGTGGTTTAAGTTAAGAAAATAAATTGGCATCAATGCAGAAATATTGATCAGTTAATGGACACAGAATGGTCAAATTTTGGCAAGACAAAAGTTTTGTCGCCTGGTCATATAATGCACCCAACCCTAGTTTACATCCTCACCTGTGCTCAGTAAATGCTCAGTCAATTAGTGTGTGTATAAAAAGAAACCCAGCCCAGACCTTCACTTGAACTGCAACTTGAGCTCTGACAACATGCCAAAAATCCACCCTGCGACCAAAGCCTGGATTATCAAGAGGCTGAAGACCAGATCCACTGCAGAGGTGGCTGGCACCTTTAACGTGTCTCAGCGTCAAGTACAAAGAGTTTAAAAAAAGATTTGAAGAGACTGGAGATGTGTTTGACAAGCCCAGGTCCGGCAGACCAAGCAAGACAACTGCTCAGGAGGAAGGTTTGTTGGTTAGAAAATCCAAAGCAAGCCCCTCTTCCACTGCAGCAGAGCTCCAAAAAGTCTGGTCACCTCAAGTCCCTGTGTCAACTAGAACAGTTTGTAGGATTCTGTCTCGAAATGGCCTCCATGGTCGAATCAGTGCCCAGAAACCAGCACAAAACAAAAGGCTAATAGAAAACCGTGTGGCATATGCAAAGTCCCACAGCCTGCTAAACAGATGGATGCTGGAAAAGTGGCACAAGGTGGATTTCTCTGATGAATCTTCAGTAGAATTACACCACAGCCACTGCAGGAGACCTACTGGAGCCCGTATAGATCCAAAATACACCCAGAAAACAGTTAAATTTGGTGGTGGAAATATCATGGTCTAGGGATACATTCAGTATGGGGGTGTGAGAAACATTTGCAAGGTGGAAGGCAATATCAATAGCTTAAAATATCAAGAAGTATTAGCTACCTCTTATATTCCAAATCATAAAAGTGGTCAAATTCTGCAGGAGGATGATGCTCCATCTCATACATCCATCTCTGCAACAAAGTTCCTCCAGGCAAAAAAGATCAAGATGCTCAAGGACTGGCCAGCCAAGTCACCAGTTAAATATCATTGAGCATGTTTGGGGTAGGATGAAAGAGGAAGCTTGGAAGTCAAAACCAAAGAATCTCGATGAACTCTGGGAGGCATGTAAGACTGCATTCTTTGCTATTCCTGATGACTTCATTAATAAATAGTATGAATCATTGTTGAACCGCATGGATGCAGTCCTTCAAGCTCATGGAAGTCACACAAAATATTATATATGACTCCAATAGCACCACAACTTCATTCACCTATGTTTTGCAACATATATTTGTATTTTAAGTTAATTATTTGTTTGAATATCTCATTACTTTCTGTGGGCGACAAAACTTTTGTCTTGCCAAAATTTGACCATTCTGTGTCCATTAACTGATCAATATTTCTGCATTGATGCCAATTTATTTTCTTAGTTCACTAAAGAAATATATAAATCAAGGGAAAAATACCAGTTTACCAAAGATTTTCAAACTGCGAACTCTTGTACCGGATGGTCTGAATGAACAGCAAAATTTCTGCTGTTTTCTATGATTCAGTAATCCACTATTACTAGCCAGACCTTTTACCGAGTTATTTTATCTCGGTCCCTTTATTATTTATTTTTTGTATTTTATCATATGGTGTATATGTATTCAATTGTAGTGCCCCGTACTGGGTCTCAACTTTTCATGTGCTCTTGAACAGTATGCTGTTAATATAATAGTCCGCTCTGGGCAACCAGAATTCAATGTTGTATAGACGGCCTATAGTCTTTCATCTGGCACCCTGTGTAAATACACGCTTCTATCTATATATTTTTCTGTTATACCTAATAACACATCGCATTTTTTGCGATGTCTCCTGCTTTTTGGTGTTGCATTCTCTGAACACATTTATATATTATATTATTACGTCCACGCAGGCGCTAAAATTCTGCAGTGCTTGCGTTAGATACCATAGCTCTTTCTTTATAGATGGCTGCTGTGCGTTTGCGCTTTGGTTTATCTTTTCTTTGCGCATTTGCTTTATGACGGAATTTGTGCAGCGCGTGCGCGTTATAGTTATTGCCCTTTCTTCACAGGTGAGCTTGTCGCGCGTGCGCTTTAGTTACCTGCCGTCTCACCAGCCCTTCAGTAATCAGCGCATGCGCTCTGCCAGACGGCTGTGTTCCGTACTTCTGCCTTTTACGGCGGCTAGTGCATGTGAGTATCTTGTTCTATGCATGGGGGCATGTGCGGACTTCATTATCATGGCGATGCCGTGGGCGGGTATTGTGCTTCTTTAACCTCTCTGCAGGATAATGAAGACGGAGGTATGATGTATCACTAAACAGGAAATCAATGTATGTGAGCGCGGATATTTAAGTGGGACCCTCAGGTAATTAAATGCAGCCCTATTTTCGTGGACAACTCCATACTGCCATATCTCTATCCAGTCTCTCCTGATGAACCCAGTTATGTGGGGGAAACGCGTCGAGAGTGTCTTTTAAGGTTTCTTCGTTTATTAACTGGTGTTTGAACCACGGTATCTGGACTAGTTATCCATCTAGGGACCATGAATACAGCAGATGAGTATACTACCATTCCAATTTGTATCTATAATTATGGCATTGGGTTACCCTGCTGTGTCTAGCCATTATCTTTTCTAGATAGGCGTGGTGGCACCTTAGTATATATATGGTAAATATATCTTTTATAATATACTAGACTATCAGTCAGCTGTATAGTAGGATTAGGTGCACATTCATATTATTCTGTTCTGCTTTACCCTAAATATTGTGGTGGCTATACTCAGTGTATATAGCATCCCTGTCTTTTTGTCTTACAGCACATTGGAGGGGGAGGGCCTGAGACGCTATGTAGATTAATTCACATACTGCTTCAAGTTATTATCAGCCATCTGGCCTTCTGTTTCTGCCCTATTACCTTATAGGGAAGAGGTAGGAGATTAGGGATAGCCATCGTACGAGCGGGGGCGCCATTCTCGCTACCTCTTAGGGTGCCAACCTCTGCACCTAGGCATATTGAATCTTAGGGTAATTTTTGTAGATTGGAGGGATACTCCACGTATATCTATACACCCTTCTAGCAAGTATCAGTTATCACGTGTGTTGATCACCGTCAATTTGTGATATTTAAATGTATGTGTACTGCCTAATTACATATTTATAATCTGTGTAGGGGGGTTATTTACTCCTCCTCTTTTTGAGCTGACTTTTCTGATAGGGTTTTTTTCTCTTTTTTATGTGGGTATTTTTGATAATTCAATAAAGCATCAAGTTTTATATGGACAATTTATTTTCTTAACCTAAACCACATTTCAGAGGGTTTCAGCTTTCAAAAGAATAATTTATACAACCAATGGATGAATTTAACATCAGGTTATAAGCTTTTATTTAGATAACATGGATAAGCGACATAACGTCTGTCAGGGAGTGTAGATGTATATATAGTATGGTCCTGTATATATAGTATAAAATGTGGAATACACACTATATTAACTTCCATGTCTCTGCACATATATAGTATACACACAGCTGCACTCTATATTGCTTAGCACATTGTATATTGTCAAGCTGTGTACATTGTGTATACTTCTCATGTCCTATATAAATGATGTACATCCCAGTATCTGCTCTAATTATTTAAGTGTGTGTGTATATGAAAAATAAGAAACACTGATTAATTGTTAAAAAAGTATGGTACTCTGTTAGCCCATGTGACTATATTACAGATCCAATATAGAACATTTATCTGTTATGGTCTAAAAAAAGCATCCTCCACTTTTTTCATATTTAATCAGAGTGCTGCTTCATTTCTTTTCAGAAATCCCTTTGATTTATGAGTATGTGTTACAAAAGTTTTTCACCCACTGCTTACTATTTGGTGCTGCTCAGTTATGATATATATGTACATATATATAGAAAGTGGCGCCAAGTATCAAGCAGAGGTGTCCTGCAGCGAAACCAACAATTCCCCACAACAGTGAATTGTAAAGTAAAATTACAAACAGTAAATACACATATATAATGTGTATAGGTTCGCGCTGGAAACGTGACTATATATGATGGAAAAAAAGAAGAAAGTAGGGGGACTATTGGTGGTTTAGATATGGGAGAATATTCAATTAGTCCAAACACAGAGCTGTAAACAGCATAAAAAAAGCTAAACGCTCACCCGTCTTGTACAAATGGTTAGGAGCGTCTAGTAGTCCCAGCAGGTGCTAGAGGATGTCCGTCCAGAAGATCCTATCATGAAGGTAGATCCTGGTAGGACGAAGTCCGTAAATGCAGAGAAGATCGTGGCTACCCCGGCCGGTAGCAGCCACTGTTCACCTTGTGGCAGAGAGAGGCGGGGTCCAGTTGTGCCGGCGCCGCGTGTGAGTCGAGCGGTGCGTACGGCTAGACTGCAGGACCTGCGTGACGTAGCTATTCACGTGACCGCCGCTACTGCCCGGTGATAAGTGTACGGAGTGCGGTAAGGACCAATATCCTACGCGTTTCGGAGACGCCTGTCTCCTTCTTCAGGGATCCCTGGATATTGGTCCTTACCGCACTCCGTACACTTATCACCGGGCAGTAGCGGCGGTCACGTGAATAGCTACGTCACGCAGGTCCTGCAGTCTAGCCGTACGCACCGCTCGACTCACGCGGCGCCGGCACAACTGGACCCCGCCTCTCTCTGCCACAAGGTGAACAGTGGCTGCTACCGGCCGGGGTAGCCACGATCTTCTCTGCATTTACGGACTTCATCCTACCAGGATCTACCTTCATGATAGGATCTTCTGGACGGACATCCTCTAGCACCTGCTGGGACTACTAGACGCTCCTAACCATTTGTACAAGACGGGTGAGCGTTTAGCTTTTTTTATGCTGTTTACAGCTCTGTGTTTGGACTAATTGAATATTCTCCCATATCTAAACCACCAATAGTCCCCCTACTTTCTTCTTTTTTTCCATCATATATAGTCACGTTTCCAGCGCGAACCTATACACATTATATATGTGTATTTACTGTTTGTATATATGTACATATACTGCCCAGTACCACAGTCATCCGCCGATGGAAGCAGGAGTCGTGGGATGGCTGCGGGCACCAGGCTGTTACGATATGGTGTCCTGTGACGTGGGGGCTCCGCCAACATTTTATGAAAGCCTGGAGACCCGCACTTTCCATACTCTTATATGCAATGGACTCTGGGAAAATGGCCACCAGAGGCGGCGCATGCACAAAATGAGATCTAGGCACTGAGATTTCATCTCCCGAGATCTCGGCTCCTGAGATCTCAATGGCGCATGCGCCATATTCGGGGACCTTTTTCCCGGTGTACACCGCATTGACAACTATGGAAGTGTGGGGCTCCGGGCTGATACAAAATGTCAGCGGAGTCCCCGTACCACTAAACACCTCGACATACCAGCGTGAGGCCTGCAGCTATGGCCTAGCTCCTGCCGATGATGAACAACTCGTCCTACCAGCCTGGAGCACACAGGATCTCCTGCCTTCGCCAGTAGCGACCCTGCCACCTGGGACTTCGCTCCATCACCGCTGCCCCCCAGATAAGCTACAGCAAAAGCAGATTACATCATGCACCATTTTATTAGAAAATATATATTTTTCCATTTTTCCTTCCCCCAAATTTGGGGTGCATCTTATAAACCAGTGCATCTTATAATCCGCAAAATACAGTATTCATTTACAGAACCCTTTACAGTTCCCTATGTTAGAGAATTGTAATGTATCCTTCAATATTGGATGTAATATTGTGGCATCCAATTTTTTTCTCACACCCATACACTTGAATGGGTGAGTCTCATCAAATTTCAGACTCAAATCGCAGCCTGCTATGATTGTTTATCTGCACTGACCCATTGAATAACATTGATCAGTGTGCTGCCTTATGAAAAATCAGATAGCGCATGCCTGATTTATATTCTTGTTTGCACGAGCCCTTGGCAGCATTGGACTATTGGATTGCCATTATTGGTTTAGTCCTTTATACATTCCTATAGGCAAATAAAAATAAATCTTGAAAAAACAAGGGATGAATTTCAGCACAAGAGAGCGATGAGACGGGTATGTTTGGAAAGATTTTAGACCTCCATAGCCTGCGGTACCTGTGCTTGCCTAGGGCAAATGTTACTGATAGATTCCCTTTAAGTTTTCATCAGTGCATGTGCATTGATTTTACATGTCAAAGAAGCGTATATGAAATTACATGGACACGTAAATGGTCTTTATTCTCTTATTATAAACCAGTTTTATTGGTTTTGTTTTCAGTAGGCCTTAATCTGCTGATTAGCT
Organism: Ranitomeya variabilis; assembly: GCF_051348905.1. Classification (NCBI taxonomy): domain Eukaryota; kingdom Metazoa; phylum Chordata; class Amphibia; order Anura; family Dendrobatidae; genus Ranitomeya; species Ranitomeya variabilis. The sequence continues at coordinate 527,805,424 of NC_135236.1, forward strand.
GCTGATATTTAATCAACCATAGTGGCATATCTTTCACAGCACATTACCATCACCAGCTCTCTTAATTACATTTGTTCATACTTTATGGCCTTTCATCAGGAAATTGCCCACAGGCGTGTTAGCAGGTTGACCTGATAAACTGGAGTGAAACATTCTTGGAATTATCGATCACTTATATTTTCATTCCAGCATATTCACTGCGGTGTCCTAGTTGTTATTCATTCTGTCCGGCTTGTCTGATTTTTATGTTGTGGACCAATAAAGAACGCTTTTTTTACTCGCTTCAACCTGGTGACCCTGTTTCCATGTGGTCTATTCAATATTTGATAGAAGATAAGCATTTATTGTGACAATGTCTATCACACATTCCATTGACGTGATAAAGGGGAAAATGTCATTAAAGGCTTGTGCTAATCTATTGTGACACATCTCAATAAAATAGCAGCCACCTGATGGCCACAGATGTAACAGCACAGAATAATCTAAAATGCAATTATGACCAATTTTTACACAAATCTTGATGCTTCGTTTGATTTAACCAGAATGGCACAGAGATAGTAATACAGGTGCTTTTCACAAAATTAAAATAAAAAAGTAAATTTATTTCAGTTCTTCAATACAAAAAATGAAACTCATATATTATATAGAGTCATTACAAATATAGTGATCTATTTCAGGTGTTTATTTCTGTTAATGTTGATGATTATGGCTTACAGCCAATGAAAACCCAAAAGACATAATCTCAGTAAATTAGAATAATTAATAAAATAAAACCTGTCAAGGCTTCCTAAGCATTTAAAAAGGTCCCTTAGTCTGTTTCAGTAGGCTCCACAATCATGGGGAAGACTGCTGACTTGACAGATGTCCAGAAGGCAGTAATTGGCATACTCCATAAGGAGGGGAAGCCATAAAAGGTCATTGTTAAAAAAGCTGGCTGTTCACAGAGTGCTGTATCCATGCATATTAATGGAAGGTTAAGTGGAAAGAAAAAGTATGGTATAAGGAGGTGCTGAAGAAATTTTGCGAGAAACTCCTGTATGTTCAGATATACGGAATATGTATTAAAAAGACCAATACTGCATTATATTTTCTGTGTGCTTTTAAATCATATGATACATATAATATCAGTATTTTTGTGGATGATTTGCATTTATCTGTTCATTCTCTATAGACAGATTTTAGCCCTACATATATATTCCTTCCATATATCCACAACTTTTTTTCCCATAATATTCTTTAACTGCTTTCCAACATGGACAGTTTTCGTTCTTTCCGTTCTTTCATAACTTTATATTTTTCTGTCCATAAAACCGCAAGAGAACTTTTATTTTCCAGTACGAGTTGTACTTTTGAAAGACAAAATTCAGTTTACCAAATAACGTACTCGAAAATGAGATTTCAAAAAGAGTTGCAATTCCAGCATTGTTTTTTGGGAATTGTTTTAATGACATACAGTACAGACCAAAACACACCTTCTCATTTAAAGATTTTTCTGTATTTTCATGACTATGAAAATTGTACATTCACACTGAAGGCATCAAAACTATGAATTAACACATGTGGAATTATATACTTAACAAAAAGTGTGAAACAACTGAAATTATGTCATATATTCTAGGTTCTTCAAATTAGCCACCTTTTGCTTTGATGACTGCTTAGCACACTCTTGGCATTCTCTTGATGAGCTTCAAGAGGTAGTCACCGGGAATGGTTTTCACTTCACAGGTGTGCCCTGTCAGGTTTAATAAGTGGGATTTTTTGCCTTATAAATGGTGTTGGGACCATCAGTTGTGTTGTGCAGAAGTCTGGTGTATACACAGCTGATAGTCCTACTGAATAGACTGTTAGCATTTGTATTATGGCAAGCAAAAAGCAGCTAAGTAAAGAAAAACAAGTGGCCATCATTACTTTAAGAAATGAAGGTCAGTCAGTGCAAAAAATTGGGAAAACTTTGAAAGTGTCCCCAAGTGCAGTGGCAAAAACCATCAAGCGCTACAAAGAAACCGGCTCACATGAGGACCGCCCCAGGAAAGGAAGATCAAGAGTCACCTCTGCTTCTGAGGATAAGTTTATCCGAGTCACCAGCCTCAGAAATCGCAGGTTAACAGCAGCTCAGATTAGAGACCAGGTCAATGCTACACAGAGTTCTAGCAGCAGACACATCTCTACAACAACTGTTAAGAGGAGACTTTGTGCAGCAGGCCTTCATGGTAAAATAGCTGCTAGGAAACCACTGCTATGGACAAGCAACAAGCAGAAGAGACTTGTTTGGGCTAAAGAACACAAGGAATGGACATTAGACCAGTGGAAATCTGTGCTTTGGTCTGATGAGTCCAAATTTGAGATCTTTGGTTCCAACCACCGTGTCTTTGTGCGAGGCAGAAAAGGTGAGCGGATGGACTCTACATGCCTGGTTCCCACTGTGAAGCATGGAGGAGGAGGTGTGATGGTGTGGGAGTGCTTTGCTGGTGACACTGTGGGGGATTTATTAAAAATTGAAGGCATACTGAACCAGCACGGCTACCACAGCATCTTGCAGTGGCATGCTATTCCATCCGGTTTGCATTTGGTTGGACCATCTTTCAACAGGACAATGACCCCAAACGCACCTCCGTGCAGTGTAAGGGCAATTTGACCAAGAAGGAGAGTGATGGGGTGCTATGCCAGATGACCTGGCCTCCACAGTCACCAGACCTGAACCCAATCGAGATGGTTTGGGGTGAGCTGGACCGCAGAGTGAAGGCAAAAGTGCCAACAACTGCTAAGCATCTCTGGGAACGCCTTCAAGATTGTTGGAAGACCATTCCCAGTGGCTACCTCTTGAAGCTCATCAAGAGAATGCCAAGAGTGTGCAAAGCAGTCATCAAAGCAAAAGATGGCTACTTTGAAGAACCTAGAATATAAGACATAATTGCAGATGTTTCACACTTTTTGTATATAATTCCACGTGTTAATTCATAGTTTTGATACCTTCAGTGTGAATGTACAATTTTCATGGTCATGAAGATACAGAAAAATCTTTAAATGAGAAGGTGTCTTTAAACTTTTGGTCTGTACTGTACATTGTGTGGTCAAAATAACCTGGCGTCATGAATAGGGTTGAGCGAAACGGATCGGACAAATTCAAAAATCGCCGAATTTCAGCAAAGTCGGGTTTCATGAAACCCGACCCGATCCTAGTGTGGGATCGGCCATGAGGTCGGCGATCTGCGAGCAAAAGTCGCGTTTCATACGGCGCTTTCAGCTCCATTTTTCAGCCATTGAAGGAGGAAGCAGAGTGTGGGCAGAGTGATGACATAGGTCTCGGTCCCCACCATCTTAGAGAAGGGCATGACACTGATTGGCTTGCTTTCTGCTGCGTCACAGGGGCTATAAAGGGGCGTGCACGCCGACCGCCATCTTACTTCTGCCGATCTTAGCATAGGGAGAGGTTGCTGCAGCTTCATCAGAAGAAGGGATATAGTTAGGGAGGGAAGATTAACCCCCAAACTGCTTGTGCTGTAGCGATTTCCACTGTCCAACACCACCTTTTTTTTGCAGGCACAGTGGAGGCTATATTTTTGTGCATCAGCTCTGTAGCTTATTAGGCTGCCTTATAAGGCTCCCTGATAGCTGCATTGCTGTTTGCACGCTGCTGTGCAAACCAACTGCTTTTTTAAAAGCAAAAATCCTGTTGCTCCTTTCTGCACAGTTATCTTGTTTATTTGTCCACACTTTTGTGTGCAGCAGTCCTTTTTATTGCTGCCATACTTGTCCTGAGATCATTGTAGGGAGATTGAAATTGTACTACAGTCTGTCATGGTTCCCAATGGCAGGGACTCAGGCAAAAACGGACTAGCTCTAGGAATGATGGAATCTCAGATGACCGCGACGCTGAACCTAACACACAACTAATAGTAGCCAGGGGGTGTGCCTACGTTTTATCCCTAGACACCTCGCACCAGCCGGAGATCTAGCTTACCCCTAGTAGAGGAATACACAGACCTGGCTTGCCTCCAGGGAAACCCCAAAAGTGATAGTAGCCCCCCACATATAATAACGGTTAGGTAAGAGGAAAACACGTACGCAGCATGAATATAGATTCAGCAAAGAGAGGCCCTCTGACTAGATAGCAGAAAATACAAAAGAGGACTTTGCGGTCACCTCAAAACCCTAAACTGCCATCCTGAAATTACCTTAACTCCGTTATCAACTCATGACACCGGAGTAGTAATTTCAGATCACTAGAGCTTCCAGCAGCAAGAGAAATATAAATGCATGCTGGACAAACAAACACAAAAAATGCCAAAGATCCAACTTAGCTGAATTGCAGACTTGGAGCAGGTAGCAAGCAACAGAGGTGCTCTGGTAACATTTATTGCCGGCACTAGAATGACTGAGAAGCCAGACTAAATAGGAAACTCCCAGTTTCCTGATGGAAACAGGTGCAAGACAAAAGTCAGCCAGTACCACCAGTAACCACCAGAGGGAGCCCAAAAACAGAATTCACAACAACAGTCCTTGTATTTTCTCATATATCTTCCAGCCACTTTCTGCCACTTACATTGTGTTGTTTTATACACTGGGCCTGGGTTTTGTTTCAGTCTCCCCCCCAAAAAAAAGTGAGATTCAAATTCTGACAAAGTGGATATATTTCAGTCCTGTTAGTTTGTCGTATATCAGCCAGCCACTTTCTGCCACTTACATTGTGTTGTTTTATGCACAGGGCCTGAGTTTTGGTTCAGTCTCCCCCCCAAAAAAGGGAGATTTAAATTCTCAACAAGTTTATGTACACCTTCTACCTTGTTTTACAGTACCATATAACGGTTGTTATTTTGGTTAGATTTTCCAAAAAATGAGGAAGTCTGGTGAAAGAGCCCGTGGGTGGTGGTTGCCAGCTGGTACTGATGGTGATGGTGGTGGTGGTGCCTCTGGTGGTAGTGGCAAAAGCACAATAGCACCTAAGGCTGGAGGTGTTGAGCCAGCATCATCGTCTGGTACTGCTGCATCGATTCAAAGTGACAGGAGACAGCATTTGTCCAGTGTGGTTACGAACTACTTTTCCTCCCTTATCGATGTTCTCTGTTATGATCCTTAGTAGCTGAGGATCACTAATAGACCAGCAAGTGAATAAACTAAGGACAAGCTCTAGGGGGATGGTAACTGGACTGATCGCAAATCTGAACCTATCCAACACAACTAGAGGTAGCCGGTGAACGTGCCTAAAAAATTCCTAGACGTCTCGAGCCAGCCAGAGGAACTAGCTACCCCTAAAGAGAAAGAAAGACCTCGCTTGCCTCCAGAGAAATAATCCCCAAAGATATAGAAGCCCCCAACAAATATTAACGGTGAAGTAAGAAGAAGGCACATACGTAGGGATGAAATCAGATTCAGCAAAAGAGGCCCACTAGTACTAGAAAGCAGAAAATAGAGCAGGGGTCTATGCGATCAATAAAAAACCCTTACAAAATATCCATCCTGAGATTTCAAGAACCCACGCACCAACTAATGGTGTGTGGGGAGAAACTCAGTCTACTAGAGCATCCAGCAAGCGAGGGGATCACATTTTAGCAAGCTGGACAAGAAAACATGATAAACACTGCTGATCAAAAAATGAGCAAACAAAACTTAGCTTGTCCTGGATGGACTGGGAGCAAGGTAGTCAGAAGGAATCTGAGTAGCACTGATTACATCAACAGCCGGCAACAAGTGAAAGCAAAACAGAGCTATATAGGAACCTCCCAGAGGATAACGAACCAGCTGATAGCCAGAGACCAGCAGGATAACAAACAAAGCCACCAGGGGGAGCCCAAAGCAAAAGTCACACCATACCACCAGTGACCACAAGAGGGAGCCTGAAAACAGAGTTCACAACAGTACCCCCCCCTTAAGGAGGGGTCACTGAACCCTCATGAAAACCCCCAGGGCGATCAGGATGAGCCACATGGAAGGCACGAACCAAATCGGCCGCATGAACATCAGAGGCGACAACCCAAGAATTTTCCTCCTGACCATAGCCCTTCCACTTGACCAAATACTGGAGCCTCCGTCTAGAAACAGGAGAATCCAAGATCTTCTCCACCACGTATTCCAATTCTCCCTCAACCAGCACCGGGGCAGGAGGCTCAACCGGAGGAACCACAGGTACCACATACCTCCGCAACAACGAGCGATGGAACACATTATGAATAGCAAATGATGCCGGGAGGTCCAGACGGAATGACACAGGGCCAAGGACTTCCAGAATCTTATAAGGACCGATAAACCGAGGCTTGAACTTAGGAGAGGAGACCTTCATAGGAACGAAGCGAGAAGACAACCACACCAAGTCCCCAACGCGAAGTCGGGGACCCACACAGCGACGGCGGTTGGCAAAGAGCTGAGCCTTCTCTTGTGACAACTTCAAATTGTCCACCACATGATTCCAAATCTGATGCAACCTATCCACCACAACATCCACTCCAGGACAGTCAGAAGGCTCCACCTGACCTGAGGAAAAACGAGGATGAAACCCCGAATTGCAAAAAAAAGGAGAAACCAAAGTAGCAGAACTAGCCCGATTATTAAGGGCAAACTCGGCCAACGGCAAAAAAGTAACCCAGTCGTCCTGGTCAGCAGAAACAAAACATCTTAAATAAGTCTCCAAGGTCTGATTAGTTCGCTTGGTTTGGCCATTCGTCTGAGGATGGAAGGCCGATGAAAAAGACAATTCAATGCCCAACTTAGCACAAAAGGTCCGCCAAAATCTAGACACAAACTGGGATCCTCTGTCCGAAACAATGTTCTCAGGAATCCCGTGCAAACGAACCACATTTTGAAAAAACAGTGGAACCAACTCGGAGGAGGAAGGCAACTTAGGCAAGGGCACCAAATGGACCATCTTAGAAAAACGATCACACACCACCCAGATGACAGACATTCTCTGAGAGACAGGGAGATCTGAAATAAAATCCATGGAAATGTGCGTCCAAGGCCTCTTCGGGACAGGCAAAGGTAACAGCAAACCACTGGCACGAGAACAGCAAGGCTTCGCCCGAGCACAAATTCCACAAGACTGCACAAAGGAACGCACATTCCGCGACAAGGAAGGCCACCAAAAAGACCTGGCCACCAAGTTTCTGGTACCAAATATTCCAGGATGGCCCGCCAACACTGAAGAATGAACCTCGGAGATGACTCTGTTGGTCCATCTATCCGGGACAAACAGTCTCTCCGGTGGACAGCGGTCAGGTCTACCCGCCTGAAACTCTTGCAGCACACGTCGCAAATCTGGGGAGATGGCAGACAAAATCACCCCTTCTCTAAGGATACCAGCCGGCTCTGAATCTCCAGGAGAGTCAGGCACAAAACTCCTAGAAAGAGCATCAGCCTTCACATTCTTCGAACCCGGCAGGTACGAGACCATGAAATCAAAACGAGAGAAAAACAACGACCAACGAGCCTGTCTGGGATTCAGCCGCTTGGCCGACTCGAGATAAATCAAAATCTTGTGATCAGTCAAGACCACCACACGATGTTTAGCTCCCTCGAGCCAATGTCGCCACTCCTCAAATGCCCTCTTCATAGCCAACAGCTCCCGATTACTGACATCATAATTCCGCTCGGCAGGCGAAAACTTTCTTGAAAAGAAAGCACATGGCTTCATCACAGAGCCATCGGGGCTTCTCTGCGACAAAACAGCCCCCGCTCCAATCTCGGAAGCATCAACCTCCACCTGGAAGGGAAGTGAGACATCTGGCTGACACAAGACCGGTGCCAAAGAAAACCGACGCTTCAGCTCCCGAAAGGCCTCCACAGCCGCAGAAGACCAATTAGTCACATCAGAACCCTTCTTGGTCAAATCCGTCAAAGGCTTAACAACGCCAGAAAAATTAGCTATGAAGCGACGGTAAAAATTAGCAAAACCCAAGAACTTCTGAAGACTCTTAACAGATGTAGGCTGCGTCCAGTCCTGAATAGCCTGAACCTTGACTGGGTCCATCTCAATAGTAGAAGGAGAAAAAATGAAACCCAAAAAAGAAATCTTCTGGACTCCAAAAAGACATTTTGAGCCCGTCACAAATAAAGCATTGTCACGCAGGACCTGAAAGACCATCCTGACCTGCTTAACATGAGACTCCCAATCATCCGAAAAAAACAGAATATCATCCAGATACACAATCATAAACTTATCCAGATATTCACGGAAGATGTCATGCATAAAGGACTGAAAGACTGAAGGAGCATTAGAAAGTCCAAAAGGCATCACCAAGTACTCAAAATGGCCTTCAGGCGTATTAAATGCAGTTTTCCATTCATCACCCTGTTTTATACGCACAAGGTTATACGCACCACAAAGATCTATCTTGGTGAACCAACTAGACCCCCTAATGCGAGCAAACAAATCAGTTAACAATGGCAAAGGATACTGAAATTTGACCGTGATTTTATTCAAAAGGCGATAATCAATACAGGGTCTCAGGGAACCATCCTTTTTAGCCACAAAAAAGAATCCTGCACCAAGAGGGGATGAGGACGGGCGAATATGTCCCTTCTCTAAAGACTCCTTTATATAACTCTGCATGGCAGCATGCTCCGGCACAGATAAATTGAAAAGTCGTCCCTTAGGAAACTTACTACCAGGAATCAAATTTATAGCACAATCACAGTCCCTATGAGGAGGTAGAGAATTGAGTTTGGGCTCCTCAAATACATCCTGGTAGTCTGACAAAAACGTAGGGACTTCAGAAGGAGTGGACGAAGCAATTGACACCACAGGAGCGTCACCATGAATTCCCTGACAACCCCAACTTGACACCGACATAGCTTTCCAATCCAGGACTGGATTATGAGTCTGCAACCATGGTAGACCCAACACGATGACATCATGCAAATTATGCAGTACAAGAAAGCGAATCACCTCCTGATGAACAGGAGTCATGCACATGGTCACTTGTGTCCAGTACTGAGGTCTATTCGTAGCCAATGGTGTAGAATCAATTCCCCTTAGTGGAATAGGGAATTTTAAAGGCTCCAAATCAAAACCACAGCGCCTGGCAAATGACCAATCCATCAGACTCAGGGCGGCACCTGAATCTACAAAAGCATTAACCGGGTAAGATGACAGGGAACAAATCAGGGTAACAGACAAAATGAACTTAGGCTGTAAAGTACCAATGGTGACAGATTTATCAACCTTTTTTTTGCGCTTAGAGCATGCTGAGATAACATGAGCTGAGTCACCACAGTAAAAGCACAACCCATTTTGCCGTCTATAATTTTGCCGTTCACTTCTGGTCAGAATTCTGTCACATTGCATAGATTCAGGTGTCTGTTCAGAAGACACCGCCAAATGGTGCACAGGTTTGCGCTCCCGCAAACGCCGATCAATCTGAATGGCCAGAGTCATTGACTCATTCAGACCTGCAGGCGTAGGGAACCCCACCATGACATTCTTAATGGCTTCAGAAAGACCTTCTCTGAAATTTGCAGCCAGGGCACACTCATTCCACTGAGTAAGCACCGACCATTTCCGAAATTTCTGGCAGTACACCTCTGCTTCATCTTGCCCCTGCGAGAGGGCCAATAACATTTTTTCAGCCTGGTTCTCAAGATTAGGTTCCTCACAGAGCAATCCAAGGGCTAGAAAAAACGCATCTACACTAAGCAATGCAGGATCCCCTGGCGCCAATGCGAAGGCCCAATCTTGGGGGTCACCGCGCAAAAAGGAAATGATAATCTTAAATTGCTGAACGGCATCACCAGAGGAACGAGGTTTCAAAGAAAGAAACAACTTACAATTGTTCCTAAAATTCAGGAACCTAGATCTATCTCCAGAAAACAACTCCGGAATAGGTATTCTAGGCTCAGACATAGGACTGTGAACAACAAAATCCTGAATACTTTGAACCCTAGCAGCAAGATGATCCAGACTGGAAGCCAAGCTCTGGACATCCATGTCAGCAGCTGAACTCAGAGCCACACCAAGATTAAGAGGAGGAGAGAAGCTAGCCACAGCAGCTAGACACACGGCAACAAAAAAAAAAAAAAAATCCTCAAGGCTTCTTTTCTCCTGCTTCTGCCATGCAATTAACACTTTAGAGGTCGGCTGTACTGTTATGATCCCTAGTGACTGAGGATCACGAATAGACCAGCAAGTGAATAAACTAAGGACAAGCTCTAGGGGGATGGTAACTGGACTGATCGCAAATCTGAACCTATCCAACACAACTAGAGGTAGCCGGTGAACGTGCCTAAAAAATTCCTAGACGTCTCGAGCCAGCCAGAGGAACTAGCTACCCCTAAAGAGAAAGAAAGACCTCGCTTGCCTCCAGAGAAATAATCCCCAAAGATATAGAAGCCCCCAACAAATATTAACGGTGAAGTAAGAAGAAGGCACATACGTAGGGATGAAATCAGATTCAGCAAAAGAGGCCCACTAGTACTAGAAAGCAGAAAATAGAGCAGGGGTCTATGCGATCAATAAAAAACCCTTACAAAATATCCATCCTGAGATTTCAAGAACCCACGCTGTTGTGATCCGCTTTTTGGCTCCCCTGGTGGTGGCTGGCGGTACTGGAGACTTGTGTGTGCTTTTCTGCCTCAGCTCACCTGCTTCCATCAGTTTTGGGAGTTCCCTATTTAGCCTTGCTCTCCAGTCACTTCCTTGCCGGTCATCATTGTAACCTGAGTCTTTCAGTTGCATGTTCCTGCTGCTAGTCTGCTGATCAGCTAAGTGGACTCTTGTCCTTATTGTTTTGTTTTTCTAGTCCAGTTTACAGTTTTGTCATTTCCTGTTACTGGAAGCTCTTGTGGACTGAAATTGCCACTCCTGTGTCATGAGTTGACACAGGAGTCTTAAAGTAATTTCAGGATGGGTTTTTGAAAGGGTTTTTCAGCTGACCGTGAAGTCCTCTTTTGTATCCTTCCTCTATCTAGTAAGTGGACCTCGCTTTGCTAAATCTACCTTCATACTGTGTATGTCTTTTCCTCTGAACTCACCGTTAATATATGTGGGGGCTACTATCATCTTTGGGGAATTTGTCTAGAGGTAAGCCAGGTCTGTTCCTTCCTCTTCCAGGCGTAGTTAGTTCTCCGGCTGGCGCATGACATCTAGGCAGCCGTAGGAATGCTTCCTGGCTACTGTTAGTTGTGTGGTAGATTTAGGTCACGGTCAGCTTGAGTTTCCATCACCCGAGAGCTAGTCTGTTATTTTTGTGTTTCTGATGTTCCCATGCCATTGGGGAATCATGAAAGTATGACCGGCCGCTGTTAAAGTAATTGGCAGAAGAAAGGAGAGTAAAAGAAGTCTGTAGATTTTTTTTTTTATTTTTTTTTCTCATGTTTGCTACTTAGTTGGCTCAGTTGTATTTCTGCTCTATTTACAGCCTTGCCTTTCTCTCCTTCTAATCCTTGAATGGCTCTGATCTCTCCGGTTTAAGGATGGACCCTCAGAGTTTGGCTGCAGGTTTAAATAATCTTGCTACGAAGGTTCAGAATTTACAAGATTATGTTATACGTACTCCTATTTCTGAACCTAAGATTCCTACACCAGAGGTATTTTCCGGAGATAGATCTCGGTTTCTGAATTTCAAATGTAATTGTAAATTATTCCTTTCTCTCAGACCTCACTCCTCTGGAGATCCTGTTCAGCAGGTTAAGATTGTGATTTCTTTGCTGCGAGGTGACTCTCAAAATTGGGCATTTTCATTGACACCAGGGGATCCTGCGTTGCTCAATGTGGATGCGTTTTTTCTGGCTTTAGGGTTGCTGTATGAGGAACCTAATTTGGAGATTCAAGCTGAAAAAGCTTTAATAGCCCTGTCTCAAGGGCAAGATGAAGCTGAGATATACTGCCAAAAATTTTGTAAATGGTCTGTGCTTACTCAGTGGAATGAGTGTGCCCTAGCGGCAAATTTCAGAGAGGGCTTTTCTGATGCCGTTAAGGATGTCATGGTGGGGTTTCCTACGCCCACAGGTCTGAATGAGTCCATGACAATGGCGATTCAGATTGATCGGCGTTTGCGGGAGCGCAAACCCGTGCACCATTTGGCGGTATCTTCTGAAGGGACGCCAGAGAAAATGCAATGTGACAGAATTCTGTCAAGAAGCGAGCGGCAGAATTATAGGCGCAAAAATGGCTTGTGCTTCTACTGTGGTGATTCCGCGCATGTTATATCAGCATGCTCTAAACGTACTAGGAAGGTTGACAAGTCTGTTTCTATTGGCACTTTACAGTCTAAATTTCTTCTGTCTGTAACTCTGATTTGTTCATTATCAGTTATTACCGTGGATGCCTATGTGGACTCTGGCGCCGCTCTGAGTCTCATGGATTGGTCCTTCGCCAGGCGCTGTGGGTTTGATTTGGAGCCTCTGGAAGTCCCTATACCTCTGAAGGGTATTGATTCTACACCTCTGGCTTGTAATAGACCACAGTTCTGGACGCAAGTGACTATGCATATGACTCCAGACCATCAGGAGATGATTCGCTTCCTCGTGTTGTATAATTTACATGATGTTTTAGTGCTTGGATTACCATGGTTACAATCTCATAACCCAGTACTGGACTGGAAAACTATGTCTGTGTTAAGCTGGGGATGTCGGGGGGCTCATGGGGACATACCTTTGGTTCCTATCTCGTCATCTATTCCCTCTGAGATTCCTGCATTTTTGTCGGATTTTGGGGATATTTTTGAAGAGCCTAAAATTGGTTCTCTCCCTCCCCACAGAGAGTGTGATTGCGCCATAGATCTGATTCCAGGCAGTAAATTTCCAAAGGGTCGTTTGTTTAACCTATCTGTACCTGAGCATGCTGCCATGCGAGAATATGTTAAGGAGTCCCTGGAAAAGGGACATATTCGTCCTTCTTCATCACCTTTAGGAGCTGGGTTTTTCTTTGTCTCTAAAAAGGATGGCTCGCTGAGGCCTTGTATTGATTATCGACTCCTGAATAAAATTACTGTCAAATATCAGTATCCGTTGCCTCTGCTTACTGATTTGTTTGCTCGCATAAGGGGGGCTAAGTGGTTCTCCAAGATTGATCTCCGTGGGGCGTATAATTTGGTGCGAATTAAGCAAGGGGATGAGTGGAAAACCGCATTTAATACGCCTGAGGGCCACTTTGAGTATTTAGTAATGCCTTTCGGCCTTTCTAATGCGCCTTCAGTTTTTCAGTCCTTTATGCATGATATTTTCCGTGAATATCTGGATAAATTTATGATTGTGTATTTGGACGATATTTTGATTTTTTCTGAGGACTGGGAGTCTCATGTTCAGCAGGTCAGGAGGGTTTTTCAGGTCTTGCGGGAGAATTCTCTGTGTGTAAAGGGTTCTAAGTGTGTTTTTGGGGTTCAAAAGATTTCCTTTTTGGGGTACATTTTTTCCCCTTCTTCTGTTGAGATGGACCCTGTCAAGGTTCGGGCTATTTGTGACTGGACGCAGCCTACTTCTCTAAAGGGTCTTCAGAAGTTCTTGGGCTTTGCTAATTTTTATCGTCGATTTATAACTGGTTTTTCTGGTGTTGCTAAGCCTCTTACGGATTTGACTAAGAAGGGTGCTGATGTTGCCAATTGGTCCTCTGCCGCTGTGGAGGCCTTTCGGGAACTTAAGCGCCGCTTTTCGTCTGCCCCTGTGTTGCGCCAGCCCGATGTCTCTCTCCCCTTTCAGGTTGAGGTCGATGCTTCCGAGATCGGAGCGGGGGCGGTTTTGTCGCAGAAAAGTTCCGATTGCTCAGTGATGAGACCTTGTGCGTTCTTTTCTCGAAAATTTTCTGCCGCCGAAAGAAATTATGATGTCGGTAATCGGGAGCTTTTGGCCATGAAGTGGGCATTTGAGGAGTGGCGTCATTGGCTTGAGGGTGCTAGACATCAGGTGGTGGTTTTGACTGATCACAAGAATCTGATTTATCTTGAGTCTGCCAGGCGCCTGAATCCTAGACAGGCGCGCTGGTCGTTTTTCTCTCGGTTTAATTTTGTGGTCTCATATCTACCAGGTTCTAAGAATGTGAAGGCGGATGCCCTTTCTACGAGTTTTGAGCCTGATTCCCCTGGTGATTCGGAACCTACAGGTATCCTTAAGGATGGGGTGATATTATCCGCTATTTCCCCAGATCTGCGACGTGCTTTGCAAGAGTTTCAGGCGGATAGACCTGATCGCTGTCCACCTGGTAGACTGTTTGTTCCTGATGATTGGACCAGTAGAGTCATCTCGGAGGTTCATTCTTCTACGCTGGCGGGTCATCCTGGAATTTTTGCTACCAGGGATTTGGTGGCTAGATCCTTCTGGTGGCCATCTCTGTCTCGTGATGTGCGTGTTTTTGTGCAGTCTTGTGATGTGTGTGCTCGGGCCAAGCCTTGTTGTTCTAGGGCTAGCGGGTTGTTGTTGCCCTTGCCTATTCCGAAGAGGCCTTGGACGCACATCTCGATGGACTTTATTTCTGATCTTCCTGTCTCTCAGAGGATGTCTGTTATCTGGGTGGTGTGTGACCGTTTTTCTAAGATGGTTCATTTGGTGCCATTGCCGAAGTTGCCTTCCTCGTCTGAGTTGGTTCCTTTGTTTTTTCAAAATGTGGTTCGCTTGCATGGTATTCCTGAAAATATCGTTTCTGATAGGGGTACCCAGTTCGTTTCTAGATTTTGGCGGGCATTCTGTGCCAGGTTGGGCATTGATTTGTCTTTTTCGTCTGCCTTCCATCCTCAGACTAATGGCCAGACGGAGCGAACTAATCAAACTTTGGAGACGTATTTGAGGTGTTTTGTGTCTGCGGATCAGGATGATTGGGTTGCCTTTTTGCCGTTGGCGGAGTTTGCTCTTAATAATCGGGCCAGTTCTGCCACTTTGGTTTCCCCTTTCTTTTGCAATTCGGGGTTTCATCCCCGTTTTTCTTCTGGTCAGGTGGAGTCTTCGGATTGTCCTGGAGTAGATGCTGTGGTGGATCGGTTGTATCGGATTTGGGAACAAGTGGTGGACAATTTGAATTTGTCCCAGGAGAGGACTCAGCGGTTTGCTAACCGCCAGCGTCGGGTTGGTCCTCGCCTTCGTGTTGGGGACTTGGTGTGGTTGTCTTCCCGTTTTGTCCCAATGAGGGTTTCTTCTCCTAAATTTAAGCCTCGGTTCATCGGTCCCTATAGGATTTTGGAGATTATTAACCCTGTTTCCTTTCGTTTGGACCTTCCGGCATCTTTCGCTATCCATAATGTGTTCCATCGGTCGTTGTTGCGGAGATACGAGGTGCCGGTGGTTCCTTCTGCTGGGCCTCCTGCTCCTGTGCTGGTTGAGGGTGAATTGGAGTACGTTATAGAGAAGATCTTGGACTCCCGTATTTCCAGGCGGAGACTCCAGTACCTGGTTAAATGGAAGGGCTATGGTCAGGAAGATAATTCTTGGGTAACTGCCTCTGATGTTCATGCCTCGGATTTGGTTCGTGCCTTTCATAGGGCTCATCCAGGTCGCCCTGGCGGTTCTTGTGAGGGTTCGGTGCCCCCTCCTTAAGGGGGGGGTACTGTTGTGATCCGCTTTTTGGCTCCCCTGGTGGTGGCTGGCGGTACTGGAGACTTGTGTGTGCTTTTCTGCCTCAGCTCACCTGCTTCCATCAGTTTTGGGAGTTCCCTATTTAGCCTTGATCTCCAGTCACTTCCTTGCCGGTCATCATTGTAACCTGAGTCTTTCAGTTGCATGTTCCTGCTACAAGTCTGCTGATCAGCTAAGTGGACTCTTGTCCTTATTGTTTTGTTTTTCTAGTCCACTTTACAGTTTTGTCATTTCCTGTTACTGGAAGCTCTTGTGGACTGAAATTGCCACTCCTGTGTCATGAGTTGACACAGGAGTCTTAAAGTAATTTCAGGATGGGTTTTTGAAAGGGTTTTTCAGCTGACCGTGAAGTCCTCTTTTGTATCCTTCCTCTATCTAGTAAGTGGACCTCGCTTTGCTAAATCTACCTTCATACTGTGTATGTCTTTTCCTCTGAACTCACCGTTAATATACGTGGGGGCTACTATCATCTTTGGGGAATTTCTCTAGAGGTAAGCCAGGTCTGTTCCTTCCTCTTCCAGGCGTAGTTAGTTCTCCGGCTGGCGCATGGCATCTAGGCAGCCGTAGGAATGCTTCCTGGCTACTGTTAGTTGTGTGGTAGATTTAGGTCACGGTCAGCTTGAGTTTCCATCACCCGAGAGCTAGTCTGTTATTTTTGTGTTTCTGATGTTCCCATGCCATTGGGGAATCATGAAAGTATGACCGGCCGCTGTTAAAGTAATTGGCAGAAGAAAGGAGAGTAAAAGAAGTCTGTAGATTTTTTTTTTTATTTTTTTTTCTCATGTTTGCTACTTAGTTGGCTCAGTTGTATTTCTGCTCTATTTACAGCCTTGCCTTTCTCTCCTTCTAATCCTTGAATGGCTCTGATCTCTCCGGTTTAAGGATGGACCCTCAGAGTTTGGCTGCAGGTTTAAATAATCTTGCTACGAAGGTTCAGAATTTACAAGATTATGTTATACGTACTCCTATTTCTGAACCTAAGATTCCTACACCAGAGGTATTTTCCGGAGATAGATCTCGGTTTCTGAATTTCAAATGTAATTGTAAATTATTCCTTTCTCTCAGACCTCACTCCTCTGGAGATCCTGTTCAGCAGGTTAAGATTGTGATTTCTTTGCTGCGAGGTGACTCTCAAAATTGGGCATTTTCATTGACACCAGGGGATCCTGCGTTGCTCAATGTGGATGCGTTTTTTCTGGCTTTAGGGTTGCTGTATGAGGAACCTAATTTGGAGATTCAAGCTGAAAAAGCTTTAATAGCCCTGTCTCAAGGGCAAGATGAAGCTGAGATATACTGCCAAAAATTTTGTAAATGGTCTGTGCTTACTCAGTGGAATGAGTGTGCCCTTGCGGCAAATTTCAGAGAGGGCTTTTCTGATGCCGTTAAGGATGTCATGGTGGGGTTTCCTACGCCCACAGGTCTGAATGAGTCCATGACAATGGCGATTCAGATTGATCGGCGTTTGCGGGAGCGCAAACCCGTGCACCATTTGGCGGTATCTTCTGAAGGGACGCCAGAGAAAATGCAATGTGACAGAATTCTGTCAAGAAGCGAGCGGCAGAATTATAGGCGCAAAAATGGCTTGTGCTTCTACTGTGGTGATTCCGCGCATGTTATATCAGCATGCTCTAAACGTACTAGGAAGGTTGACAAGTCTGTTTCTATTGGCACTTTACAGTCTAAATTTCTTCTGTCTGTAACTCTGATTTGTTCATTATCAGTTATTACCGTGGATGCCTATGTGGACTCTGGCGCCGCTCTGAGTCTCATGGATTGGTCCTTCGCCAGGCGCTGTGGGTTTGATTTGGAGCCTCTGGAAGTCCCTATACCTCTGAAGGGTATTGATTCTACACCTCTGGCTTGTAATAGACCACAGTTCTGGACGCAAGTGACTATGCATATGACTCCAGACCATCAGGAGATGATTCGCTTCCTCGTGTTGTATAATTTACATGATGTTTTAGTGCTTGGATTACCATGGTTACAATCTCATAACCCAGTACTGGACTGGAAAACTATGTCTGTGTTAAGCTGGGGATGTCGGGGGGCTCATGGGGACATACCTTTGGTTCCTATCTCGTCATCTATTCCCTCTGAGATTCCTGCATTTTTGTCGGATTTTGGGGATATTTTTGAAGAGCCTAAAATTGGTTCTCTCCCTCCCCACAGAGAGTGTGATTGCGCCATAGATCTGATTCCAGGCAGTAAATTTCCAAAGGGTCGTTTGTTTAACCTATCTGTACCTGAGCATGCTGCCATGCGAGAATATGTTAAGGAGTCCCTGGAAAAGGGACATATTCGTCCTTCTTCATCACCTTTAGGAGCTGGGTTTTTCTTTGTCTCTAAAAAGGATGGCTCGCTGAGGCCTTGTATTGATTATCGACTCCTGAATAAAATTACTGTCAAATATCAGTATCCGTTGCCTCTGCTTACTGATTTGTTTGCTCGCATAAGGGGGGCTAAGTGGTTCTCCAAGATTGATCTCCGTGGGGCGTATAATTTGGTGCGAATTAAGCAAGGGGATGAGTGGAAAACCGCATTTAATACGCCTGAGGGCCACTTTGAGTATTTAGTAATGCCTTTCGGCCTTTCTAATGCGCCTTCAGTTTTTCAGTCCTTTATGCATGATATTTTCCGTGAATATCTGGATAAATTTATGATTGTGTATTTGGACGATATTTTGATTTTTTCTGAGGACTGGGAGTCTCATGTTCAGCAGGTCAGGAGGGTTTTTCAGGTCTTGCGGGAGAATTCTCTGTGTGTAAAGGGTTCTAAGTGTGTTTTGGGGGTTCAAAAGATTTCCTTTTTGGGGTACATTTTTTCCCCTTCTTCTGTTGAGATGGACCCTGTCAAGGTTCGGGCTATTTGTGACTGGACGCAGCCTACTTCTCTAAAGGGTCTTCAGAAGTTCTTGGGCTTTGCTAATTTTTATCGTCGATTTATAACTGGTTTTTCTGGTGTTGCTAAGCCTCTTACGGATTTGACTAAGAAGGGTGCTGATGTTGCCAATTGGTCCTCTGCCGCTGTGGAGGCCTTTCGGGAACTTAAGCGCCGCTTTTCGTCTGCCCCTGTGTTGCGCCAGCCCGATGTCTCTCTCCCCTTTCAGGTTGAGGTCGATGCTTCCGAGATCGGAGCGGGGGCGGTTTTGTCGCAGAAAAGTTCCGATTGCTCAGTGATGAGACCTTGTGCGTTCTTTTCTCGAAAATTTTCTGCCGCCGAAAGAAATTATGATGTCGGTAATCGGGAGCTTTTGGCCATGAAGTGGGCATTTGAGGAGTGGCGTCATTGGCTTGAGGGTGCTAGACATCAGGTGGTGGTTTTGACTGATCACAAGAATCTGATTTATCTTGAGTCTGCCAGGCGCCTGAATCCTAGACAGGCGCGCTGGTCGTTTTTCTCTCGGTTTAATTTTGTGGTCTCATATCTACCAGGTTCTAAGAATGTGAAGGCGGATGCCCTTTCTAGGAGTTTTGAGCCTGATTCCCCTGGTGATTCGGAACCTACAGGTATCCTTAAGGATGGGGTGATATTATCCGCTATTTCCCCAGATCTGCGACGTGCTTTGCAAGAGTTTCAGGCGGATAGACCTGATCGCTGTCCACCTGGTAGACTGTTTGTTCCTGATGATTGGACCAGTAGAGTCATCTCGGAGGTTCATTCTTCTACGCTGGCGGGTCATCCTGGAATTTTTGCTACCAGGGATTTGGTGGCTAGATCCTTCTGGTGGCCATCTCTGTCTCGTGATGTGCGTGTTTTTGTGCAGTCTTGTGATGTGTGTGCTCGGGCCAAGCCTTGTTGTTCTAGGGCTAGCGGGTTGTTGTTGCCCTTGCCTATTCCGAAGAGGCCTTGGACGCACATCTCGATGGACTTTATTTCTGATCTTCCTGTCTCTCAGAGGATGTCTGTTATCTGGGTGGTGTGTGACCGTTTTTCTAAGATGGTTCATTTGGTGCCATTGCCGAAGTTGCCTTCCTCGTCTGAGTTGGTTCCTTTGTTTTTTCAAAATGTGGTTCGCTTGCATGGTATTCCTGAAAATATCGTTTCTGATAGGGGTACCCAGTTCGTTTCTAGATTTTGGCGGGCATTCTGTGCCAGGTTGGGCATTGATTTGTCTTTTTCGTCTGCCTTCCATCCTCAGACTAATGGCCAGACGGAGCGAACTAATCAAACTTTGGAGACGTATTTGAGGTGTTTTGTGTCTGCGGATCAGGATGATTGGGTTGCCTTTTTGCCGTTGGCGGAGTTTGCTCTTAATAATCGGGCCAGTTCTGCCACTTTGGTTTCCCCTTTCTTTTGCAATTCGGGGTTTCATCCCCGTTTTTCTTCTGGTCAGGTGGAGTCTTCGGATTGTCCTGGAGTAGATGCTGTGGTGGATCGGTTGTATCGGATTTGGGAACAAGTGGTGGACAATTTGAATTTGTCCCAGGAGAGGACTCAGCGGTTTGCTAACCGCCAGCGTCGGGTTGGTCCTCGCCTTCGTGTTGGGGACTTGGTGTGGTTGTCTTCCCGTTTTGTCCCAATGAGGGTTTCTTCTCCTAAATTTAAGCCTCGGTTCATCGGTCCCTATAGGATTTTGGAGATTATTAACCCTGTTTCCTTTCGTTTGGACCTTCCGGCATCTTTCGCTATCCATAATGTGTTCCATCGGTCGTTGTTGCGGAGATACGAGGTGCCGGTGGTTCCTTCTGCTGGGCCTCCTGCTCCTGTGCTGGTTGAGGGTGAATTGGAGTACGTTATAGAGAAGATCTTGGACTCCCGTATTTCCAGGCGGAGACTCCAGTACCTGGTTAAATGGAAGGGCTATGGTCAGGAAGATAATTCTTGGGTAACTGCCTCTGATGTTCATGCCTCGGATTTGGTTCGTGCCTTTCATAGGGCTCATCCAGGTCGCCCTGGCGGTTCTTGTGAGGGTTCGGTGCCCCCTCCTTAAGGGGGGGGTACTGTTGTGATCCGCTTTTTGGCTCCCCTGGTGGTGGCTGGCGGTACTGGAGACTTGTGTGTGCTTTTCTGCCTCAGCTCACCTGCTTCCATCAGTTTTGGGAGTTCCCTATTTAGCCTTGATCTCCAGTCACTTCCTTGCCGGTCATCATTGTAACCTGAGTCTTTCAGTTGCATGTTCCTGCTACAAGTCTGCTGATCAGCTAAGTGGACTCTTGTCCTTATTGTTTTGTTTTTCTAGTCCACTTTACAGTTTTGTCATTTCCTGTTACTGGAAGCTCTTGTGGACTGAAATTGCCACTCCTGTGTCATGAGTTGACACAGGAGTCTTAAAGTAATTTCAGGATGGGTTTTTGAAAGGGTTTTTCAGCTGACCGTGAAGTCCTCTTTTGTATCCTTCCTCTATCTAGTAAGTGGACCTCGCTTTGCTAAATCTACCTTCATACTGTGTATGTCTTTTCCTCTGAACTCACCGTTAATATACGTGGGGGCTACTATCATCTTTGGGGAATTTCTCTAGAGGTAAGCCAGGTCTGTTCCTTCCTCTTCCAGGCGTAGTTAGTTCTCCGGCTGGCGCATGGCATCTAGGCAGCCGTAGGAATGCTTCCTGGCTACTGTTAGTTGTGTGGTAGATTTAGGTCACGGTCAGCTTGAGTTTCCATCACCCGAGAGCTAGTCTGTTATTTTTGTGTTTCTGATGTTCCCATGCCATTGGGGAATCATGACACCACGCACCAACTAATGGTGTGTGGGGAGAAACTCAGTCCACTAGAGCATCCAGCAAGCGAGGGGATCACATTTTAGCAAGCTGGACAAGAAAACATGATAAACACTGCTGATCAAAAAATGAGCAAACAAAACTTAGCTTGTCCTGGATGGACTGGGAGCAAGGTAGTCAGAAGGAATCTGAGTAGCACTGATTACATCGACAGCCGGCAACAAGTGAAAGCAAAACAGAGCTATATAGGAACCTCCCAGAGGATAACGAACCAACTGATAGCCAGAGACCAGCAGGATAACAAACAAAGCCACCAGGGGGAGCCCAAAGCAAAAGTCACACCATACCACCAGTGACCACAAGAGGGAGCCTGAAAACAGAGTTCACAACAGTTCTCCCTCACAGGTCATTCCCCTTTGATTACTGGGCATCTAAAATAGACACCTGGCCTGAATTGGCAGAATATGCATTACAGGAGCTCGCTTGCCCTGCTGCTAGTGTGCTATCAGAAAGAGTCTTCAGTGCTGCTG
The DNA here is from genome assembly GCF_051348905.1 of Ranitomeya variabilis. Lineage (NCBI taxonomy): Eukaryota > Metazoa > Chordata > Amphibia > Anura > Dendrobatidae > Ranitomeya > Ranitomeya variabilis. Next base: position 527,827,096 of record NC_135236.1, read on the forward strand.
GTTCAATACTGACAGAAAAAAGGACTTGTCTGGCTACCCAAAATGTTGATGATCTAACCTTCATTAAAATGAACCAATCATGGATTTCAAATTATTTTCCCCCACCTTCCCCTGATGACACGTAGCTTGCCTGAAAAATGTCTTGCTTTTGGCCTCATCTTACTGACTTCTCCAATTCCTCCATTTGCAGCTGCTGAATGTTCACCATAGGCCATTTTTATACCTCCCTAAATGGGCTGACTCCCCCCACAGGGCCGTGGTCACCACCTGGCGCAAGCACCCGTGTGAGTGCCGTTTGCCTGGACAGGTGGGTGTGCCCACTCTTGGGCGACGACACTGGCACAGGGTCCCTCATAGTACAATGAAGTGTCTCTGACGGTGGTGGTGCACAACCAATGTCAGACACACCGTCGTAATATGAGGGGCCCTGTGCCAGTACCGCCGCCCACGAGAGAGTTTTCCCCCCAGCTCGAACAGTGCTCTACCACTTGCAATACTTACCTCTCCCTGCTCCACCACTATGTCGTCTGTGCTGTTAAATCCTTCAATGGCACTGCCAATACAAATTTGTTGAAATGATAGATGATACTTAAAATATACAGGGGCCCTGGCCTCCATTTAGACCAGTTAATACTTTACGCCTACTACCACTGTCTGCTACTCAGCAGAGGAGCCCACCTGTTGTGAATTTGCTTTTTGCTCCCTCTAGTGGTTACTAGTTTTTTGACTCTGGTTTTTCTGTCATTCCTTTTATCCGCACCTGGGTCGTTAGTTAGGGGTGTTGCTATATAAGCTCCCTGGACCTTCAGTTCAATGCCTGGCAACGTAGTTATCAGAGCTAGTCTGCTGTGCTCTTGTCTACTGATCCTGGTTCCAGTTATATCAGCTAAGTCTGCCTTTTGCTTTTTGCTATTTGTTTTGGTTTTGTATTTTTGTCCAGCTTGTTCCAAATCTATATCCTGACCTTTGCTGGAAGCTCTAGGGGACTGGTGTTCTCCCCCCGGACCGTTAGACGGTTCGGGGGTTCTTGAATTTCCAGTGTGGATTTTGATAGGGTTTTTGTTGACCATATAAGTTACCTTTCTTTATTCTGCTATCAGTAAGCGGGCCTCTCTGTGCTAAACCTGGTTCATTTCTGTGTTTGTCATTTCCTCTTACCTCACCGTCATTATTTGTGGGGGGCTTCTATTCAGCTTTGGGGTCCCCTTCTCTGGAGGCAAGAAAGGTCTTTGTTTTCCTCTACTAGGGGTAGCTAGATTCTCCGGCTGGCGCGTGTCATCTAGAATCAACGTAGGAATGATCCCCGGCTACTTCTAGTGTTGGCGTTAGGAGTAGATATATGGTCAACCCAGTTACCACTGCCCTATGAGCTGGATTTTTGTATTCTGCAGACTTCCACGTTCCTCTGAGACCCTCGCCATTGGGGTCATAACAGTTTGCCAGGCCAGTATTAAATGTTTAATGCATTGCAGAAGAGGGATTATAAGAAAGAAGATTCTGAGTTTTTTTTTTTTTTTTTTTTTCTTTCTCCTTCCCCTTTACCTCAGAGTGGCTATGCTTGCTGCAGACATGAATGTCCAGACCTTGATTACAAGTGTGGACCAGCTGGCTACTCGTGTGCAGGGCATACAAGACTATGTTATCAGAAATCCTAGGTCAGAACCTAAAATACCGATTCCTGAACTGTTTTCCGGAGACAGGTTTAAGTTTAGGAATTTCGTGAATAATTGTAAATTGTTTTTGTCCCTGAGACCCTGTTCATCAGGAGATTCTGCTCAGCAAGTAAAAATTGTTATTTCGTTCTTACGGGGCGACCCTCAGGATTGGGCTTTTTCGCTGGCGCCAGGAGATCCGGCATTGGCTGATCTTGATGCGTTTTTTCTGGCGCTCGGTTTACTTTATGAGGAACCCAATCTTGAGATTCAGGCAGAAAAGGCCTTGCTGTCTATGTCTCAGGGGCAGGACGAGGCTGAAGTGTATTGCCAAAAATTTCGGAAATGGTCCGTGCTGACACATTGGAACGAGTGTGCACTGGCCGCTAATTTTAGAAATGGCCTTTCTGAAGCCATTAAGAATGTTATGGTGGGTTTTCCCATTCCCGCAGGTCTGAATGATACTATGGCACTGGCTATTCAAATTGACCGGCGGTTGCGGGAGCGCAAAACCGCAAATTCCCTCATGGTGTTGTCTGAACAGACACCTGATTTAATGCAATGTGATAGAATCCTGACTAGAAATGAGCGGAAAATTCATAGACGCCGGAATGGCTTGTGCTACTACTGTGGTGATTCTACACATGTTATCTCAGCATGCTCTAAACGTATAGCTAAGGTTGTTAGTCCTGTCACCGTTGGTAATTTGCAACCTAAATTTATTCTGTCTGTAACTTTGATTTGCTCACTATCATCTTATCCTGTCATGGCGTTTGTAGATTCAGGTGCTGCCCTGAGTCTCATGGATCTCTCATTTGCTAAGCGCTGTGGATTTACTCTTGAACCATTAGAAAATCCTATTCCTCTTAGGGGTATTGATGCTACACCATTGGCAGCAAATAAACCGCAGTATTGGACTCAGGTTACCATGTGCATGACTCCTGAACACCGCGAGGTGATACGTTTCCTGGTTTTACATAAAATGCATGATTTGGTCGTTTTGGGGCTGCCATGGTTACAGACCCATAATCCAGTCCTGGACTGGAAGGCTATGTCAGTCTCAAGTTGGGGCTGTCGTGGTATTCATGAGGATTCCCTGCCTGTGTCTATTGCTTCTTCTACGCCTTCGGAAGTTCCGGAGTATTTGTCTGATTATCAGGATGTCTTCAGTGAGTCTGAGTCCAGTGCACTGCCTCCTCATAGGGACTGTGACTGTGCTATAGATTTGATCCCAGGCAGTAAATTTCCTAAGGGAAGACTGTTTAATCTGTCGGTACCTGAACATACCGCTATGCGTTCATATATCAAGGAGTCTCTGGAAAAAGGACATATTCGTCCGTCTTCTTCCCCTCTTGGTGCGGGATTCTTTTTTGTGGCAAAAAAGGACGGATCTTTGAGACCTTGTATTGATTATCGGCTTTTAAATAAGATCACTGTCAAATTTCAGTATCCTTTACCGCTGTTGTCTGACTTGTTTGCCCGGATTAAGGGTGCCAAGTGGTTCACCAAGATAGACCTTCGTGGTGCGTACAACCTTGTGCGCATTAAGCAAGGTGATGAATGGAAAACCGCATTCAATACGCCCGAAGGTCATTTTGAGTACTTGGTGATGCCTTTTGGGCTTTCCAATGCGCCTTCAGTTTTTCAGTCCTTTATGCATGACATTTTCCGGAAGTATCTGGATAAATTTTTGATTGTTTATCTGGATGATATTTTGGTTTTTTCTGATAATTGGGATTCGCATGTGGAGCAGGTCAGGTTGGTCTTTAAAATTTTGCGTGAAAACTCTTTGTTTGTCAAGGGCTCAAAGTGTCTCTTTGGTGTACAGAAGGTTCCCTTTTTGGGGTTCATTTTTTCCCCTTCTGCTGTGGAGATGGACCCAGTCAAGGTCCGAGCTATTCTTGATTGGACTCAGCCCTCGTCAGTTAAGAGTCTTCAGAAGTTCTTGGGCTTCGCTAACTTCTACCGTCGTTTTATCGCTAATTTTTCTAGCATTGTGAAACCTTTGACGGATATGACCAAGAAGGGCTCCGATGTAGCTAACTGGGCTCCTGCTGCCGTGGAGGCTTTCCAGGAGTTGAAACGCCGGTTTACTTCGGCGCCTGTTTTGTGCCAGCCTGACGTCTCACTTCCCTTTCAGGTTGAGGTGGATGCTTCGGAGATTGGGGCAGGGGCCGTTTTGTCGCAGAGAGGCCCTGGTTGCTCTGTTATGAAACCTTGTGCCTTTTTCTCTAGGAAGTTTTCGCCTGCCGAGCGAAATTATGATGTGGGCAATCGGGAGTTGTTGGCCATGAAATGGGCATTTGAGGAGTGGCGTCATTGGCTCGAGGGTGCTAAGCATCGTGTGGTGGTCTTGACTGATCACAAAAATCTGATGTATCTCGAGTCTGCTAAACGCCTTAATCCGAGACAGGCCCGCTGGTCATTGTTTTTCTCCCGCTTTGATTTTGTTGTCTCGTATTTACCAGGTTCAAAGAATGTGAAGGCCGATGCTCTTTCTAGGAGCTTTGTGCCTGATGCTCCTGGAGTCGCTGATCCTGTTGGTATTCTTAAAGATGGAGTTATCTTGTCAGCTATTTCTCCGGATCTGCGACGTGTGTTGCAGAGATTTCAGGCTGATAGGCCTGAGTCTTGTCCACCTGACAGACTGTTTGTCCCGGATAAGTGGACCAGCAGAGTCATTTCCGAGGTTCATTCCTCGGTGTTGGCAGGTCACCCGGGAATTTTTGGCACCAGAGATCTGGTGGCCAGGTCCTTTTGGTGGCCTTCCTTGTCAAGGGATGTGCGGTCATTTGTGCAGTCCTGTGGGACTTGTGCTCGAGCTAAGCCTTGCTGTTCTCGTGCCAGCGGTTTGCTCTTGCCCTTGCCTGTCCCGAAGAGACCTTGGACACATATCTCCATGGATTTCATTTCTGATCTTCCGCTATCTCAGGGCATGTCCGTTATCTGGGTGATATGTGATCGCTTCTCCAAGATGGTCCATTTGGTTCCTTTGCCTAAGCTGCCTTCCTCTTCCGATCTGGTTCCTGTGTTTTTCCAGAACGTGGTTCGTTTGCACGGCATCCCTGAGAATATTGTGTCAGACAGAGGATCCCAGTTCGTTTCCAGGTTCTGGCGATCCTTTTGTAGTAGGATGGGCATTGATTTGTCGTTTTCGTCTGCTTTCCATCCTCAGACTAGTGGACAGACGGAGCGAACCAATCAGACTTTGGAGGCTTATTTGAGGTGTTTTGTCTCTGCTGATCAGGATGATTGGGTGACATTCTTGCCGTTGGCTGAGTTTGCCCTTAATAATCGGGCTAGTTCCGCCACCTTGGTTTCGCCTTTTTTCTGCAACTCTGGTTTCCATCCTCGCTTTTCTTCGGGTCATGTGGAGCCTTCTGACTGTCCTGGGGTGGATTCTGTGGTGGATAGGTTGCAGCAGATCTGGAATCATGTGGTGGACAACTTGAAGTTGTCACAGGAGAAGGCTCAGCGCTTTGCCAACCGCCGCCGCGGTGTGGGTCCCCGACTACGCGTTGGGGATTTGGTGTGGCTTTCTTCCCGCTTTGTTCCTATGAAGGTCTCCTCTCCCAAATTTAAACCTCGTTTTATTGGGCCTTACAAGATATTGGAAATCCTTAATCCTGTATCTTTTCGTCTGGATCTTCCTGTGTCGTTTGCTATTCACAATGTATTTCATAGGTCCTTGTTGCGGCGGTACATTGTGCCTGTAGTTCCTTCTGCTGAGCCTCCTGCTCCGGTGTTGGTTGAGGGCGAGTTGGAGTACGTGGTGGAGAAGATCTTGGATTCTCGCCTCTCCAGGCGGAGGCTTCAGTACCTGGTCAAGTGGAAGGGCTATGGTCAGGAGGATAATTCCTGGGTGGTCGCCTCTGATGTTCATGCGGCCGATTTAGTTCGTGCCTTTCATGCCGCTCATCCTGATCGCCCTGGTGGTCGTGGTGAGGGTTCGGTGACCCCTCACTAAGGGGGGGGTACTGTTGTGAATTTGCTTTTTGCTCCCTCTAGTGGTTACTAGTTTTTTGACTCTGGTTTTTCTGTCATTCCTTTTATCCGCACCTGGGTCGTTAGTTAGGGGTGTTGCTATATAAGCTCCCTGGACCTTCAGTTCAATGCCTGGCAACGTAGTTATCAGAGCTAGTCTGCTGTGCTCTTGTCTACTGATCCTGGTTCCAGTTATATCAGCTAAGTCTGCCTTTTGCTTTTTGCTATTTGTTTTGGTTTTGTATTTTTGTCCAGCTTGTTCCAAATCTATATCCTGACCTTTGCTGGAAGCTCTAGGGGACTGGTGTTCTCCCCCCGGACCGTTAGACGGTTCGGGGGTTCTTGAATTTCCAGTGTGGATTTTGATAGGGTTTTTGTTGACCATATAAGTTACCTTTCTTTATTCTGCTATCAGTAAGCGGGCCTCTCTGTGCTAAACCTGGTTCATTTCTGTGTTTGTCATTTCCTCTTACCTCACCGTCATTATTTGTGGGGGGCTTCTATTCAGCTTTGGGGTCCCCTTCTCTGGAGGCAAGAAAGGTCTTTGTTTTCCTCTACTAGGGGTAGCTAGATTCTCCGGCTGGCGCGTGTCATCTAGAATCAACGTAGGAATGATCCCCGGCTACTTCTAGTGTTGGCGTTAGGAGTAGATATATGGTCAACCCAGTTACCACTGCCCTATGAGCTGGATTTTTGTATTCTGCAGACTTCCACGTTCCTCTGAGACCCTCGCCATTGGGGTCATAACACCCACCCCTGTACCTAGCTATGCCACCTGTTTATTTAAGAACAATTTTTTGGCAGACATTTAGCCCACTTTATTATTTGGGCCTACTAAATTAGCCTGCTACTCATTACAATTTTCCGACACTGAGCAAAGCAATGTCGCCTGTTTATTTATGAACAATTGTTTGGCAGACGTTTAGCCCACTTTATTATTTGGGCCTACTAACTGTGTCTGCCACTCATTACAGTTTTCCTCCACTGAACAAAGCAATGCCGCCTGTTTAGTCCTGTTACCACATTTGAACTGCAGTTAGCCTACTTTATTTTTTGGGCCTACTAACTGTGTCTGCCGCTCATTACTGTTGTCCTCCAATGAACAAAGCAATGCCGCCTGTTTAGTCATGTTACCACATTTGAAGTGCATTTAGCCTACTTTATTATTTGGGCCTACTAACTGTGTCTGCCACTCATTACAGTTTTCCTCCACTGAACAAAGCAATGCCGTCTGTTTAGTCCGGTTACCACATTTGAACTGCATTTAGCCTACTTTATTATTTGGGCCTACTAACTGTGTCTGCCACTCATTACAGTTTTCCTCCACTGAACAAAGCAATGCCGCCTGTTTAGTCATGTTACCACATTTGAACTGCATTTAGCCTACTTTATTATTTGGGCCTACTAACTGTGTCTGCCACTCATTACAGTTTTCCTCCACTGAACAAAGCAATGCCGCCTGTTTAGTCCTTTTACCACATTTGAACTGCATTTAGCCTACTTTATTATTTGGGCCAACTAACTGTGTCTGCCACTCATTACAGTTTTTCTCCACTGAACAAAGCAATGCCGCCTGTTTAGTCCTGTTACCACATTTGAACTACATTTAGCCTACTTTATTATTTGGGCCTACTAACTGTGTCTGCCACTCATTACAGTTTTCCTCCACTGAACAAAGCAATGCCGCCTGTTTAGTCCTGTTACCAATTTTGAACTGCATTTAGCCTACTTTATTATTTGGGCCTATATCTGTGTTTCCTCCTCATCTTGTCCATTGCCCAGCCACTGCTAGATAAGTCTGCTGGTACATTGACCCAGACCACTACATTCCCGTTGCACTCTACACAGCCAGAATCTGACCCTGCTGAAAGTCAGGTTCCCCTTCCCGCATACTATACCACCTTACACGGGGACAAAGAGGAAGGTGCAGATGAAAGTGCAGGTGCCTTCATCAGGTGGGGGGGCATACTCATTGGCGACGTCACTGGCACAGGGCCCCTCATAGTATGCAAAAGTGTCTCTGCCAGTGGGAGGTGCCACCCGCCATCAAACACACCACCGTACTATGAGGGGCCCTGTGCCAGTGCCAACGAGTGGGACCCCCTGCTTGCTCAGGATCACAGCACTTGCAAAGTTGAAATACTTACCTCTCCCTGTTCCACCGCCGTGACGTATTCCGCGTTTCCTGGGCCCACAAAAATCTTGAGCCAGGCCTACCCCCCACAACTTTAGCCAAATGACCCCCAGTTTTCAATGCCTAACTATTATTATAAAGTAAATTAAGATTGACAAGCTTAAGTAATAAGAATTGATGTTTTTGGCATTAAAATGGGCACTGTATGTGTTTTGCTGTCCTCCACTCACTGCCGACTTTGATTCCCCATTGACTTGCATTGGGTTTCGTGTTTCAGTCGGCCCCCGACTTTTAGCAATAATCGACCGATTTCACCCGACCCGACTTTTGACAAAGTCGGGTTTCGGGAAACCCGACTCGATCCGAAAAAAGTAATAGTCGCTCAACTCTAGTCTTGAATGGCCGGGTCAGTAAGATTACGAAGATATCATATGTGTCCAATTTTTTGTAATTATTTTAGTACTGAATAAAACAATTTTTTTTTTTTTAATGTTTTAGCTTGTCACTATTTTCCCAGACCCCATTTTGGGATAGATATAGCATTTTGATTGGGGGTGTGGCCTGACTGTTCAGGAGACATAAATATACAAAAAAGGTTGCACTCTATCGTGCCAAAGCATGTCTAATATGGAATACATGAAATTTGAATAGCAAAATGGCTTTTGAACATTAGAAAAATATTTAAGAGACGCTTTGCACAGAATTTGATATAAATCAAATAGTGTGAGCCCATCAACTTCGTCAAAGTGGTCTCAGACTGATGGGTCCCTGACCTCCCTGTCCAAATGTGAACACTTACCAAAGGCCAATATCTGTATGCCTGGATGAATGTGGACACCTCTATTCAGCAAAGCCTACATATGAGTTAGCCGGGACCAAGTGTGATGAGATGCAATTAAAAACCACATGGTGATGGGAGGAGTGCTCAGCCAGTAAGCTAACATGGAATTAACAGAAAAACGGCTCGCACATCCTAACCAGTATGAATAGGTGCATACCAGGAGCAGCTACCTCCATACATAAATATACAAAAAAGGTTGCACTCTATCGTGCCAAAGCATGTCTAATATGGAATACATGAAATTTGAATAGCAATGGGCTGATGGGCTCACACTATTTGATTTATATCAAATTCTGTGCAAAGCGTCTCTTAAATATTTTTCTAATGTTCAAAAGCCATTTTGCTATTCAAATTTCATGTATTCCATATTAGACATGCTTTGGCACGATAGAGTGCAACCTTTTTTGTATATTTATGTATGGAAGTAGCTGCTCCTGGTATGCACCTATTCACACTGGTTAGGATGTGCGAGCCGTTTTTCTGTTAATTCCATGTTCAGGAGACAAGCCGCACAAACAGGGAGCTCCTGCTCAAACCAGAGATTTCTAGAGTGATAAAGCTCCACCAACTGTGTTTTTCCCCCCTTCTGTGGACGAATATTAAGAGGCACCCCTGGAAAAGATTGCTGGAGTGAAGATACCGCTTCTACTAACCCCGAGCTCGTTCATCATCTCAGAGGTAAGGGGGGTTGAGAGGGAATGTGCCATCTTTTGTTTCAACACGAGACGAAGTGCTGTAGCCGACGGTCAACTTAACAGAGGTACCATCTGTCCTGTCCTGAGCCCCCTCTCTCCCTGCACCCTGTCGCTCACCTAAGTCTGCTCTCCATCGCTCCCATAGTCTCTATCGTAGTGGCTACCGAGACCAACCACAGCTGCTGTTCTCCAGCTTTCTGGGACTCCCACCGGAGGCACAGGTGGAGAAGTGCTCTACCTGGGAGCAAGGACTCATCTTGGGCTCAGTGTTGAGTCCGATACCCCGCGGCTCTCTGCTTCACCTAGCTTGTTGGTGGAGCCCCTTGAAGGCAGACCCGGTGTCAGTGATAGCAGACACAGCGGGCGTTCCACCAGAGCGGGCGCCATCTTTGTTCTGTGCTATAACACAGAGGGAAACGCCAGCACTTGACCTGGATAAAGAAGCAGGCTCACCATTAACATAGCAGGTTTGGGGGGCTTGACAGGCAGCTGGGGAAACTGGACGCATTCGACAATTAGCCCCACCTGAGGCTTACACGCTGCCCCTACACACTTCTCCAAAACCTGCTAAACTTGAGCTACACGCTGTCCCCTCCTCAGAGACTTGTGCCTTCTCCTTGAAATCTCTTGGACTCCTAGCAGGTCTATACAGCTTGTTGGGGCTCCATAATTGATGGCTAAACACCCTATCTAACTCCCCAACTGCCTTGTTTACCCGCTCAGACACTGCCCTCCCCTTGCTCTATTAAAGGGACACCTTTTCACACCTGGAGGCAACTTCCTTCTTTAAGCAGAATATAACCTTCTGTTTTACTACCCACTGCAGGATGTAATTGCCATTAAGGGGACTCTGAGGAGAATTGGGGAATCTCTTAATTTGCTGCACAATTTACAAAAAATGGTTAAATCTTCTCATATGCTAACAAGATCGTGTACCAAGTCCAACAGCTCTAGCTCTCAGGCAGACATGGACAAATTCTTGAAAAAACGAAGTAATTCATCTAGCACCATTAAATCCTTCCATTCACTTGGGACGGCCCTGGAGGACCACACAGAATCCGACCAGGAGAGTGATGGGGATTCGGATGCCCAGGACAAAGGTGATCAAGTCACTGGATCTTTTATTAAAACGATTTTGGACAAAGCACTAGAACCCTTAGGTAAAGATCTCTCTGCCATCAAACAAGATCTCACCCAACTGGGCCACAGAATCGAGACGAATGAAGCTTCCAATTCAGAAATAGTACAATGTTCCAATTCTTGTCTAACTTGCCAGAAGCAGCAAGAAGATCATATCAACCGGATCTATACTATTTTAGAGGATCACGAGAACAGAGAAAGGAGAAACAACCTGAGGCTAAAAGGGGTCCCTGAGTCAATCCTACCGGAAGTTCTGATTCCAACAGTTACTGAAATCTTCCGTTCGATCCCTGTTCCTACTGACCCAACTGAAATCGATATGGTGAGAGTTTACAGAGCGCTGAGGCCTCAACCGAAGCCGGACGAAGCGCCTCGTGATGTCGTCTGTCAGGTTCTCAACTACAGAACCAAAGATGCAGACTCGATTGCCCATGGAGGAACTCCAATTCAAATTTTCCAATACCTTTCAGCTTTCACACTATACAAGAAGCATCTCTTAAGACCCTTCACACGCATCCTTCAACAAAGGCATTATCCGTACAGCTGGCTGTTCCCCTTTGGACTTTTTCATCTCAGCTAAGGATCAGAAGTTCCTGGTAAGATCCACCGCCGACATTAAAGATGTCTGCAGAGAATTGGAGATCCACCGCCGACATTAAAGATGTCTGCAGAGAATTGGAGATCCACCTCGACTAACTTTGTACAGTGATATTGTAGCCTTGGATGCTCTCCACAAAAAGGAATTAACACAAGACACTCTTACCCAGCTTACCAAAAAAAGACAGTCCCTCAAAGATCTTTTAAATAAACATTCCTCTAAACATTACATATCTTGGAAGAATAAGATCTTTGCTCATGGAGGCAAAGCATCCAAACTCATGATTTCCCTGATTAAGAAACGCCAAGCCTGGTCATTTATCCATAAAATAAAATCTAAAGATGGCCAGACTCAACATTACAAACAGATTATTGACACTTTTCTGACTTTCTACAAAGATTTATAACAACTCCACCACAGTGAATCTATAGAAGATAAGAAACAAAGGGTAAGGGACGTTCAATCTTTTTTGACTTCCTTACATCTTCCCAAATTATCCAACCTTCAGCAGGACTGCTTAACTAGACCCTTCGATTTATCTGAACTCCAGTCCATCCTGTCTGGGAGATCAAAAGGGAAATCCCCGGGCCCTGACGGGTTCTCTAAAATATACTATAAGATCTACTAGGTGTTCTAGGCCCTCATTTATTGAACATGTGCAATGCGGTCCTGGGTGGAAAGCCCTTCCCCTCTCAGTCATTGGAAGCTCATATTTCCCTTCTTCATAATGAGGGAAAAGATCCTGAATGCTGCGGGAGTTAAAGGCCCATTTCTCTGCTTAATGTCAACTTAAAAATTACCTCCTTTAACCAGACCGGTTTTGTGTCTGGTAGGGAGGGGAGGGACAACACATGCAGAATCCTACACCTGATTCAATATGCCAAAATCTGTAAAACCCCACTTGTTTTGCTAGGGACAGATGCCGAGAAGGCTTTTGACAGGGTGGACTGGACATTCTTACGCAAAACTCTCCTTGCATTTCACATTCCTGTACAACTGGTTGATGCCATTTTCCAAATGTACACCATTCCTTCTGCACGACTAAAAATTAGTAATCTATTGTCGGATCCTTTCCAGATCCAGAACGGCATGAGGCAGGGATGCCCTCTTTCTCCGATTTTGTATGTGGAGGCCATGGAGCCTTTCATCCAAAGCATCCAACAAGATGCAGAAATTAAAGGGATTCAAGTGGGGGGTTATCACCATAAATCAGCGGCGTTCGCAGACAACCTTCTAGTGTTTTTGTCCGATCCTGACAAAGGCATCCCTGCTTTTGTTCGCCTACTGGATGTCTATGGGAAATTATCTAACTTTAAAGTAAACACCACTAAATCAGAAGCTCTTAGTCTTAATATTTCCAAATCCTCTGTAGACAGACTTAAAAAACTTTATCCCTTTAAATGGCCCTCCAAATTTATAACAAATTTAGGTATCAAAATTGGAAGGTCAGCTGGGGAGCTTCTGGAACTCAATATTATTCCCTTGTTGAACCAGGCTGTAACCATGGTTCAATCTTGGAAAGCCCCTTTCCTTTCATGGATGGGTAGGAAAAACCTACTGAAAAGCATAATTTTGCCCAAATTTTTATATCTATTTCAGATGCTCCCTATTTACATCCCAAAGCACCATCTCTCAAAAATCAACTCTTTCTTTATTAACTTTATCTGGGATAATAAACGTCCCCAAATTAACGCTAATACACTCGTTCTACTGAAATCTGAAGGTGGAATGGGTACTCCTGATATCTTCAAATACTACAAGGCTGCCATGCTCACCAGAGTAGTGGATTGGATCAGAAAACTCCCGGAAAAACTATAGCTATCCGTTGAGGAACACCTAGCTCCAGCCCCCTTAAGATCTATGGTTCTATTATGTGATTACTCAAACTTGAACCAATTAATCACTAACGAGATTACGATAGCTATTCTTAAAATATGGAGGTCAGAATTTCTCAGATCAACCCCCCCATCCCCAATTCTAACAATACAAGATGTAATGGGTCCTATCTCCTCTAAACTGCCTAAAGATCCTACCAACACTTTGAGGGATTTGACTAACCCGCCAATACCAATAGACGAACTATTTATAGGCGGCTCCCTGATGACCCTTTCGGAACTCCAAAATTTTAAACCATACCTTAATATTTATTTTCTTCATTATAAAAGAATTAAAGACTACTGTCACAAATATAAAGGACAGTTTCACTTGCTCCACCCAATCACACACTTTGAACAACTCTGCGTTCAGCATAGCCCACCAAAAAAATTTCTATCTAAAATTTATAATTTTCTGATTATGGAAAAGGCTGATACAAAAAGGGCATTTATAGGACTTTGGGAGAGGGACTTCAATATTCTGTTCACTAAAGAACAGATTGCCTCTATCTATAACAGTTCACAGGGCCCCTCCCAATGTGTAAAAATCCTAATCTCTAATGTATGTTGGAGATGCTGTGTAGAGCTAGGATCCTATCTGCACACTTGGTGGTCTTGTCCAAAAATTATACCCTTTTGGCAATTGGTGACAGAAATAATTTCTGATGTGTTGGGTAAAGTTCCTGTACTACAACCCCAGTCCACTTTACTTAATTTACCTCTATGGCCGGAGAATCCCCTGGCTTCAAACATGGTGAGTAATATAATAGCGGCTGGCAAGTTCCTAATCCTCACTTTGTGGAAAACTATTCACACCCCCACTAAAAAACAAGTTCTTGAGAAAACTGACTTACTATATCATATAGCAGAATTGGTCGCCCGCATTCAAGAATCACTCAATTCTTTTCAGAATATATGGGAACCGTGGACCCAATTTCGATCCAGCCCTGGGTTCTACTTGAAATTTCAGACACTGGAGGCGTCTAGAAAATATAACTATAATATAATAATCACTTTTTTTTCGGACGGCTCTTCATCGGATCCCTCTAACTACCAGATCCTCTCTCTTCTCTCACCTCTTCTGTTTCCCTTTCCTACTTTCTCCTCCCACCGCACCTCTTATCATCTACCTATTCTCATTTCTTCCATATATCTTGACCTACCCGAGTTGCCCAACATTCCTCTTGGTTTACTGTATTTGGCCTTATTAAGGCTTCCTTGTTGAGGTCCGCTTTAGAGTTTTGTTCACAATAACTAATTATGTGTGACTCCTCATAATGTTTTCTCCTTTCATGTCTACTTGATATAATGTTTTTTCCTTTCCTTTTCACCTGTTATATTTTTCCTTAATAAAAAAAATTGTTGAAAGAAATATATGGCATTTTGATCACTTCTTATTACATTGTTTTCTGTCCTGTAGAGACCAAAAGTTCACAATTTGGTTGTTTTTCATTTTTTACTGTTTATTATGCTAACCGGGCTGCTTACTTAATTTTATACTTTGATAGATCAGACTTTTATAGACTCGGTGTTACCAAATATGTGTTTTTCATTTTCTTTCTTTTTTTGATATCTCTATTTTTAACATGAGAAAAGGAGACTGATTCAAATTTTGTATGTATTTTTATTTTATTTTCATTGCATTTATTATTCTCCTCCAGCATATCCCCGACTTCCATAGTAACTCATCGGCACCACATGACCATGCTGTTGGACAGATGATGGGTGCATAGAATAACGCTCCCTCATGCCAGTGGACTGTTAATGCTTCTGTCAGAGATATACAGCAGAATTATGCATGTTAACAATTGTGGGCAGAGCTCAGCTCCATGTGTGAATGTAAGGCCACTTCCACACGCTCAGTATTTGGCCAGTATTTTACCTCAGTATTTGTAAGCCAAAACCACGAGTGGGTGATAAATACAGAAGTGGTGATGTGTTTCTATACTTTTCCTCTCATTGTCCACTCTTGGCTTCAAATATTGAGGAAAAAAATGACCGAATACTGACCATGTGAACGTGGCATTGGCGAAAGATCCTGGCTATGTGCTACAGCCATTATCTGATGGGTGTGGGGCAGACTCAGCCTGTGAGCCCACTGCATACACCCATTCTAGATTTGTGCTGTACATGTATGGCAAATGTCATGAATGTGTAAACCACGTATAATAAAAAAAAAAGCATAATGTAACCAATTATGGGGAAGTGTTGTGATCCGCTTTTTGGGCTCCCCTGGTGGTGGCTGGTGGTTCTGGAGGCTTGTGTGTGCTTTTCTCCCTCAGCTCACCTGTTTCCATCAGTTTTGGGAGTTCCCTATTTAGCCTTGCTCTCCAGTCACTTCCTTGCCGGTCATCATTGTAACCTGAGTCATTCAGTTGCATGTTCCTGCTACTAGTCTGCTGATCAGCTAAGTGGACTCTTGTCCTTTTTGTTTTGTATTTTTTATCCAGTTTACAGTTTTGTCTTTCCCTGTTACTGGAAGCTCTTGTGGACTGAAATTGCCACTCCTGTGTCATGAGTTGACACAGGAGTCTTAAAGTAATCTCAGGATGGGTTTTTGAAAGGGTTTTTCAGCTGACCGTGAAGTCCTCTTTTGTATCCTTCCTCTATCTAGTAAGTGGACCTCGCTTTGCTAAATCTACCTTCATACTGTGTATGTCTTTTCCTCTGAACTCACCGTTAATATATGTGGGGGCTACTATCATCTTTGGGGAATTTCACTGGAGGTAAGCCAGGTCTGTTCCTTCCTCTTCCAGGCGTAGTTAGTTCTCCGGCTGGCGCGTGGCATTTAGGCAGCCGTAGGAATGCTCCCTGGCTACTGTTAGTTGTGTGGTAGATTTAGGTCACGGTCAGCTTGAGTTTCCATCACCCGAGAGCTAGTCTGTTGTTTTGTGCTTCTGATGTTCCCATGCCATTGGGGAATCATGACAGTATGACCGGCCGCTGTTAACGTAATTGGCAGAAGAAAGGAGAGTAAAAGAAGTCTGTAGATTTTTTTTTTTCCCTCTCATGTTTGCTACTTAGTTGGCTCAGTTGTATTTCTGCTCTATTTGCAGCCTTGCCTTTCTCTCCTTCTAACCCTTGAATGGCTCTGATCTCTCCGGTTTAAGGATGGACCCTCAGAGTTTGGCTGCAGGTTTTAATAATCTTGCTACGAAGGTTCAGGATTTACAAGATTATGTTATGCGTACTCCTATTTCTGAACCTAAGATTCCTACACCAGAGGTATTTTCCGGAGATAGATCTCGGTTTCTGAATTTCAAATGTAATTGTAAATTATTCCTTTCTCTCAGACCTCACTCCTCTGGAGATCCTGTTCAGCAGGTTAAGATTGTGATTTCTTTGCTGCGAGGTGACCCTCAAAATTGGGCATTTTCATTGACACCAGGGGATCCTGCGTTGCTCAATGTGGATGCGTTTTTTCTGGCTTTAGGGTTGCTGTATGAGGAACCTAATTTGGAGATTCAAGCTGAAAAAGCTTTAATAGCCCTGTCTCAAGGGCAAGATGAAGCTGAGATATACTGCCAAAAATTTCGTAAATGGTCTGTGCTTACTCAGTGGAATGAGTGTGCCCTAGCAGCAAATTTCAGAGAGGGCCTTTCTGATGCCGTTAAGGATGTCATGGTGGGGTTTCCTACGCCCACAGGTCTGAATGAGTCCATGACAATGGCGATTCAGATTGATCGGTGTTTGCGGGAGCGCAAACCCGTGTACCATTTGGCGGTATCTTCTGAAGGGATGCCAGAGAAAATGCAATGTGACAGAATTCTGTCAAGAAGCGAGCTGCAGAATTATAGGCGCAAAAATGGCTTGTGCTTCTACTGTGGTGATTCCGCGCATGTTATATCAGCATGCTCTAAACGTACTAGGAAGGTTGACAAGTCTGTTTCTATTGGCACTTTACAGTCTAAATTTCTTCTGTCTGTAACTCTGATTTGTTCATTATCAGTTATTACCGTGGATGCCTATGTGGACTCTGGCGCCGCTCTGAGTCTCATGGATTGGTCCTTCGCCAGGCGCTGTGGGTTTGATTTGGAGCCTCTGGAAGTTCCTATACCTCTAAAGGGTATAGATTCTACACCTCTGGCTTGTAATAGACCACAGTTCTGAACGCAAGTGACTATGCGTATGACTCCAGACCATCAGGAGGTGATTCGCTTCCTCGTGTTGCATAATCTACATGATGTTTTAGTGCTTGGATTACCATGGTTACAATCTCATAACCCAGTACTGGACTGGAAAACTATGTCTGTGTTAAGCTGGGGATGTCGGGGGGCTCATGGGGACATACCTTTGGTTTCTATCTCGTCATCTATTCCCTCTGAGATTCCGGCTTTTTTGTCGGATTTTGGGGATATTTTTGAGGAGCCTAAAATTGGTTCTCTCCCTCCCCACAGAGAGTGTGATTGCGCCATAGATCTGATTCCAGGCAGCAAATTTCCAAAGGGTCGTTTGTTTAACCTATCTGTACCTGAGCATGCTGCCATGCGAGAGTATGTTAAGGAGTCCCTGGAAAAGGGACATATTCGTCCTTCTTCGTCACCTTTAGGAGCTGGGTTTTTCTTTGTCTCTAAAAAGGATGGCTCGCTGAGGCCTTGTATTGATTATCGACTCCTGAATAAAATTACTGTCAAATATCAGTATCCGTTGCCGCTGCTTACTGATTTGTTTGCTCGTATAAGGGGGGCTAAGTGGTTCTCCAAGATTGATCTCCGGGGGGCGTATAATTTGGTGCGAATTAAGCAAGGGGATGAGTGGAAAACCGCATTTAATACGCCTGAGGGCCACTTTGAGTATTTGGTGATGCCTTTCGGCCTTTCTAATGCACCTTCAGTTTTTCAGTCCTTTATGCATGATATTTTCCGTGAATATCTGGATAAATTTATGATTGTGTATTTGGACGATATTTTGATTTTTTCTGAGGACTGGGAGTCTCATGTTCAGCAGGTCAGGAGGGTTTTTCAGGTCTTGCGGGAGAATTCTCTGTGTGTAAAGGGTTCTAAGTGTGTTTTTGGGGTTCAAAAGATTTCTTTTTTGGGGTACATTTTTTCCCCTTCTTCTGTTGAGATGGACCCTGTCAAGGTTCGGGCTATTTGTGACTGGACGCAGCCTACTTCTCTAAAGGGTCTTCAGAAATTCTTGGGCTTTGCTAATTTTTATCGTCGATTTATAACTGGTTTTTCTGGTGTTGCTAAGCCTCTTACGGATTTGACTAAGAAGGGTGCTGATGTTGCCAATTGGTCCTCTGCCGCTGTGGAGGCCTTTCGGGAACTTAAGCGCCGCTTTTCGTCTGCCACTGTGTTGCGCCAGCCCGATGTCTCTCTCCCCTTTCAGGTTGAGGTCGATGCTTCCGAGATCGGAGCGGGGGCGGTTTTGTCGCAGAAAAGTTCCGATTGCTCAGTGATGAGACCTTGTGCGTTCTTTTCTCGAAAATTTTCTGCCGCCGAAAGAAATTATGATGTCGGTAATCGGGAGCTTTTGGCCATGAAGTGGGCATTTGAGGAGTGGCGTCATTGGCTTGAGGGTGCTAGACATCAGGTGGTGGTTTTGACTGATCACAAGAATCTGATTTACCTTGAGTCTGCCAGGCGCCTGAATCCTAGACAGGCGCGCTGGTCGTTGTTTTTCTCTCGGTTTAATTTTGTGGTCTCATATCTACCAGGTTCTAAGAATGTGAAGGCGGATGCCCTTTCTAGGAGTTTTGAGCCTGATTCCCCTGGTGATTCGGAACCTACAGGTATCCTTAAGGATGGGGTGATATTATCCGCTATTTCCCCAGATCTGCGACGTGCTTTGCAAGAGTTTCAGGCGGATAGACCTGATCGCTGTCCACCTGGTAGACTGTTTGTTCCTGATGATTGGACCAGTAGAGTCATCTCGGAGGTTCATTCTTCTACGCTGGCGGGTCATCCTGGAATTTTTGGTACCAGGGATTTGGTGGCTAGATCCTTCTGGTGGCCATCTCTGTCTCGAGATGTGCGTGTTTTTGTGCAGTCTTGTGATGTGTGTGCTCGGGCCAAGCCTTGTTGTTCTAGGGCTAGTGGGTTGTTGTTGCCCTTGCCTATTCCAAAGAGGCCTTGGACGCACATCTCTATGGACTTTATTTCTGATCTTCCTGTCTCTCAGAGGATGTCTGTTGTCTGGGTGGTGTGTGACCGTTTTTCTAAGATGGTTCATTTGGTGCCATTACCGAAGTTGCCTTCCTCGTCTGAGTTGGTTCCTTTGTTTTTTCAAAATGTGGTTCGCTTGCATGGTATTCCTGAAAATATCGTTTCTGATAGGGGTACCCAGTTCGTTTCTAGATTTTGGCGGGCATTCTGTGCCAGGTTGGGCATTGATTTGTCTTTTTCGTCTGCCTTCCATCCTCAGACTAATGGCCAGACGGAGCGAACTAATCAAACTTTGGAGACGTATTTGAGGTGTTTTGTGTCTGCGGATCAGGATGATTGGGTTGCCTTTTTGCCGTTGGCGGAGTTTGCTCTTAATAATCGGGCTAGTTCTGCCACTTTGGTTTCCCCTTTCTTTTGCAATTCGGAGTTTCATCCCCGTTTTTCTTCTGGTCAGGTGGAATCTTCGGATTGTCCTGGAGTAGATGCTGTGGTGGATCGGTTGAATCGGATTTGGGGACAAGTGGTGGACAATTTGAATTTGTCCCAGGAGAGGACTCAGCGGTTTGCTAACCGCCAGCGTCGGGTTGGTCCTCGCCTTCGTGTTGGGGACTTGGTGTGGTTGTCTTCCCGTTTTGTCCCAATGAGGGTTTCTTCTCCTAAATTGAAGCCTAGGTTCATCGGTCCCTATAGGATTTTGGAGATTATTAACCCTGTTTCCTTTCGTTTGGACCTCCCGGCATCTTTCGCTATCCATAATGTGTTCCATCGGTCGTTGTTGCGGAGATACGAGGTGCCGGTGGTTCCTTCTGCTGAGCCTCCTGCTCCTGTGCTGGTTGAGGGTGAATTGGAGTACGTTATAGAGAAGATCTTGGACTCCCGTATTTCCAGGCGGAGACTCCAGTATCTGGTTAAGTGGAAGGGCTATGGTCAGGAAGATAATTCTTGGGTAACTGCCTCTGATGTTCATGCCTCGGATTTGGTTCGTGCCTTTCATAGGGCTCATCCAGGTCACCCTGGCGGTTCTTGTGAGGGTTCGGTGCCCCCTCCTTAAGGGGGGGGTACTGTTGTGATCCGCTTTTTGGGCTCCCCTGGTGGTGGCTGGTGGTACTGGAGGCTTGTGTGTGCTTTTCTCCCTCAGCTCACCTGTTTCCATCAGTTTTGGGAGTTCCCTATTTAGCCTTGCTCTCCAGTCACTTCCTTGCCGGTCATCATTGTAACCTGAGTCATTCAGTTGCATGTTCCTGCTACTAGTCTGCTGATCAGCTAAGTGGACTCTTGTCCTTTTTGTTTTGTATTTTTTATCCAGTTTACAGTTTTGTCTTTCCCTGTTACTGGAAGCTCTTGTGGACTGAAATTGCCACTCCTGTGTCATGAGTTGACACAGGAGTCTTAAAGTAATCTCAGGATGGGTTTTTGAAAGGGTTTTTCAGCTGACCGTGAAGTCCTCTTTTGTATCCTTCCTCTATCTAGTAAGTGGACCTCGCTTTGCTAAATCTACCTTCATACTGTGTATGTCTTTTCCTCTGAACTCACCGTTAATATATGTGGGGGCTACTATCATCTTTGGGGAATTTCACTGGAGGTAAGCCAGGTCTGTTCCTTCCTCTTCCAGGCGTAGTTAGTTCTCCGGCTGGCGCGTGGCATTTAGGCAGCCGTAGGAATGCTCCCTGGCTACTGTTAGTTGTGTGGTAGATTTAGGTCACGGTCAGCTTGAGTTTCCATCACCCGAGAGCTAGTCTGTTGTTTTGTGCTTCTGATGTTCCCATGCCATTGGGGAATCATGACAGGGAAGTCCATCCAACATCACTGAAGGACATTTGCTTCTTATCTAGCTGATGCAATTAGCTGAAAAGTGAAAAATATGTTGGGCTATTTTAGGCAATTTATGCAAAACCAAGTTTAGTGAATTCCTAAAAATTAGACATGAATTTGATTTGCATTGGATTGTTTCACTTATATCTACTATTCAATAAATCACCAGCTATCCAGCTATTTTCAAACAAAACCAATTGAAAGTGTACTATACTTATAAGTCGATTTTTAATAACCATAGAGCATCAGTCAATTGCAAAAAGATTAACAAATCTCAACCTAAATTACAACATGTCTTCTTGCCTGCATAAAATGCTTAGACTTTTTCTGTATCATTGTTATACTATAGTGCAAAAAGCTTTTTCAGAGGCGCTTCGCTCTAGTAGTAGCTGGAATCCCCAAAAGACCTTGATTCTGGAGCAACCTCCAGGTGGTGTTCTAGAGTAACAAAATTACCACCTTTAGGTTGCTCCAGAATCAAGGTCTTTTGGGATTCCATCTACTAGAGGGAAGCGCCTCCGAAAAATCTTTTTCCACTATATTTCCATTTGGAGCAGTGAATGGAACAGGACTAACACTTCTCCACCCTATTCGGATGGGCAGCAAGCCACGAAGTTGGAATCCAATGCCTAACAAAACCCTTCATAGAGTTGTGCCTAGTATGCACAGCCCCTACAGGTGAGCATAAACAAACGCATCACCATTGTCATTTTATAGTTTTTTACTGCACTTAGGTAGCGCTCTCTTGTTTTCTCTCCCCCTCTTCAGCTTCCTGCTATCATGTATCACTGAGAACTGCAATTTTCCGACAAACATGACATTTGCTAAATCTTATCAAAACGCTACAATACTGATCTGATCAATAATTCTCCTTTACTTGTTCAACAGTTCTGCGTCCTATTTCTTACACTGTCACCCAGAAAATTTCTTGGCACTTGGAACTTTTCATTAGTCCCAGTCTTTCAGACCTGCTTAGGCCCATTACCTTTCAGTGTTACAAGTCTGTGGTCTTGTGGCTAGGTGTTCTCTCTTACGACTCATCACAGGGGGCGGGGGGGCGCACAGGGGGCGGGGGGGCGCACAGGGGGTGGGGGGGCGGCGGACACATAG
Organism: Ranitomeya variabilis; assembly: GCF_051348905.1. Classification (NCBI taxonomy): domain Eukaryota; kingdom Metazoa; phylum Chordata; class Amphibia; order Anura; family Dendrobatidae; genus Ranitomeya; species Ranitomeya variabilis. Next base: position 527,849,046 of record NC_135236.1, read on the forward strand.
ATCTTTCATTTAAACACTATTATTCATATCTTCTATGCAGCAAATGCTGCTGCACAGAAGATATGAATCGCGGCTTCAGCACGATGCAGGGGACAGTGCTAAACTTTAGCGCTGTCTCCTGCACGCTCCGTGTGGTACTCACTCGCCACACGGGTGGCACACGTGTGCCGCACGTATGGCCTACGTGAGCTCAGGGGCACACGGACACGGATAACTCCGGTACCAATTTTTTCCGGTACCGGAATTATCTGGACATGTGGGACAGCCCTAACACTGCCCTTCCTACTGTGGGCTATTCCCAAACATTAACTCTCACCGTTTCTTACACTATGCATTACATTAAATATCTTATCTTACATTACTACACACTATAAATCACATAGGCAAATATCGCAAAACAATACAATTCACATAACAGTATTTACAAAAGACACAAAACATTATTCACATTAAAATACATTTATGTGATAGGTGCCTTCAGAGGTAAGAATGCAATATACATTGTCCACCATGCTTACAATATGAGTGAGCTTAATACAAATTCTGTTGGATGCATTTATTTTACTTTCATAAGACTTAATCCCCCCAGGCGTTTTTAACTAAAAGAGCCACCTTGTGCAGCAGTAATGCTGCATTCTGACAAGGTGGCTCTATTAGTTCTGGGTGCTGTAACTGCTGAAATAATCAGTTTTATAATTTGTCCTAAATACCTTGTCTTCAGACAAGGAGGCAGGCCTTTCCCCCCTGCTGCAGACACCACACAGCCGTCACTCAAATCTTCATGGCGCCAGGCGCCGCCTCCTCACTGCTGTTTTGAAATGATACGGCGCCTGCGCTCTTTTCTCCTGCCTTGGGCAGGCGCAGTGAGTGCTGGCCGTCTGTCCTCTGTGTGTATGTACGCCCTGCCTGTGAATCCCAGCCCCGCAGTGTCTTATGATTTATTCATACTACGGGGCTGGGATTCCTGGGCATGCGCATTGCGTGTCTAAGCCTCTCACCCTCTCCCATCGCCTGCTACAACGTGTTCAACCTCAGGTGATCCCTCCTCCGTGCAATCGCCTGGAACCTTGCCAAATCCTCACAGCTGGTGTGTGTGTGTGTAGCAGGCGGTGGGAGAGGGTGAGAGGCTTAGACACGCAATGCGCATGCCCAGGAATCCCAGCCCCATAGTATGAATAAATCATAAGACACTGCAGGGCTGGGATTCACAGGCAGGGCGTACATACACACAGTGGACAGACGGGCAGCACTCACTGCACCTGCCCAAGGCAGGAGAAAAGAGCGCAGGCGCCGCATCATTTGAAAACAGCGGTGAGGAGGCGGCGCCCGGCGCCAAGAAGATGTGAGTGAATACTGTGTGGCGTCTGAAGCAGGGGTGAAAGGCCTGCCTCCTTGTCTGAAGACAAGGTATTTAGGACAAATTATAAAACTGATTATTTCGGCAGTTACAGCACACAGAACTAAAAGAGCCACCTTGTCAGAATGCAGCATTACTGCTGCACAAGGTGACTCTTTTAGTTAAAAACTCCTGGGGGGGTGACAGGTTCCCTTTAAATAACTCCAATTTCACCTTTGCAATTTAGCTCACAATGCTCCTATATAATAAGCATAATACATCAAAAAATGAGTGCCAGTCTGTTGTGTATAGCAGATAGAATGAACACTGACAATTTTATGTTGCTTTTAATAACATTACAGCTAAATCGAGTGTTTTTTAAAAAAAATTTCAGCACTTTTTAGTAAGGCCTGTTTCCACATATCTGGGCAGCCGATGGGTATTTTTGATTCACGCGTGGTAACTGACTGTTCTATGGAAATCGATATGAGAACAGATCCTACAGTTTGCAATGGAATTGTTCACATTCATGCAGCACAAGAAACTGATGAGAAAATGCTACATATTATTTTTTCAATCTGGCTCACCAGATTTACTGTGGAAATTAATAAAAAAGCTTGATGACAATTACATTTTAACATTAGTTTTCATCAACCGAGGCACAAATCTGATACAGCTGACCCCGGATATATGGAAACCCTGTCTTAGGGCTGTCCCACACATCCAGATAATTCCGGTACTGGAATAAATCGGTACCGGAGTTATCCGTGTCCGTGTGCCTGGGAACTCACGTAGGCCATACGTGCGGCACACGTGTGCTGCCCGTATGGCGAGTGGGTACCACACGGAGCGTGTGGTACCCACTCATGTGGTACCCTGCATCGTGCTGAAGCCGCGATTCATATGTTCCCTGCAGCAGCGTTTGCTGCAGAGAAAATATGAATAACAGTGTTTAAAATAAAGATCTATGTGTCCACCGCCCTCCCACCCCCTGTGCGCCCCCCCGCTGTTCTGAAAATACTTACCCGCCTCCCTCGCTGCTTCCTGGTCTGGCCGCGGCTTCTAGTGTATGCGGTCACGTGGGGCCGATCATTTACAGTCATGAATATGTGGCTCCACCTCCCATAGGGGCGGAGCTGACTATTCATGATTGTAAATGAGCGGCCCCACGTGACCGCATACAGTAGGAGGCGCGGGGCAGAGAGGAAGGAGTGACAGCCAACGTGGGAGCGGGTGAGTATTTTCAGGACAGCGGGGGGGCGCACAGGGGGTGGGGGGGCGGCGGACACATAGATCTTTATTTTAAACACTATTATTCATATTTTCTCTGCAGCAAACGCTGCTGCAGGGAACATATGAATCGCGGCTTCAGCACCATGTGGGGGGGACAGCGCTTACTGTAGCACTGTCTCCTGCACGCACACGGACCCCAGACGGAGAACGTCTGTGTGAGGTCCATGTTTTACACGGACCCATTGACTCTATTGGGTCCGTGTAATACGTGCACTCCCACGAACACTCACATGTCTCCGTGTTTGGCACACGGAGACACTGTCCGCAAAAAATCAATGACATCTGAACAGATGCATTGATTTTTATGGGTCTACGTGTGCCAGTGTCTCCGGTACATGAGGAAACTGTCACCTCACGTACCGGAGCCACTGACGTGTGAAACCGGCCTTAAAGTGTTACATACACTTTAAACAGCCATTGAATTGCTGCTAGAAGTTTATTTTCGATTAGCAAATCTAAAGTTCTGCCTTGAAGATGTGTATAACCTATATTTTTTACCATAATTTTGCATCTGCATAAAGTCAATGATCACTTTGATTTTTGTTGCCTTGTATGTAATAACCTTGAATAAGTTTTGCTACTCATATCCAAGGAGGTAAACTGTTTTATGAATTTCCAAGGAGGATAATTAAAACACTGCATTATAAGCCTATATGATTAAATTAATTTTTCTTCATGCTGCACATCCATATATTCCTGCTCTATCTACAAAAAGACCCTCTGTTTGGACATTCAGAGAATCTACCATTTTCTAGAATCAGACTATTCTATTTAGGCCGGAGTCAAACTACTGTAGAATATGGCCGAGTGCTATGCGATAAAACATTGCATACCACTCGGAACAGTGTTAATTTATGGGGCAGATCACATAACCATTTATTCTCTCATGCCAAATCGGCATGCGAGAACAATCGTAGCATGCTGTGATTGGCACCGAAACTCGGCAGATTCTTGGCTCGCTCGCACCCATATAAGCCTATGGGTGCGAGTGACACAACACACATCACTCGGATATCATCCAAGTGCAGTGCGATATACGCTGACACCGGCAGTGGAGTAGATAGAGAAATTACTTTCTCCAACTCCTCTGCATTTGTGCTCCGATCCACTTTGTGTTTGAGGCTCGGAGCACAGACGCATGACACTCGGCATCCGCTCGCAGCCAAGTAGGAGCTGAAGGTCTTTAGCTTATTGCATGTGATCCTCTCGCATCAGATGCCATACACTAATGTGGCTCCAGCCTTATTCTCACTCTTTCCACACTTATTCAAGCATTGACTAAATACTAATTTAACCATCCCATCTGTTCTAGCACAGTCCTTAATGATTACATCTCTAGGTCAGATAAACAATTATTGATACTCAAAACTTATTAAAACTTTCACAAGCATATTTTAGGATAAATAAAGATTAAGGATACATTAAAGAGAACCTGTCAGCACGATTTAGGTGTTTTGGCAATAGGGTTAATGGTACTTGGGATTGATGTCAGCTGTGCTGTGTCCAAACCTGTAGCTGGCATCAAACCCTGGTTTTAGCAAAACATTGAAAAAAGAAAAAACACACACAAAAAAATCTTTGTTTAAATACACACGCTCCGCCACTTTCTCTGCTTCACCATGTTAGTAAAAAAAAGTTCCCACGCAGGTCCGCCGTAGTCCACCGAATTCAACATTGTCCACAAGTTGAAACCTGAAAAACATAAATGCAGAGAAATGAAAACAAGAGACTTTACCTCATTCACCACTTTATTAGAAAAAAAGTTGCCACGCAGTCCAGCCTCTTTGGGGGCACATTGTACTGCGCAAGAATCAGTGCTTCCGAAGAGCAGTGATATCAGTAAAGTCAGCAATGCCACTGCTCTTCAGACGTTCCTGGTCACTCTGCGCTCTGGACTATGTTGGACTTTTTCTTTCTAATAACTTGGTGAATGAGGGATAGTGTTTTTTTTTTTATTTCAATAAAGTATTTTTGTGTGTGTTTTTCCTTTTTCTTACTTTTTTCTTTTTCCTACTGGGCTACTACTGGAGGTGTCTGATAAACACCTCTCCATTACCAACACCAGGACGTAAGGTCAGCTGCATTTCTGTACACTACACAGTGTCATCAAACTCTAAGCACCATTACCCTGACTGCCACTGCACCAGGTCAACTGGGAAGAGCTAAGGCAAAGCCCAAGAAATTGACATCTAATGTATAATGTAATTGTATTTTTAGGCTGGGAAAGGCCCAATAACCATGGACTTTCCCAGCCTAATAATATCAGCTCACAGCTGTCTGCTTTACTTTAGCTGGTTACAAAAAGTGAGGTGGAGCCCAGCTTGTTTTTTACCATTTATGTATTTATTTATTTTGTCATAAAAAGCTGTCCAACAAGCTCCACAGAGTGCAATTTTATAATATATCGGGGGTTGTATATATCTGTCGGTCAGCCTATATGTCTTTCTATATGTTTGTCTTGTCTATATGTCTGTCTGTATGTCTATATGTCCGTCAATCTATATCTATTTATCTATATGTATTATCTATCACTATCTATTTTCTATATAGCATTCACTGCTGTCTAAAAATGCTTGAAAAAAAAGCAAGCAAAAACGCTACAAAAAAGCAGCAAATCCACAATCATTTTTAGACCTGTATTTTTATAGTGTTTTTAACCGACTTCAATGAAGTCAATGGGTGAAAAAACACTGCAGAAACGCAGAAAGAATTGGCTGGCCACAGATTTGAATCTTCACTGAATCTACAAGCCCAAATAAGCAAGATGTGCAGACTTCAGGATTTTCATTTACTTTGCTGATGTCAAGAATCTCTTCAGAATTTCTGACAAATATGCGTCAAAAATGCAACATGTGCACAGAGCTTAACAACTAAATGAAGCAAAGATTTTTAAGGAAACTCAACTTCTAAAAAAGTTATTAACCCCAAATACATGCATTTAAATAAAAAAAAAGTCCTCAGAGGTGGAAAATTCTTTTAAAGAGAGTATTTCTCCAAATTTTTCATGTTGAGCTAGACATAGATTGCAATAGTGGCTGCAAAGCAGGATAAAACATGTTTTTCCTCTCCATTCTGGAAATATTAGCAATCAAAGTATTTGGCACCTAATGAGTTAAGTTTTGTTAAGCCCAAGTGGGTGTTATCAGTAGATTTTGCTGGGATATTTTTCTTCCCCTGAAATCACAGTATTTGGCTGCCAATTAGTTATTTTTACAGCCGACATAAATAAACCTCTAAAAAAATACCTTTTATTAATAATTTATTAAATTAAAGGGATAATAATCCCAGAAAGACACAACATGTAAACACTAATATTTAATCAGATAGAAAAACGGCATACTAACATCACCCTAGTGAAATACCTGCTCTGTATTCCTGCCTGTCAGCGGAGGTTGGCACCCTATGACCAAAGATAGTGGCGTCCCTGCTCCTCGGCGGCAATCATAAATAAAGAACATTCATTAGCTGTCCAGGCTCCCGTTCTTCCCTTCACATGTCTGGGTTTTTGGTCCGTGTGCAGTCCTTTTTTTAAGATCTGCAAAAAATGGACACACTTCCATCAATTGTTTTCTATGGTGGTACACACATCAGTTTTTTCACACGGACCATGTGTTCGTGTGAAAATCCCGCAGACATGTCCTTTTTTTCCAACAGCCACACACATGCACGCTTGTACACGGATGACATCCATGTTACATGTACTGGAATTTAATGCTTCAGCGGCTGAGGAAAGCAGGGAAGTTAGCGCTCTTCACAGGCGCCGAATGCTGACTACAATCAGCAGGGCCAGGCAACACTGATAACAGTTGTAGTCAGCACCTGACACCTGTGAGTAGCGGGAAGTTTTCTGCTTTTCACAGTCATGCATTAAATAATTAGAATTAAAAATTGGCATGGGGTACCATATATATATATACTATATTTTAAAACCAGTGCAGAAAAAGCAGACAGCTGCAGGCTCATCAGGCTGGGACAATCTATGATTATTGGCGCGTCACGGACAAAAAAAATAGAAGCCCGCAGTCACCCCAGAATTGGCACCTCACATTAAATGCATCAATTCTGGTGCTTTACCAGGCTCATGCAATCGGGGGCATATATGGGTTTGATGACAGCTATGATTTGTCAAATTCATTACTGATATTAAGCCCTGAGGTTAGTAATGGATAGGTGTCAGTCCGACACCCCATTACTAACCCTGTAAGTAAAAATCAATAAACACACAGAAAAGTGCTTTATTTTAAAAGGCACCCTCTTTCACCAATTTATTTCCTTAACAGAACACTCCTGCAGGTCCACCATAATCCATATCGATGTCCCACTATGATCCCTGACTCTGCTACATTCGTACATCAGTAACGGTACCGCTGACCACAGCCACTGGAACAAAATGAGAGTAGGACGAAAGCCATGATTGACCCGGCCGCAGCATGAACACTAGCAGGAGAAGCAGGGGTCCTTTGAAGCATCATCTGCTGAGAGAGGGTTTGTGTGCATCGCTGCTGGACGCTACAGATGATGCTGATACAGGTCCCTTACCTCTCCTTACACACTTATCATCAATCCCTTATTCATCCCTTATCACATGTGGACCTGATAAGTCCCTAATTCTCCCTATTGCACCCTCACCCAATCTGTAGACACTGATACAAATAGGAAGTAAAATATGTGGACCACCTTTTTCTGTCAAACTTTTGGCTGATCCCAGACTCCTTAAAAAACACCCTAGCATTTTTTGTTTGTTTTATCTGCTGTCTGTGATGAGTCTGTAACACTTTTAAAAGAATTATTAAAGGTTAATTTTTAGGGGTCTAGTTTTTCTCATGGTTGTACTGAACCTACCACTTAGCCAATAGTAATACTAATTGAAAGAATTTCAAGAACATTGCCTATGGAAAATCAGCAAAAATTAATACCCAACTTTCCAAAGATTTACTTGTCTAGGGGCGTGGCCTAGCGGCATGTGAGGAAGACGTGTGCCTGCTGAGCTCCCGCATGTCCTAGTTAATTACCGCTGCTAAATCCCCACAGCACAGCCAGTAATTATCTGTGGAGAGGCCCTGGGGACTGGTGGAGGTCAAAAGAGGATTACAGGAGAGATGGCCTCTGGTTCCCAAGATGGCACCGCCGCTTCAGCATGTGCTCTGGCTGATGCAGAGACTGATAGTGCAGCCAGAAACAGAGAAGTAGCGGCTCATCTGCAGCGATGTTCACAAGTGGAGGAATTGGAGAAGGAATCTCCCCAAGCAGCTGGAAAAGATCCGACACAGGAGGAAAAGGTACAGAGCGGGGGATGAGTGAAGAGGAGGAGGAGGAGACGGAAAGTGCTGGAGGGCAGAGGAACCAGGAGGCTCTGGCTAGCTGGGGAGAGCTGGTGGAACAAAATACGAAGCAGCTCACAGCGCTGAAGCTGCAGATTCCTGCTGAGCCCGCTATAAAGGACGTGCTGGTGGCTGTTATGCAGAGTGGATCAGTCATTACTAACGTGCTCACTCAGTTGGGCTTTCTACAGGAATCAATGCAAAATGTAAAACATGATCTCCACACAGTTAAGGACAGAACTGGGCAATTGGAAAAAGAGTTGTCGTGGTTCAAAATACAGTTTCTGCATCTGCGCAGCATAATAAGGAGATCATGAAAGATATTGCTGCGATTTGGAATAAAACGGATGATTTGGAGAACAGGTCCAGGCGCAATAATGTCTTCATTGTCGGTGTGCCAGAACAATGTGAGGGCAAAAATCCTACTACTTTTATTGAGGCCTGGATAAAGGAGAAAGTTGGACCGGACATTCTGACCCACTTATACGCGGTGGAGCACGCTCATAGGATCCCGGCCCGTCCCCCTTCCCCCGGCCATCCACCAAGGCCTATTTTGGCCAAAATACTTCACTACAGAGACAGAGACAACATTCTTCGGTTCTCAAGAGATCACCCTGAACTAACTATTCATGGTTCTAGAGTTTCATTTTATCCGGATTTCTCACCGACAGTGCAGAAAATGAGAGCAAAATTTGTTGATATCAAAAAATGGCTGAGGGCTCTCGGCCTGAAATACTCAATGATTTTCCCAGCTAAATTGCGGGTCAAGGCTGGGAATAAATCTAATTTTTTTCTGGACGCTATGGAGGCAGCTGATTGGTTGGATCTGAATGAACAACATTTAAGAAGAGAAATGGAGGACTGCAATGGGGAAAAGTGAACTTTTAGACACTAAGTTGTCTCTGTGCTCAGATGGTCGCCTTGTGCTGTGGGGTGTTATCTTGTAAAATGTGGGGGGCGAGATGGGAACTAAAACACCCGGTGTTGGGGTTTTATCTATTCCAGAGGGAAGAATACGCTTCTTCTGTGTGATGAATCCAACACAATTTAAAGTTATGATGGGATGGGTTGTTAGGAGGGTGGTAGGTAATGGGGGGGTGTTTGGTCCTTAGATATATATCATATATATCATATATAGATCATATATCAAATCCTTACTATTTTGAGAGGTTTCCCAGGGGTCCCATATATAGTGGTGGGTGATTTCAACAATATTTTAGATGCCCATTGGGATAGAGGTAATCATGCACCTATAAACCTATAAAACCGGAAGGTAATTGCACACCATTTGGGGTGCTCCTGTGAGAACTAGCTTTAACTGATCTGTGGAGATGCAGGAATCCCAAGGTGTATCAGTATTCATGTTTTTCCCCTACTTTTACTTCCTTATCTCGTATCGATCTGGCCTTGGGGGATGGTCTCATGCTGGGGAAAATTAAAAATGTTGAATATTTGCAGAGGACAGTGTCGGACCATTCACCCCTGTCCATTGTGATCAAGGGGGTTGACTTGGGGTCACGGGGTAGGCCTCTGTGGCGCTTAAATCCATTTTGGTTGCAGCTAGTGGATAAGACTGATATGTTC